>NC_138147.1:27396513-27489013 GCF_964199315.1 Orbicella franksi
TACATGTATTCTTGGTAAAACATTTACTTGTTGGACTTTTGCGAACTGAGGACTGCAAGGGTATATTCGTTAATTTGCAGGTGAGCACTGTGTGTCAGCAGTCACTCTCCTGAGTTTTGGACCACCCCAGAAGAGTTAAACCCCACAGACTCGGTGAAGAAGAAGCCAAGAGGTATTAAAGTAGAAATGAATAATTCAAGTCACCTTCTCTGTGAAAATCCACGAAACGTTTTCAAAGGATACGATTGACCTGTGCGCACAAGAGTTAATATCAAAATCTCTTCGAGTGCAGCACAACATGAAATCCAAAATTTACGGAAATTTAACTTTTGCGTAAAGAACCGTAAATACAAGGCCTCTTCGACCACAGTGAACATTTCTTCAGAGATGCTGTATTGGTCAGCATCCACGATCGAGTAAATATACCCTAAAATTTGAGTGATGGATAGACAAATTAACATCTAAGAGACGGTAGATCACTTTTTGCGAGAGGAATTTACTGTTTAATCATGTCAAACACAGGCCATGTCCATCACGCATGGTGGCTGGTGATTTATGTAGAGTTTTTTTTTTTGCTTCTAGAAACGAGATATGTAAACAGTTGAAATCAAAAGTTGAAATGGATATAAATTGTACCTGTAAGCAACCCTTTAGAATATTTCTGCATATTTGCTAGTGAAACTAACACAAATAAGTGCCAAGGTAGGAATATAATATTGCAATTTCCATTTCCAAGAAAGAAAATTATTGTTATTTTTTGTCTACATTACAATCTGCAATAGCCTTTTTATTCAGGTCAGTTGTATTGCGTCAAGTGGGTTTTTTTTTGGGGGGGGGGGGGTTAGGAAATTGGGGGAACCTCTATAGCTGATTAGCTAAAGGTACATTTCTATTAGGTGGGAGGTTTGATAAAAAGGCAGGGATTTGAAACATTAATTGCTTATTCATCCATGAGAGGATACGTGATGGGTGTACTATAGGTATGTGAAAGAGGTTTCAAGCTTAAAGTGCCACTATGATCAAATTCTCCATACCCATTTTTTTACATTTTCGCACACAATAGGTCTTTCCTAGATTTTTTGCCAAATTTCAATCTATTACGAACATTAGAACTCATGTCATTTGGACCTTTATTTCCGAGAATTTACGGCCGCTATTAATTTTCCTTGTTCCAAGTCTTGGTTGAGAATTTGAGAAAATGACGTCATTTTCTCAAAAATACCATACGGGTTGAAATTATAATAACAATTAGCACAGCAATTCGCATAAAGAATAACAAAAACTTTGGCTCATATATTCCTGCAATTTTTTACATGAATTGTTATCATAATTTCAACCCGTGCGGTATTTTTGAGAAAATGACGTCATTTTCAACCAAGACTTGGAACAAGGAAAATTAATGGCGGCCGTAAATTCTCGGAAATTAAGGTCCAAAAACCACGAGTTTTAATTTTCGTAGAAAATTGAAATTTGGCAAGATATCTAGGAAAGACCTAATGAGTACGAAAATGTAAAGAAATGGATATCGAGAATTTCATCAAAGTGGCACTTTAAAGCTACCTGTATATGAAAAGGTAACCTTTTCTGAAAAAAAAAAAAATTACTATAAAAAAGGGAAAGGACTGATTTGGACCTTGGGGCAGAGCATCCTTGTATATAACTTTGTTAGGTCCCTTCCCTCTCCCCCCAGGCATAGCTATATGGAGAAAATTTGTATTGTAAAAAATAAACATCCCCGCTTCATTTTGGGTTCACGATCGAAACAAAATGGAACTTTTCTGGTACAAGATGTAGCATGGGTTTATCGTTGCAGAGTATCTTTTTCAGCCAAACGTTTTCAAGTAGCCCTTCCTGGGAGGGTTGCTGAAAACTGTCTGAAATGATTCATGTATATAATATTTGCAGAAATACTCTTCTCTCTATTTCTATTCACCAGCTAGCTAAAACCAAATTGTATACGTTTGTCGCAACATAAAATAAATAAGATTTCTGCAATATCTGTTGTCCCACTAAAGCAAAATTGTGCAAAATAGTCTTGGCATTCTCATGCTGATTTTCTTAAAATTATGAATGTCAAAATCACGTGATATAATTTCTGCATGATTGCAATGTAACAATTTTATGATGAAACACTCGAATGTTAACTGAACAAGGACCACAACAAATTAAAAATGCAAAATGAACTGCTGACTCACTAATGTTATACATATTATAACTAACTCCTCTGACTGGGTGTCAATTTGGGACTGGTGAATATGGTGAACTCTCATTTAATGGCTTCATTATGCAACAGACCGTAGAAGTTATTTGACGTTACATGCACAATAACAACGTTCCAGTGCCAATCAAAATTAATCAATATATTCCATATTAAAATTTATAAGCAGTCTATATAAACAGCCTGTAATTTGATTTTTTATACTTGCTTAGTTACACTGTACATGTACTACTTAAGCTTTCAAAAGGGCTTCAAAGTCATTTCAAAAATTATTAATTTTAAACTAGTTACAAATGTCAAGTAAATGTCAGCAGGGACATGTATGCTCTGCGGACCTATTTTTTGCCTTCTAGTGGATTCTTCAACGTTCCAAATAACTTCTAATACTCCCAATCCACCATTTCATTTTTTTTATTCGCCTATTTTCTCCTAGACTAACCAAATTCATTCATGAGCTGGCTGACAAGGGCCTTTGATTTTTTCAATCAGTCACCTTTGAAAGTCTTAAACATCTTGTTTTGCGGTCTACAAGTAAACATTTAACCAAAAGATGTATGTATGTTTTTGGACGAAAAATTGACTGTGTTCAGGCTTCTCGGTATTTTTAATTTTTTTTCGTCTTTCCCTTTTCTCCTTTTCTTATCTCTTTGTTGCAGTGGTTGGCCTTCATGATCCATCATCGAGACGGGAAATTGTTTCCATGGAGTAGCCAAGTGTACTGGACGGAAATTTTACTCCGAGTTTTTCACTCAAATTTCAGAGTATTCTCGTGCATATTTCAGGCCCAATTGACCCAATCACTCTGATCTGGGTATCACTGGGAGGATCTTTTCCTCTTACAGAATTTGAATATAACTGATACCAATTTTGGCCAAACGTGATGACGTTAAAGGGGAAAAAACGCCGCTTGTCACGGCCGGTTACAACCGGCACAGGCGTCAATGGGTTAAAAAGGTGGAATACAGTAAATCCGCCTCGTATTAGCGCTTCCCCTCAAATAAGCGCCCCTTCGAATAAGGCCCCCCCCCCCTCCTATTGGCCAAAATTGAATAAGCACCATAGCCCTCGAATAGCCCACCTCCCCTTCTCCTCCTTTTATGGACGAGTACTGAGACAACAAAGGATATTTCGTGTTTAATCATGGGCAGCTGATGGTAATGAAGATCTTCTGGTTCATTGTAAGCCCAACTAGCAGCTGCACAAAATTCACACAAACCACGCATAAGGACGCATATGCATAACGATTTCTTTTCAGGCAATACTGAGATCTGCCATAGGTAACTTTATGAAAACGATGGCTGCCGCGGCAAATCTCGAGGGAAAGCTTAGAAACCATTGTGCTCGACGTACGATGATTGCAACGCTCAGACACGAGAACGTAAATTCCCTTGACTTTTCCTAACTGTAGGATACAAGAATCTTAAATCCGTCGGCAGCTATTCCATAGCCTCAAAAGAGCAAAAGAAGAGGATGTCCTTTATAATCAGCGACAGGTCCGCCGGCAGAACTCCATTAAAACCTGTTCCATGCAACTCACCAAACAGCAACCCACAGAGCTCTACTGCATCTGCCAGTTCAAACCAATCTGCTTCGACTTCTTATTCTGGTGCGTAAACTGCTAAGTGTGGAAGACCACGTTCGAAATAAAATCCGTTGAACTTAGCACCAAACCCGTTTGACAAGCTGAATTTTGATAGCCAATCATATCTTTTCACGGTGCGGGACGCGCAAAACTGTCACACTCTCCCTCTTTCGCTGATAAATTTGTTGACTAATGCACTACAGCAGTTGGATAATTTTGTTGTTTGTGTTTTGAGGCTCGTCAAAATAACGCTCAACTCGTAAAAATATACAGCAATACTACACACCAAAACATCTATTAAGATATATGTATTTGATAGGCAGTTACGATATTTACTTCTTTCCTGCTTGTGCGTAGTGTTATACATACATACGTAGGTCAAACTATGGCAACAATACAGCTTATTATGGACGTACCTAATAAAACCTAACTAATACTTAACCAATAAAATATGATTATTAGTCTTAGATAACATTGTTCCTTTTTTTCTTAAAATTTGTAGTATTATAGTTCTTTTGAAAAAAAGTCGCTTTACTTAGTTAGACTTTGTTGCTTACGGTGCTGCCTTGAAACCCTCGAGCTTTCATGAGTACCTTGATGCACTATCAAAACAGTTCAAAACGTGATGGGCCTGTAAAGGTTAATACCGTTCCTCCCAAATTCATTTTTTGTTCGTTTGATTGCGAGAAGAGGGCCCTTGGATTCAGTGCAAGTGAAAAAAGGAACTAATCTCTTGTTCATGCCTCGCTTAAACTTAATTAATTTAATAGCTTATCTACGTTTATTTCGATATCTTAAAGTCAGTTTATACACTCCAAGACGTCACAATCCAGTGTATTCTATGGAATTTTACCGGCACTTCTGCCCGCTCATATGTGCGGACTCTCCATTTCGGTAAACATAGAGAGTGATACCCCAGAATAATAAAATTTACTTCATTGGCATGTTGAAAGAGAAACTGTCAAACAAATTTGGTACCTGCCCTATAGCTGCGAAAACTACATGCTTCTTTTACCTTACTTTAAGTGGAGTCTTTATTGGCTCCATAATTTCTTTCATCTTTGTCGAATAAAAAGTGAAAAACGAGCTTAAACCTGACTACCCTGTGTTGTTTTAAAGTCTTTTAGTCAGAGTACACATCACGCCATCTTTGGGCCGAATCGTGAGTCGCTCAATAACTTCGCCTGACTGACCAGGAACCAGAGAAAACTTGAAAGTCTGAAGAAAGCGTGACAGCAGAATCTTGGCTTCGATCTAGATATGGGAAAAGGAAAGATATAATAATAATAAACCCCGCAGGAAGATATTGTTCACTGGATTTGTTTATACCACTGGTGAAATGAGAGAGTCAGCGAGAGCGAGAAGTATGATGCTTAAGAACAAAAATAGGGGAAATTACATGCCCGCGCGTGGATACGAATTTTATCTTCGAGTGTTCAACTGGATATCTCACAAGTGAGCACAGCGAACGAGTGAGATATTGAGTTGAACACGAGAAGATAAAATTCGTATCCATGCGTGGGCATGAAAAAAATGTTTATTATATATATCTTATTAGATGTTTTGGTGTGTAGTATCGCTGTATATTTTTACGAGTTGTGCCGTATTTTGACGAGTTAGTAGGGCGAGTCAAAATACAAACAGCGAGTAAAAATATAAAGCGATACTACACACCAAAATATTTAATAAAAGATTTATTATCCAACTGCTGTAGTCGATAAATTTATCAGGGAAAGAGGGAGAATGTGACAGTTTTGCGTGCACGCGCCGACCTGTCCGGCAAACAGGTTTTCTACCATACAAATAACTGTGCGATATCGCTGTACATTTTTACTGTTATTTGGACGGTACTCGCTGCAGTTGGATAATAAATAAACATACTAATGACGACCTTTTCGACGATTTTCCGAAGATTTCCGACCACTTTCCGAAGTTTTATGAAGATTTTCCAAACATGTTCCGAAGGCCAGACGAACGTTTCCGAATATTTTCCGAAGATTGCCGAAGATTGCCGAAGATTGCCGAAGACGACCGAAGAAGATCTGAAGATGCTTCTATCGTACATTAACAAATTTAAGAGTAGTTAAGGGGACAAAAGAAAACTGTTACTAAAAAGGAATGATATCTTCACAGTGTGAAAGATAAAAATAGTATCTTCACTGCGCGTAGCCTGCGAACGCAGACGTATTTCCGGCTGTCGCTTGTCTCCGCCGAAAATAACGTCTGCGAACCCGAGCCAAGAAACGATTTCTGTGACGTAGGAATTTTAAGCCAATTACAGTTTAGCTCAAGTAGCCCCAGAGCTACTGCGCGAGGCATTCGCTGCGAGGAGCACTCGAGTTTCATTCTAGCATGGAATCTGATTGGTCATTACGTCACAGAAATCGTTTCCTGGTTCGGGTTCGCAGACGTTATTTTCGGTGGAGACAAGCGACAGCCGGAAATACGTCTGCATTCGCAGGCTACACTGCGCGCGATGAAGATATGATTATTTAGTAGAAGGAAAAATCCTCGTATTTCACTGGTGTTTATATAATAAACATTCATTTAATCATATTAAAAGCCTGGTCTCACATAGTTTTTTTAGTCTGCACCTCAAAGCTACCTTCCAACGCAGAAGCTTTCTGGGCTCGTCACGCAATCTTCCCTCCTTCACGGTCGTTGGGGAGGAACGCGTGACGGGTTATAAGAACGTCAGCGAAGGAGGCTACCTTAAAACTGACCATTGTTCAAGCGAGTTTTGCAGCTTGATCACAGGTATTCATTGTGTCGATTCAATCCTTTTAGTTCATGCTTTAGAAAAACTCGCGCGGATTGAAATGCTGTTTGAAACTTGTAGCTGTTTACACAGTTATTAAAGTCGCATGACCGTCAATTCCTTTTCTTGAGTGTTCCTGGGAATTAAATTATCAAGTGATATTTCTAAATCTTTTCTCCAAACATCGGAGAAACGAGAAAGCAATGCCATTTTGCAGACGACCTCCAGCCACTTCACACTAATGGTTTACACTGTACGAGTAGTTCAGTCAATTAAACTGCAGCATTTGCATTAGTATACTAATAGAATTCTACTTAAATCGGTATAGATGACATCTGCTGTCTAAATCAAAAGATCACATCCGTGCTTAAGATGAAACCCGTACTCAGATCTCTTGTGTGGGAAGCCAATGGCGTAACCCGATAGATATCGAAGGATAGGGTTCAAATTACCTGCGCGAACTTTTTTCCAATGCAGTTGCGCGGTCCAAGTGAAAACGGGAAGGTAGTATAACAAGACCTAAAAACGATAAAAGAAACAAAACTCATTACTGTATTAATTTCAGTATTGACTGGCGTCAAACATCGTCCAACTGGTCATGCAATTTGCTGTAAGAAAAAAGCTTCAAAGTGTAAATAAGGAATAAATATTTTGTTTGTAAGTTTTCTTTTCTCCAACATTATTGCGGGCAAAACTAATTGAACTTGTTCTACACATGCCAGACTTTCTATTTTGCCAGGCATCTTGTTTCGGCAACAAAATGATTGCAACAATCCTATGAGATGTAACGATACAGGAATATCATTCCGATGTATTGATTCACTGACGGTTGTAACACATCCACAAACCATACAAATTTTGTAAGTAGAGCACGTGACCCGAAAAGAGTTGACATAAGCGCCTAATTTCTCCCCCAGTTTTAAAGATGATTTCCAGCCTGTACTGCGCAATCTCAGCACCCTAATGTTTATAAACATTATCAGAAATCTCACTCGAGGGAATGCAAATCGATGCTATTCGTTACGAATCACATACCTTATCTTTGAGGCCTTCCAACTTCTTTTTCCAACAGCTTCATTGATTTTTACGGCTGCAAAGTTGTTTCATCAAGTTATATGAGAAAGAACGAAGCATAAAGCTTCGACCGCTTCGCATCCACAATTTACTTCATGTAAGTAGTTGCGAAATGTGTACATTTTGTGATGTCTTACGTGAAACAAGACAAAAAACGCAAACAAACTCTCGAGAGTGCGCAGCATGGACTGCAAATCATCTTTAACTCTTGTAGGCACAAGTCAATCGTATCCTTCGAAAAAGTTTCACGGATCGTCACAGAGAAGGTGACTTGAATTACCCGTTTGTACTCTAACACATGTACCTTCTCACGAGTTCTTCATTGTCGAATCTGTAAGGATTGAACTCTTCTGGGTTGGTCCAAAACTCAGGGGAGTGACTGTTGACGAAAGAGCTCACCTGCAAATTAACAAAAGTACCTTCACAGTCCAAGGTTCGTAAAAGTCCGCGCGTGCGCAGTTCCCACTAAAGCCGCCGCTTATTTAATGTCCTTGGCAGTATAACCCGCGAACAAGCTTTCGCAATGAAAGTACATGAACAACGTTCAAATAGACAGTGTTTGCCAGAAGGCAGATATTTGTGACAATTCAGTAACATCTTCTTTGATGTAGCAGCCCTTAGTTAGTAAACTTATGCGCGAACACCAGTAAGAAGAAACAAACAAACATACAAACAAACCAACAAAAAACAATTGTAAGAAAGTTATGCACCACTCTCTAAATATTGTAATTTATTTATTTATTTATTCATTTAGTTATTTATTTACCATTAAATTGGTATTGGCAGGGATTTTGTATCCACCTATATCTTGACCCGTTCCAGAAGTCCGTAAAGTGGCAGCCACGGGTGGATACAGGCGCAATGTCTCCTTCATTGCCTGGTAAGACAACAAGAACAACTCTTATCAGTCAGTGAGTACGCATGGACCTTGCCAAGAGAGAAAGAAAAGACCACCCTTAGGCAAGTGCTTTCTACATTTCTTTTGTGTCTTCATACTTATGGCCTGAACCGGGTTGTTCGAAAGGCGGACATCGCTAACCCAGGATGAAAAGCTAGCAAAAGAATCAATTTTTCTTGGAGAACAATGTTTTTCACTGCTTATGTTTTGTACAGAAAAAGTTGAATACCAAAGTGTATAAAAATGAACTTTGCTTTTGACTCAAGATCAGTTATATTCTGTGTTGGACTTAGAAGGGATTTCACGGATTTTTTAAGGGCTCTACCTAAAATTTAAGGACTTTATTCAAGACTGTGCGAGTCTTTTGTTTTCTACATCTTCCTTGTGTCTACGTACTTATAGCATGGGGAACATTGCAAAGATTTTGGACCTTCCCTTGCGCGACAATGTTGGAAGAAACACTTTACCAGTCCTAGCTGGTACAGTTTAGCCAGGTCGTCAAACGCAACATTCTGTTTATCTCCCAGCACGTCAAACACCTCTCCAACCAAGCTATAAAAGAATCATTTATAAAATACATTTGTGCGCTTACAGATTGTTGTAACATTGAAAAACATCCGGAAAAAACAAAAATTAAGATGACTTTTCAAGGAACCGGCAGAACAAGTCATTAGCAAATACTTACATACAAATAATACACAATATTTTAGAAAAGAATATTAGTATTTTAGGTTGCGACAAAGGAATTGATTTTAAGGAACAGCAGTCAGTTTGTCTAAGCAAAGTCACCTCTCCATTATCTCAGGATGGCCTCCAATCTCAAGAAGACAAAACGACATCAAACTCGCTGTAGTCTCGTGAGCTGAAAAAACAAATGATGTCCAGTGTAAAGTGTGAAAAAACCAAAACCATCTAGTATAACTAGTGTGAAGGAAAGGAAACGTGCAAACAAGCCAACAGTGTACTGTGAGCGCGGGAAAACAAAACCATCGTGAATCTCGTGAAGGATAGCAAAAACTAAAAACGAGGAGCTAGGAATAGTGGTCTGTGTCACAATTAAGTAATCGATTGATGAGTAGATAACTACATACATGGTAGTTGCTCTCAGTAGCATGCAAAATATGTTATCGGCAAAAAAAAGGAATTAAGACAATTATAAGAGTAATTTCAAAATATTTTGGCCTAATCTAAACTAACTATCAAGACAAATAGACAGAGGAAAAACAAAGAAAAAGGTTCTCCTTTTCAAGGATACTGTGTCCCTGGGATGGAAGCCGGTGGGATGGGGGGGGGGGGGGGGGAGAAGCAGAGGCAGACACAAAACTACCTGGCTTCGCACTATGGAGAAGGAGAGAGACAGACAAGGATGCAACTCGTGGATAAGGGCCAGACAGGCAGCAAAGAACCACCGGCAGTGGAGGGGAGATGTTCGGGCTTTGTGCGCCTCCGGGCGCGAAGAGATTTAACTTTAACTTTTCAGGGACTTGCCGTTCGTTTTAATCAAAACTGCTTTCACTTAAGGACGGTGCCTACTTTTGTTAGTGCGCACACGTTCTGCGCATCACGCAAGCCATGGTTTAGCTCCACGCACGCGCTGGGGCTGACATTGACGCAATCAACTACGCTATCACGTACAAGACTAAAATGAAAGCAAAATTTTCCTACTGTGACCAAATCAGGTTTAATGAACCTGTACTTAAACCAGGAACACCAGAATAACAGCATATCGCTAACCACAAACTGTTTACGTCTTCCAGCTGAAAACCTAGCTATTATCTGTCAAAAATTATACTGAAATCCAACAGTGAACATGTACCTGCAGATGGCGTAGTGCGTGCGCAAAACAAGTGCGAGATACCCAAATGTCTCACTTACTGGGGAGGTGACAGGAAAAAATGTAACGGGCACCGTAAAAGTTTTCAAAAAAGATCAATAACTTTAAAAAAACGCGTGGTTACCCCTACATTTTATGTTATGAAATGGAAGTGGCAAGTCTATTCAACACGTGATTAGTTTCTGGCTGTGAGCAAAAGGTATTTAGACTGTATTTTAGCTGAGCCAGAGAAAGGCTGTCAGATACGTTAAAAGCGCTTTTGCAACGATTTTGTTATTAAAAACATATCAAAAATGTTTTTTTTTTGTCACCATTTGCCATGTAGTTTAAAGATCTTTTAAATGTGTTTGCTTTTCTGTATGCAAAGGCGAATTCCATGGAAATCTGTGAAGAAATATCCTTTCCTTCTTTTTTTCATAAAAATGCTGATGTCAGCATTTTTGTTGAGATTAAAGGCTAATTATCTCGAAAAAATGCTTAGCTACCCACATTTTTCTTTGTGGATTCCAATAGCCCTAGCAAAGATCTACTTTTTCCGCGTGGTCCTTACCTGGCGCAAAAACCTTTGTATTTAGTAGGCACCGTCCATAAATTAACGTCAAACGTATCTTACCAGCAATGAAGAAAGTGAGAAAATCATCCAACATGTCCTCTATCCCAAGGTTTGGATCTGCTTCTGTAGAAAACAATTGTTTCATCAAAACAAACAAAAGAAAAACAAAAACAAAGCCACACTCTAAGAAAAGTTATGATTTTGGGGGGCATAAGTATTTACTTGAGATTATTATCCACTAAGCAAATTGGTTCACTTCATGTCAGACATTGTTGTCAAGAGATTCCTGTACAAAGCACAACTTTAAGACCTAGTTCAATAACATCCAAGCTACACAACAGTTAATTTTAGACAAAAAGTAGACTTGTCTTGTGTTAACGAAGCTTTTTCTGAAGAGATCAAAACACCGTTGTAGACACATCAGTAAATTTTTAAAGAATTTTTTAGAATTTTCTTGAACGTGTATTTCACAAAAGCAACTGCAACGCTGACTCTATTAGACGAAACACTTGCCAACCTACTAAAGCTGACGCAACGAACAGGAACCCAACACCTGTTACTACAGTGACTATACCTCACATTAAGGACACTTCTGAGACCATCTCACGGATCCTACAGCCCTACAACATCCGTGTACCCCACAAACCTACAACTACGTTACAACACTTACTGAAGAACGTTAAAGACCGGGACGAATCCAACAACAGACAGGGAGCAGTTTACAAGATCAAATGCTCCGACTGCCAGGCTTCCTACATTGGTGAGACTGGCAGAAACCTCAACTCGAGACTGACTGAACACAAACGAGCCACGAGAAATGGTGATGCCAACGATCAAATTGCTGTACATCATCAACTGACAAACCACAACATTGACTGGGACTCCGCTCAGTGCTTAACCTATAGTACAAACTACTTTCAACGAATGACTCTGGAGAGCTGGTACACTAACCTAGAACAAACGCCTCTTAACAGATGTCGACAACTACCGGCGCCTTACAAGCGACTTATCCACGATCGAAACGAAACCGACAACGGACCAGAATTATAACATCATCGACTGACAAACACTATTCACTCTGAAGATGACTTCCGCTCAGGTTGTCAAAACGTCAGTCACCAACAACAGTTCTTTTCAGAACTACCCTCACCCGCCGGACGATCACACTATACGAAATAATATAGTTATACTCCTGGGTTCAAACCATTTACTAAGGTACAGATATATGTCTAGATTTATCGTAGTAAGAGAAACCGGGCATCAAAACAAAGGGCAACGACAACACTGTGCGAGATCGCCTGAAAACGATGGGAGCTGCCTGTCTTTCTTAACTTTGGTGTTTTTGTACTAAGCATACGTTTTTCTATTTTGGTGAGATTGTGTTTTGGTTTTTGTCAAGAGATAATTACACGATTTGTAGGTTTTCATATCATTATAGATTTTCGATTTTTCATATAAACTTTGAGGATTTTCTCGCATTTCAATAGTATCATAAATCAGAGCTGATCGGTCACTTTTTGATACATGTGACGTTATTTTGGCGCGATATGACATCATAATTAGGTAGTGACACGTGACTGGGTCTGAAAGAAATATTCGTGTATATGAATGGTTTACACACCATGCAAGCTCGACTTCTTTGGGGTCAATACTCTCAGTCTAACAAAAAAATGTTTCTCAGATCAACAACTGGGTGGGCTCTTCACGTCTAGACCGTGTTGTCAGTGGTCGGTATGAAAGCAAGTCAGATACAGTAAATTGTTTTTACTTCATGACGCACTGCTACGTAAGCCTGCCGTTTCAATAATTGTCATATCTCAGAGCGCTGGTCGAGTTTTTAGTTTTAATTTAAAGAAAGGTTTTTAATTTTAATACACTCCCGTTGAAAATGATACAGAGTTTTCCATTTCACCTTTAAGAAAAGTCCATTTTAGTGCGTTTCTGTTATTTGATGAAAATTCTACGACGCTTTTTGGCATAAGCGATAATTTCCCTTGTTGAAGAGTGCCTTAATTATCAATATCAAGTTACCGTAAGTAACCTCCACTTGACTATTGATTAGAAATATAAATATACTATTGAACATGGATCTCACGTTTTCGGGGGAGTAGGGTGAGTTGGCTACCTTCGGGAGACGCTACTTCGGAATTTGACGACCGGAGCTTACAAACCTTGCTGCTCAATAATATGTTGTAATATATCATCAGGGACCTCTTCTCCCTCGTTCATTGCATTCTTTCTCTCTTCAATTACTTTCCGTCCTGTTTCACGCAAGAACTGGACTGCCTTGATAACACGCCGCTGAAAAGGGTACTGAAAAACATTCCACTGAAACAAGAGGAAACGAAATCAAAGGGCTCTTGGAGCCAGCTCATTCAAGTCAACGCCAATTTGCATTAGGTTCTTTGGTTTAAAGAAATATTGGTAAAGTTGAACCCCGTTAATTGGAACCCTCAAGAGAAACAATAGTTTGAAATAAGCGGTGGTTAAGTTTGAATAGATATCATTATTATTAAGTACTTGTGTGATAAGAAAATATCTATATGCCTTTTAGGGATTGGAAACTCCAGAGGGTGCGCAAGCAGTAGACGGAGAAGAGCGGAGATCACTTTTGAATAATTAATTGCCGTTGAGAGAAACTTTGGGGAGACTGAGTACCAGGTTTTCGCAAAAGGATTTCTGGAACGGTTAGGGTGACCAATGTGAGCTATGATTGGTCAATGTTCCCTTTGGAAACCACTGACCAATAGTAGCTCAAGTCTGGTACCCCAACCATCCGAGAAATGCTAGTGCTAAAAGCTGACACTCAGTTTCCCCAAAAATTCTGTCAAGGACAATTTGTACCACATGATCAATTTTGGCCGATGGCGACAAAGGACAATTTAGTGGTGAACTTATGTAATAAGCAATTTGATTCTGAGCTAACGATTTCTATGATGTGACTGTTGATGAGACCGAATTTGCTTTCAAGAGTGCAATTCGGAAATTTTAGTGATGGTGTATGACAGCTCAGCCAATCAGATTGCTGCATTTACATTCGTGTACAAGTAAAATTCTTCTAAGAACCATTAGTAACAGCTTGAATGCTATGCTTGTTATTACCTTGTGAAATGGTTGTTCAAAGATTGCCACGTGTATTCCAACAAGAGTCAGTGAAATGGCCTCAGTAAATTCAGTGTTCTTCCCACTGATAATGTCCATGTCCATTCCAAAGCCAACCTATAAACTCACGAGAAGCACAATACAGTGGAACCCCGTTAATACCGTCACCAACGGGAAATGAAAATTTAATCGTATTACGGGGTGGTCAGATTTCATGACTTGTCTATTTCAAGTGACGTCTTGTCAGACGTCAAAATTGCACTTCTAAAAAACTGTTCTCATTTTCTCTTCGAAATGCAGGTATAATTTTTAAAAAAATGAATCTTCAATCAGTACATTAAATATTAACAATGGAAAGATGAACATAACTGCTTCTAGCTAGTGGCCGTATTAACGGGTTAAAATTATAAAGGATAATACAGGTTGGGATTTCAGAATGTGGCCATTGCCCATATTAACGGGATAGCCGGATTATCGGGGTTTTCTTATAAGAACATTTATGGGTGTTTCTCTGGGACAAAAAAAAGACTGACATTGATGAGGAGACCGTAAGGCGATGCTCCACTGTATTTAAAAACATTCTACTTCGTGTTTGGATTATTGGCAGCATCTGCTAAATTAATTTTCTTTGATTTTTACCTATTCACACCTTACCTTACAAATGACATCTAATGCTGCTTGGTATAACTGATCATACATACAAACTTTTGTTTTTCCGTCAGCCATTGTGCCAAGATGTTCAAGTAAAATATTGGCAGTGGAATTGAAAGAACTCATATATTCTTTAAGGCACCTGATTTCAAACAATTAGGCAATGTATGATTGCATGACCTCTAAAACTCTAGAATTTAATTAAAAAATAATAATTGAAAATAGCAGCCTTAAATTTCTAGCTTACATATAACTGGTTACCATATTCATATTTGTAACACCCTGGAGAAATGGCAAGGTTATTCAGAGGTTCAAAATACCATTACCAAAGGAAACAATACATGGCAAAACACATCCTGTTTTAAAAACCAGGTCCCTTTTGTTTAGGGAATGAATAAAGTGGTAAAGCTTAAATATGAGAAATGGTGTTCTCCGTTTTCAAATGTTTGTATCATTTCAAGATATATGTAAGTTTTAAAAATTTGTAAAATATGCAAATTAGGTAGCTGATGAAAAAATAAATGATGATATTATGATGTCATAACTTCGTTAAAAACTTGACTGTTTCTGGATGAAAATGATATATTTAAAAATAGCAAACAGCATTTTCTTGTCGTACAGACTACCTGTTGATTTTTTAAAACGGCTTAGATAGGACAGATGAAAGTTTCATCATAGCAGCTCTATGGCCACATCTCGATATCTGCTTACTTTGGTGGAACAGTTAGTAATTTACCATTTAAAACTTTTCGATAAAGATTAAATTCTGTGAGTCAGAGTTCGCAGCTTAAAACATGGGTCAGATTAACAGCTGAGGCATCTAAGAATGCTGAATTTTCAATGCTGATGGTTTATTGTTTAAAAGTTAACTTCAAGAGGAGATAATGTGATAAATTTGTTAGGTTAGCCTTGCCAGTTGCAATGGAATGCTTACTTGCGATGGAAAGCTGGTCCGAAAGCGTCACGTCTTTTCTGCCAGGACTTAACGTCCGCGGTGAGTGAAATTCCATCACCAAGAAATCTACAGCAAAATATCATAAACATTATAATGATCAATCGCATAAGTTGCTTAGAGGGTGTGTGTGTGTGTGTATCTGTGTGTGGAAGGGGGGAGGTACGGGGGGCCCTAACTTCCTCTTCCTGCTCATTAACCTCCCGCCTCCTGTACGCGTCCTGCCTCCCATTATCCCGAGCTCCCGTCCCCTGCCCTGTGAAAGTGTAAGGACTATTTAAACATTGCTAGAGACAGTAAACTTGAATTCGTATCTTCAATTCTATCAATATTCATTGTACGTGATGCAATGTGAGAGATTAACAGGCAACTTTTATATTAATTTAAAAATGACTTTAGCTACTTTTACAGCAGTTTCACATTAAGTTTAAGCCAGCTTAAACTGGTGTTCATGGTGAATTGTTTCAAAAGTTTGAAGCTGAGAATTCTTCACCTGTTTTGAAAACTCGGCATTTTGTTTCTGCTATTTCAAAATTTCAAATTTTCTGAACGCATGGTAATTTTGCACTGTTTGGTGGAAAATTAAGATGTCAAAATACAGAATTGCGTGAATTTAGAGATCATCAAATTTGTTCTAATCGTTTGAAATTTCCCTCGAACCTCGACGTTTTGCGTTCGCAGGCTACGTTCTCCTCGAAAGACATCGAGATTCTTGGGAAAAAAAGCTAACTATTTCCCTCGGAAACAGTAACTAAGTGTATATTATCAATTTGGGCCCTGTTAAAACAATAAACGAATGATAAATAAATAAATAAATAATTAAAATAAAATAAATGAGTAACAATAAAAAAGAATGAATTAGAAGGAAAACTGGTATAAATGACAAAATGCTAAATTATGTCAATGCTAAATTCTAAAATGTTCAGTATAGGCACGCACCGCGTGCAGGAGTTATTGTTTTTATGAATTAAAAGCGTTTGGAGGTAGGAGCAATTCAGCGAACTCTTAACAGTTATGGTTAGGTTAATCCAACAGGTTTGTTTAGTTACGATGCACAGCAAAGTAGAAATTTAGAATTTATGACGTATCTACAATATGGTAGAGAAATCAGGCAGTAAGCTTTTTTTTTTTTTGAAAAAATAATAAATATTTACTGGCTGGTTTTGGCTGTAGGGCCTTCCACAAGGTTTTGGCAACTTCTCGTATTTTGAGCAACTCTTTCCCGTTTCGAAGATATGATCAATCATATCTTCAACTTTTTGCGTTCTGAGAAATTCGTAGTTTTCTATCAATTCTGAGAAATCGGAGCAGCTTTTAAGTGCTTAAATTGGCCTTGCTTTCATATTTCACAATATGTTTTAGTAGACAATTTATTAATTCCCTGTGAAAAAGGAGCCAGATCTCTCCTCCCCCCTGGGGCAGATCGCGGGTGCAAGATGCAGGCAGCCGGTCTGCTAGGTCAGCAAGGGTTTTAAAGAAAATACAAAATGGCGGACTAAGATTCACACTTGACTGACTCGAGTGTCTCAGGTGAAGAATATTAATATATTAATATTAATATTGACGCATAGTCTTTACTCGTACATGTTTTGATTTTAATTGAGGACAAAGTTATACAAACAGTACAGAAACTGGTCGGAAAAAGACTTATGGACAAAAAAGAACACAATGTTAAGCACAAACTAAGAAAAGTTTTTTTTTTTACCTTTGTCCATAGATGTAGCTAGCATCTGCATACATTAAAGGATGTTTTGGAAGATCGTTCAGAATGAGAATGTCCTTAGAAATGAAAAGAAACAACAATAAATTAGTCAGAATTGCTAAAAATAAATTTTTATAAGGCCACTGCATTAACATTTCCTACAATTAAATTAAAGGAACGAATTCACGGCTCGGCGCATGTACAAGCTATACCAATGGCCTCCGTTCAATGTAATCTACAGTTTTAGCCAACCCTGAAAATAGAGTTTCTGATTACAATAGGTGAACCTGGCTTGAGCCTGCGATCCAATCGAAACCCTGTACCTGGGCGGCAGTCAACTTAAAGAAAAAAGTGTGACCTCGATGAGCTGTAAACATGAGCCCGCGATATGGTCTTGTGATAGTGGTCAACGCATACCTTGTTTTAACAGGTGTCAATTGAACATAACATGGATGCCCAATATCAAAGATGTGCGCTGTAACCTTCCCCCCCTCCTAATCTCTAAGGGAAAAGCCTTGGGAAATAGGTTGTGGCAGGGTGACATTTCAAATTGATTTACATAAACGGGACGTACTGACGTGCGTATGTACGCACGGACAATCACTTGACCAGCAAAATTTTTAGCTCCATGGGTTACCAAATTTTTTATAAGCAATGGGGCTCCGCTCAAGCACCTACGCCGCGCAGGAGCTCCGCTATCAATATTCTAACATGGCTCCGTGGCTTCTAGGACAAACTTCTCTATTTGGTGGTGTTTCCTTTGCATCCAAGTCTATTTTGGGAATTGAGAGACAACGGACAATTTAAGTTGACAAATTAAAACCTAAGTTAAAAAAAAAAGGAAAAAAAAAACCCTCCAACATTTGATCATTTTTGGGTGGCAGTAAACTTATATATGTCTACTGCTTGGCACTGACACGTTGTATACAAGTTTTAACCTCTAAATTTCTCAGTACATATGGATTTGTGAGCCAGCCATGAGTAATTAGTCCACATGGTAGATAAGACTTCTTCATACCTTTATAATCTCTGGATCAGACACTATAACAAACGGCTTATGTGCTAACCAAACAAGTACCACCTTGCCATAATCCATACTCCTGTGGAAAAATACAAAAAACAAAAAATTGAATCATCTCTTAAATTTACAGTATAGTCAACAAGTACCTCCCAGGGTTCGAAGCATAGAAAAATGATATAATAAGAACTTTATTTCCTTCTTCGCTAAACTGACTTGACCCTCGACCCAGTTATAATGCTCACACATCAACTGTCTATTAGCCACCCTCCGGGTTTAAAAAAGGACAGCGGAATCCCGATTTTTCGAACCTCCAAGGGAAACGAAAATTGGTTCGAAACAGCGGAGAGTTCGAGAAATCGGGGGTAAAATTACAGTGTTCGACGGAGGAGAGGGAACTACTTTTGGCTCGAGTTATTGGGAAGTCCGAAAAAATGAGGGCTCGAGAAATCGGGATTCAACCATAATGACATCTTATCATGCCCATCATAGTTACTAATACAAAAGGCTCCACTCACATACACTCCGCCTTGCGTGGTTTGAAATGTTCCCACGCACCCTGACTAATACAACACACCTCACACTAGCTTGCAGCCTGCAACTTTGCTTTCCTAAACGTCTTCCTAAACTGCTATACATGGGCACCTTTTTTAAACAAGAGGACAGTTTTAACCAGTTTAACCCCACGTTCCAGTTTAAAGTTCTCTGAGCTTCTTGTTGATGACTGTTACGAGAAACGATGGAAATGTCTCACGTGCAACAAGCCATATCGAAAAAAAACCCCAGAAATATATATAATATTTAATCACAGGAATAAACTCAACACTGATTAAGTTTTTAAAAAACTAAATAGTCACTAAAGCCCAGTTCCAACTTACCATTGAAGAAATTTGTACTGAGTGTTCCGTCCACTCTGACGATATGAAACTATGTCATTCACATGGCCCAGAAAAAAACTAATTGATATAAAAAAAAAAACAATTTAAAATCTCTGCCAGTGTGGTTTTAACCCTTGAACGTACAAGGGGAGGGGGTGGGTGGGGTGTGCCAACCCTCATAAGGCTTTTTCAAAGTTTTGAAAAGGCGATTTACTCTAAGGGGCTGAAAATTTCAGTAGCTACAAGTTTTGCAAAATAAAGCGGCTAAAATAATTTTAGATCGACCGCCGTATTCATCTGCGTCGCATGCATTAGCGACTCTGAAGTGGATACATTAGAGAAAAGGCGTTTCCAGCGAAGATGTGTGCATGTATACAAATGTCTAAATGGATTTATAAATCACGAATTGACTTTAGTAACACAACAACATCAGCATAATTATAACACCAGACATAAAGTCAATCTTAGACTCCCCTGCGTTAGAACGAATTGGGGAAAACAAAGAACTGGCTATCACGCTGTTCATGATTTTAATTCTCTCAGCCAGATAATACGAGACTCTGCTAATGTAAATATTTTTAAGAGACAGGTTTTCAATTTTTTAACTTAAGTGTTTTATAAATTTCATATTTTTAGTTCTATTAATTAGTATTAATCTTTGAGGTCCGTTTCGAAAACCACATGTACGTGAAAAAGTTTCCTCAATAAAGATAATTATTATTTTAGCTGTTCTTTTATTTTCCGCCGAAATTTTGATATGTCAGTTGTGTCCATCATTTTTAACGACGCCATGGAAACCATCAAATTTCATGTAGGTCTGGACAAAAATTATTTCTTGACTTGTTGAGAAAATAGTGAAATCCAAGATGGCGGATCCAAGATGGTTTTCATAATCAACAAAAGTGGTGTCATCTTGTAGAACAAGCTCGGGGCTATCTACAAAGTAATATAAATTTATTTCGCTGTGCTGTAACAGAACGAAAATCCAGAGGGGGTTCCAAGCGCGACCTTGTCAAATATCCCCACCGTTGGGATGTTGTGATGTGTCAAATTTCTTACTATTTCCCGCCCACGTGAGAGCAGATTAAGTCAAATGCCGGTCCCCTTCCCTGGGGCTAAACACTGACTGGTGCATTAAGAGTTTGATGTCGTTGTTATTCACGAGCGATCGAGTGAGCGAGCGAAGGACTGAGCGATAACATGTAAAACTAGTGAATAGAACGAAATCATGCTACGAGAGACGACGATCCCAGTGCACCATGAAAATCTTTTGCAATCTATTTTAAGCTCCGCGTCACGCTGTGAAATTTATTTTTAGTCTCGGTCCCATGATCGTACGAGTTAACAGACAAAAAATCGGTTTGTTTTGAACTACCGCCCTGCAAACGTTTACTTCCCCGAAGTTTTCTTCGAAAACAGATCGAAGCTGTGTAATTCCCCCGCATGAATTATTAATGCACCAGTCATTTGAAACCCCGGGATCCCCCTCGGGCAAGACGGGGTAATGCGAGGAATTTCACTTCATATTCACTCCATTTTGGTCCTCCGGTAGGCAGGGATTGCGCTAGAAATCACGGTCTTCACATTACATCCCAAACGGGGGAATAAGTGGCGCAGTCACTCCATGGTCAGCGGTTTTAATTTTCGCGCGGCATGGTAATTTTGCATAAATTATTATCTCCTGATCGATCGGATCATTCTGGGATCATTGAAGCGAAATACCGAAAGTTAAAATGCTTTGCAAAGTTTCTTTTTGCTATGGATCAAAGAAGGCTATTGTAGCAGAAGATTTTCAAAGTTTGCAATGATCTCGCAGTTTGTGAGATTAAGTTTTAAAACAGAAAGATTTTCAGTAACCTTTATATCTAAAAATGACCTTGGTAAGTGTAGCGCTAGCTGCTTTGAAACAATGTATTCATTTCTCGGGTGCCAAACAACATTATCATCCTTTTCACCATCCCTTGTTACACTTGGCTATAACAGGTTATTTTTTTAGAAGGGAGTACGGCGTCCGTGGAACACTAGGGGGCGGGGGAGTTTACCATTTAGTTTTCTCCCGGGGACCGGGGACTTTACTTGCTTTCACTGGCATAAAAGGTGAATGCCCCGCTCATGCCCAAAGGGGGGAAGGGTCCGTGGGTTTCAAATAACTGGCGCATAACAGACCATGAGCACGAAGTGCCGAGACTTGTCTAAACCACTCGAAAGTCGTTTCTTGAAAAAAAGTACTGAACTGACTGAAAAGTTTTTTCAAAGCGCAGGAAAGTTAAACTATTTGTTTCCCGTTTCCTAAAAATTTCGCTCCTAAATTCCGATGAAATTTTTTTCATTTTAAATTTCGAAAGTAAATATGTGTTATATTGATCAGAGTTAGTTTGTCCACAGACTGTCTATTTTGTTTTGAGTCCGTCGATCTTCTCGCCCTCAGGATTTCGCGCGGCAATTTTTTCCCGCGGTTTTCTTTCGCGTCATGCACGACAGACTAATGCTGTGTTTAGACTTGAACGGTTTACCGAGGTATCAGAGTTTACTTACCTAGGTAAACATTTTCCGTGTGTAAACGCCAACTAATACTTTGGTAAATGCCGCAAAAGACAAAAGAAATTTAACCGAGGTAAAAGTTGTAATTACCCTGTGATCAGGCATGGTTACAGTTGGTAACCAAGGTCAAGATGACAGATATACCGCTTGTGGCGGCGTAATATTTCATTTCCCGCGGTGAGCAGATTGTGCGACAAAACGTTTCTTTTCCAGTTTTGACAATCTTGGGAAATAACATGGAAAAATTGGATCGATCTTCTTACGGCGAACAATCCGTCGCGTAAAAGAAAGCATTGTATTTTTCATTCTCAGTATTATTTACAACTTTCTCTAGACAAACTTCGATCCTCTGTTGTGTAATTATTGCCGATGTATTTTGCCACCTGGGAGGATGCTGCATACACAACGTATCCATGTTTCTACGCATATAACAATGCTTACTCTGGTGATGATCAAGCAACTGAATTTTCGCCGCAATATTATGGAATGCGGTCCTCGCCTATGAAAATGATGGCACCTCAATTTGCTCCTGTTCCACTGCGGTGGGATCCTCGTGCAAGTTCGATTTCATGACGTTGTTAATGCAGCGCGGGCGAATGTTGAAAGATTAACTTGAGTTATTTGAGCCGGTATAAACACTGAACGAATGTACCAAGGTTAAGTAACTTGACCTTAGTAACTGTTTACCTTGGTAAAAGCTCAAATGTAAACACAGCATGAGTGAAAGAGGATCTATTCGTAGTCTACTCAAAATTATTATTGCTGGTTTTCAGTGTCACGCTATTCAAAATAGATCAAAATAAAAATCAAAACCGGTCAATAGATAAACTCCAGAACCTGGGAGATGAAAGAAGGTAAATATGCAGACTCTCGCAGACTGGTCACAGCAATTTTTCTTATGCGAGATATGCGGAGAAATTTTTTACTCAAATTTATAGAGATTTGTATGGAGACGCCAAGCTGGAGCCCATCCGTATGGGCACCAACATGGCGGCCGGAAACCAACAGAAACATCTGTCACTGAGTTTTGTTGCAAAAGCGTGAATTAATCCCTCGAGGAACTCTAAAACATTAAAATAATACTTTTCCTAAGACATAAACTGTTCAGATAGCCAAGGTCCCCGAAATAAGTCACGTTTTTAACCATCATGACAGCTCTCTAGGCCGTCATGTAAATGCCGCGTCACGCAAAAGCTTAGAAATTCAAGCGTAGTACATTACAAAACCAAGAACCCATTCGGAGCGAAAATTTGCATGAATGTTAGTTTTCAGCTGCTCTTATATATCATTTAAGTAAAATCTTAGGAAGATCAATAGGTCTTGTAGTTCGAATTTTGGTGACGTCGTGTGAAAACCAGCTATTGTTTGTCTTCATACATTTTTTTGGCTGATCAGATCTTTTGTAGATCCTACGTTGGCAGCGTTTATCGTATGCGGTCCCTTGCAGTTTCTGGTTTCTCAAAATTACTGTACGTGATCAAACTGCAAACATGCGATCGCGTTACGGGTCAGTTGAAATCTCATCCGCTTAAATGGTCGTCGGCGCTGACAAATTGCTAAGTTTTCCTCACGGTAGTTTTGTTCTTGGTTTCTTCAAGAAAATGTGTCAAATTTCAGAAGCTGTTATTTCGGAAAGCCTCAGCTGATAGAACGTACAACCCGATTGGTCTGAGGCAATTTTAAGGAGGTGTTTAGTAGACCTTTTTCTACTGGGCGGTTTGTTGCCCCATTTCAGACCATGTGATGATTCTCTTGAGAATTTCTCCTTTCAAATTTTCAAATAGTCGTGTGCATATGAATAACTAATTTTTAGATGGATGAAAGAACTATTCTCTAGAGAATATCATGTGGTCTGTAATGGGACAACAATCCAAGAAGAGTCCAAGAGTCCAATCCAAGCTGGATTGTATTGTATTGGACAATACAATCCAGGAAGTGACATCGTATCATTTCTCGGAAAATGCCGGAAAAGTACTTCTCTAATTGTGCAGCTGTATTGATGGAAAGATTAATCACACTGATATTCACGCTTGATATGAAATAAAAGAAACAACTGTGCAACGACTACTATCAAAATATTACGGTTAAAGGTTTTGCTTAATAAGAACCCAAAGTAATGTATGGTGGCCCGGCATTCACATAGGAAAAGTATGTTAATATATAATAAAGTTCACAGTTGCTTGTGATAATACATTGCTCGTGACTAGTCTTACGCAGCTCGTTTCGTCACGGCCAAGGGACTCATCACAGACCTTTCTGCTTGGCAAACTCGTTGGGCATTGCGGTCAAAGACAAAATTATGACTTCAATCTCGCCTTATACCGCATTAGGATTCCCGACCGCACAATTCAAGAGAGAAAATCGACAATAAAGTTGACAGTTAC
This sequence comes from Orbicella franksi, assembly GCF_964199315.1. Taxonomy (NCBI): domain Eukaryota; kingdom Metazoa; phylum Cnidaria; class Anthozoa; order Scleractinia; family Merulinidae; genus Orbicella; species Orbicella franksi. The sequence continues at coordinate 27,420,659 of NC_138147.1, forward strand.
TTGTCTATAATCTTTGTCAAGAATAAAAATAACAAAAAAGTGAAAAAAAACAGAGAAATTAGAAAAAAAAAAATAAAAATTAAATAAAGTTAGAAGAAACATAAAACAAAACAATGAAAATGAAATCGAAACAAAATGATGACATAAGAAAACTAGACGCTTTGCTACGGGTACCAAGGCAGTCGTTATACTGAGAAGCACTAGCTACGTTGCAATTGAGCTAAATGGTCTGCATTTGAAGTCGTACGAAATTTTTACAAGAAAATAACGAGAGAATATCGTTTAGTTCGAAATTTTAGCTTTATTATACTTTACGACGTTTCTCAGAGCGTTTTACTTAGGTGTACTCCAACAGATTCATTCGTAAACAAATTCTCTAACCTTTCTGCTCTTGTTGCTCAGACGTCCTTGAGTTCATGCTGGGATTCTACTTGGTTCACGATCACGTCTAAAAATCCGATGACGCTTTTGGAGATGAAGAGTTGATAGCCCCGGTTGATAGCCCCTTTGGTATAACATGATTCTTGATAAATTCACTCAAAATGTTCGCTCGTAAACTGATCTCTCGTAAGGTTTGCAGACCGACCCGTTCCTAAAACGCTTAACGTGCTTTAGTGTTAGTCTACCGCGAACGGTGTGTTCGTTTTTATGAGATTTCATCGCCCTAGAAATCAAGGAATCCGGGCTAACTTTTCACGATGACAACTTCTGTAAATTCCATGTGCTGTACGCATGCACAGGTGGCACTTGCGCTTTAGAGACCAGAGGGCGATTTATGACTGAACGAGGACAAAAAAAAAAAAAAAAAAAAAAAAAAAAAAAGAGAGAGAGAGAGAGAGAGAGAGAGCCGAAATTTAAACCCAGGCCTCACTGCCTGGGTAAATATAATAACACAAACATGACACTGTAAATTAAATCAAAACGCTGATATTTCATTTTTGTTTTAAGTTTGTTATGAGAAAGATGGGCCATCAAACACCACATTTGATTTTCAATTTGTTTTGAGTTTACTAGTGTACTCGTATACTCGATCAAATCCAAAGGTCCCTAACCTATGGTACGGTTTAATTGTTTATCACACCGGGTTTTCGCATTCTAAGCACCCAAAGTAATACGCGATATGTCAGATCCCATGTGTGCACGAAAGGTTTGAGAGCAAATCAAGTGAATGATGCAAAACATTACCTTGGCATCGGTGGACTTGGGATGTGGGCAAATTTACGTCTTGTATGAAGCAAGTATACCGCAAAAACACATACCACGAGTAACGATAGCACAACCAAGGCACCTGCTACGTACAAAATCAGGTAAACCATTTTGCGTGTAACAAGAAAACGGGTCCAGTCGGCCACTCCCAGAAAACAAAAATTTCAGTTAGGAATCTGAGAGAATACGTGCTTACGTTACACTACCAGAGCGTTAAACCATGTGCCAATTATGTGAAAAGTCATGTGAGACACGTGAAATATTTTACCATGTGAAAAGTGCATTGAAAAGAAATACGCCAGCTGTGAGTTTTAGACGGTGTGAAAAACTTTTGGAAATCTTTTGTCAGTTTCACATGTTGCTTCACAGGTATGCACTACCGTGTGGCACTAAATTTTTTGCGGGTTCTAATTTTTGCGATTTTAACGGTTTTCATTTTCCCACGATTCGCAAAAAAAAGGTTCCCGCAAAAATTCTCTTGGCAAAACTTTACTCCACCATACAAACATCACAAGTAGAATCTTGTTGCTGCCATTTATTTAAAACGTCTCTTTCGTTCAGAAACAAAACGATGCAATGAGAAACAAAAGGTTCAGAAATAAAACAAACTCTAATTGTGACACTGATTACTGGATTACTGTGTTTTACATCTTCACGTGTTGCAAACGATGTTGTAATATTTTAATTAAACACGACTTCCCGAAAATCGCAAAAATTAGTTCACAGCAAGAAAACGCAGTCTTTGACAATCGCAAAAATTAGTTCCCGCAAAATACAAAAAAAGTCGCTGATTCGCAAAAACAAACTCCCGCAAAAATTTAGTGTCACTCGATATGTAAAACTTCACGTGAAAACCTTAACCTACCTCACTCTGGGTTTCACAAGAGAAATTGTGTGTGAATTGAGAGTTAGGTCCAGAAAGGTAATCACACTTGAAAAATTAAGTGATAACGAAAGATTTCGTAAAACGTTTTAAAATAAGCAGTAGCGATATTCAAACAGGATGTTTCGGCCGCATCTCACCATTATCAAATGCAAATTATCATTAGATTCTTAACGTTACATGTATAGAAATTAGTAACGTTCTATATATAGAAATGGAAGTGTAAATCTACTATGTATAAAACGTTACCAATTTTATAATAATCTACATTTGATAATGGTAACATTTCGTTGCCGAAACGTCCTGTTTTATATTGCTACTGTTTATTTTAAAAATTGAAGTAATATAGATAACCTTATGCCTATACAGTATAATGCTTTAGTTTACTGAATGTTCACTTTAACGCTTTTAATTAATATACTGAGTCGTGATCTGTCTTGAAATACAATTCTACTTGACTAGATTGTTCTAATTAACATAATGTGCATGTCATCTGTTTTTTCTCTAGCATGCACAAAACTCCTGATCACCACAACGCAAACATTGCGGTCATCCGTCTTTTGCCTTAACTCAAACGGGTTATAATTTACGTTTACCAATCAACAGTAAGCGTTAACTTACATTTACACCTAATCGTAACTTTGTTGGTACACTTCAGGCAAGTTTGGTCGAGCCATGTCGGTTGTACATGAATCATATTTTGGCGAGACGTAAACTAGCCTGATACGCCGCCGAAGCGCACCAAAAAAAGGCACAATTAGTTATTTAAAATTCAGGATATATTTTTTCTAGTCATGATAATCTGCACGTGGCACAAATTGCGTAGGCTGGCTTGTGTTTATACTTTTCTGGTCTACAACACTTGTCTGGTTCCTCATCAGTCATTGTTTTAATCCGTTTGCTTGGAGTTTCCTTTTCCGAATTTTAAAAGTCTAAACTTTTCAAGGAATCTGGAAACATCGTCACCATTTCAGAAACAAAGTGGCGCTAGTAAACCGGCGCCCGCCAGTTTAGTTTTGGAGGGAATATCTTGACACTTAACTGCATTTTATGGTCTTTTTCGCATAGGTGAACCGGCCACCAAGAGTGCACGATTTATACAGTACAGTAATTTCAGATGGTCAACCCCGTGATAAGTTAACTATTTCAGATTATAAACATAATTCTAGTCACAGGCCTTTTGATATTTCCTTGTGAGAGATGTTTCGTTCCCCTTTTGCCCAATGGCCGCCCTTCTACATTACCGTGCAGGCTTAGAGGAACTTGTCCTTAGCCGCTTTTTTGTCATGCTGATCATGGCCCGATTTCTGTTCATTAGGTCAATGTCTTTTTCCAGCGGTGCTTATCGTTCTAAGGTTTTGATCTCAGTAGGTACAAAAGCCGTAGTTTCCACAGCGGTGGCGCATGCCACGCAGCGGATAATCCGATAAAGATTATTCGCGATCGGACGCGCAAATCCGGGTTCATTCGACGCGTTTAAAGTTTATTTGAAGTCCGAAGTTCTTTACGCTAGCTGACTATTTTACTATTTGATTTGGCAAACATGTTGCGCTTTCAAGTCAGCATTTTTGTTAATTAGACCAGTATTATTTTTTATTTTTTTCTGTGCCACTTGAGTGGGCTAACGCAACCTGCCCAGGGTTCCTTACAGTCCTTGAGAGATGGCCCTGTTATATCTTGATGTAAATAGTTTTTAATAGCATAATAATTTTGCTGATTGTAATCTAAAACTAGAACTAGGTTACGATTCTCACACGTTGATTTGGAATAATGCAATGCATAAGTTTACATGACTTTTCCCTGATACCAAATTTATTAGATATTTGGAGTCAAGGGGAATACCTTTAAAAGGACTGTAAATGTTTCTTTAGTCTTCCGCCATTCATTCATATTTGTCTTAATTTGATGTAACAAATATTGACCGAAATGTAAATAGGCTTCATTGATGATTGATTTATCAGCGGAAATATCCGAATTAGTCGCCAGTGGCATGGAGTTTGTTTACGATAAACGAGCACGCGAGTGCAATTTAGTGCTTCCAGCTTAAAATGCTATATGAAAAAAAAAAAAAATTATACTTTTACAAATTAGCTTTTACGCTTAAAAATTACCATCAAATGTCTAATTTGAAGGCAAAATCAAATATTTAGCTCTGAACGCCCGGCGTAGTCAATCGAACAAAACCGAACGAAAAATCAATCGAACTCAATCAAACTTCAATCGTTCGATTGATTTCCAATTGGTTGGGTATTCAAACATAATGGAACTGGACATTTATGGGTGAGTTCGATTACCGAACCAATCGAACAAAACCGGTACTAAAATTATCGGTAAGCACAGCGGTCTAACTAGAATCGAGTTTTAAACTTAGAGATTTCCCTGTTACATAAACTTTGTGAGCAAAGTGTAAAAAATATAAACGTATTCAAACTCTATGAGATGTGTGAAGATAATCCTGCGAAACATCGGCAACACAGCAACTTAAAGCAGCCTTTATATATTTATACGCCCTGGATAATATTACCGGGATATTCTGTTACAAGCTCACAGGCGATTTACTGCCGAGCTCTAAGCAAAAAGTTCGATCAATGTAGAGTTCAATTTAATTATGTTCGACTGCCGAACCCTATCCAAATAAATCGGACGATTGGAGTTCGATTGAGTTTTATTAAACAACTGTTCCATTTTCGGACGTTTAATTGTGTTCGATTGGTAAAAAGTTTTGGTGTGGTCGACTATGTTCCATTGTCGAACTCCATCGAAATCAATCGAACGATTGGAGCTCGATTGAGTTCGATTACTGAACGTTCAACTGACTACGCCAGTTAGGTATACGGAAACTGTCGCCGGTAGGCACGAGTTTGCTATTTGGTTTTCCAGTGAGAAGGCAGGTAACTGTAGCTTGAAGGTCCTGTGAAGCTGGTGCTTATCTAATGAAATGATGAAACTTATAAACGGAGCCCGAAACGTGACGGCTTTGTTGGTGTGGTCTGACAAGGCTTGAGTGGTAAATAGGTGATTTTCACCGCACAAAAGTGGCTGAGGCAAGGTGGAGATCACGAGAGCAACATAGATTACTTCCTTGTCTGGGAACCAGGTGATTGGATTAACCATAGTTAATGGAGGGGAATGGTTATGAAACCCGACAAAGTTCTTTGTTGTATGTTTTTGTTCGCTTTTTTGGCCTTGACCGTGCATAAAACACAATAGTTGTTTACTCCGTACTGAGGAGCTAACCAATAGAAACGTGTTGGTTACGTAATTCATGCACGGTGTATGAGCGCGAAACAAAATAATGTGCACGGTCGTAGACCTTCCAACATAAATCTTGGCATCTTTGTTTGTTCCTTTGATGTTTGCCGGGCTTCATAACCAGTCCCCTCTATTAACTATCGATTAACCTCTTCGACAGCCACGGCCTTCAGAGATGCGCCAGCGTAAGCCATTTGGGCCATTTGAGCCTTTTAAAGGCTCGAAAGCATTGCATGTGCTAGAGACATTAGAAATTTGAGACGAAAAATCCTGCTACCTTTGGGATCGTTCAATTTGTTATGAGATAGGGGTAACTGATGGGATTTATGGGAGCCATGCAAATATCAAATTATGGCCTCAAAGGGGAGGTACAGCTGCAAAGAGATGGCAGGTAAAAGGGGGGGGGGGTCACTCAAAAAGTTACTATTTAGAGTACTTAAGGCAAATCGTAAACACTCTTTTTCCTTGGCCATCGTAGCTTTAGAAGAAATGGCTTTAGAAGAAATGATCCGCAATGGCTGAGGTGTGACCGCTTTTACACGAAATGGGACTCCTTCACACCTCGCAAGTACAAGATAAACCTCATCCGCACCCTTACTTATCGTTGTCTTCGCATCTGTTCATCGTCTTCATCATTACAGTCTGCCTTGGATGATCTCAGGAAGCTATTGTCACGCAATGGTTATCCCCGTGGTATCATCACGTACAACATGAACGATGTAGTGAATAGACATCAAAACAAACCTAAAGACCCTATCACTACAGTTCCCAAGAGAGAAATCTTCATTGTTTTACCATTTTTAGGGTTCCAAAGTAAAGTAATTACCCAGCAACTTAAATCTTGTATCTATAAGTTTTATGGTTGTTTTAACGTTAAAATAATTTTCCGAAACACCCGCCGAATTAAGTCTTTTTTCCCGCACAAGGACAGGTTCAGCCGTTCTCAGATGTCTAAGGTGGTTTACAAGGCAAGCTGCTGGGACTGTGATGATTTTTATATAGGAAAAACAAAGCGTCGACTACACGATAGAAAAACTGAACATTTTAAGGCCCTTGCTAAAAGCGGTCACACCTCAGCCATTGCGGATCACGTTACTTCCACGGGTCATAATATTAAATGGGACAATTTTGATATCTTAGCAACTGGTAGGTCAGATATACATTGTAAAATTAAGGAAACATTGTTAATTCGTGATTTAAACCAGCCTTGAATGAAAACGTTGGCAGTGAAAAACTTTTTCTTTACTAACATTTTGTATTGTTATTATTATTATGGTAATTTTTTTTTTCTCTCCTGCAGACTCATCTGTTTGTTATTAACTATTAGTCTTGTTACATATTATTAGATACCAGTCTTTTTCTTTTTCTTCGCGTTTAAATTTCGATTGTAATCTAGTTAACGGTCACTTCTGAAGATGTATGTTGTACATACGAAACGTCAAGGAAATTAACTTTGTTTAACATGCGTTTTGGTTCCATGTTTATCACCGCGGTTTGTGTTTTGGTACTTAAGGCATCTACCTAAAAGTATAAAAAAATTCGACCAGAATGCTAAAATAGTGTTTCTGAAGTTCTAAACATGTCAGCAGACCCCCCTACTTTGTTATAGAAAGAACAGCATCAATTCTAGTCAACCCCACATACAATCCTCCGTAAAAATGTATTTTATTGTATTAGTGCGTCGCTGAAAACAATATTATCGCAAGACGCGAAAACACCAAGCATAATGATATATAGATCTTGAATATTGCAACATATATTTAGGTATAAGGAGGAAATTTAAGTATTTTTTTCTGCAATTCATACGAATTGTTGGTCTTCAATCTTGTCGGAGTCTTCGTCTCAAGAAGTACGAACGACTCCAACCGCAAACTTGCGACAGTTTATTCTTCACCAATTTTACAGACCACATGCTTCAAAAATATGAATACGAAATTGCTTATACTTGTGGACATACAAAACTTACATAATTGCGAAGGCGCCCGTGCGCTATCTGCAGTTCATTCGCACGGGTGAATTCCGGCGAAATTAATTCACAACAGTCTTGCCATGCTTGCTTTTAATTTGTGGAGAATAGAAAGGAGGAAGAAAGGAAAAAAAAAACATATTGGGTGATATTTGAGGTGGCTATCTGTAGTGTTAAAATGACGTCTAGTAAGTATTTTCGGAAACAGACTAAACTTAGGGCACTTTCCATTCGACCAAAAATTCCGGTTTGTATTTGGCGAAGGGAGCGCCATTGTTCACAATTTCTGGGAAATAGGGCAACCTCGCAGGCTACACTCAAATTTCCGAAATTTTCTCACCATGAATTTCTGTTCTGTTTCATTACGGAATTTCGGGAATTTTTTGTTCGATGGTTCGCATTTCGGAAATTTAACAATTTTCGGATTTTACGGAAACTTTTCGCCCCATTTGTTCAAAAGTTCTAGAAGTTTAATTGAATGGAAAGCGCACTTAGGTCTTTAAAATGAATTAGAAGAATTCTTTAATGGTCAATTGCCGTAATTTGTTGCCGTATAAACATCCTAACGCATCGTTTGCACAAATTTTGTCCCATTGAAAATCTTGCATTGTCCAAGAGAATGAGCATTACTACCATGTTGAAAGAATCTGTCAAACAGATTTAGCTAAGGTCAGCTAAAACTACAAGCAACCCATTCTTAGTTTTAGTGGAGCCTTTGTTAGCTCCATTATTTCTTTAATCTTTGACCTATAAATTAAAAGGAGTTTAAAAAACGAGCTTAACCTGACTACCCTGTGATGGTCTAATTAACAATTATTCCATGAAACCGCGTTGGATATGAAGTGATAAATAACCAACGAGCGCGTAGCGCGAGTTGGTTATGATCACTTCATATCCAACAAGGTCGAATGGAATAATTGTTTTAGTATATTCTTAATCGGGTTTTTGCCGCCGATTTTTATTTCAACAATTTTACAGAGCGGAAAATTTTTAAACTTGGCGCACTGTTTTCCATATAAGGTAAAACTCCGACTAATGGCTCATAGTCGGAGTTTTTGAGCCAATCAGAGAGCTAGAAATGCAATAGTCGGAGCTGAGAATATACTAATGCCTTTTAGTCAGAGTACATATCACGCCATCGTTGGATCGAATCGTGATTCGTTCACGAACTTTGCGTGACTGACCAGGTACCAAAGAAAACTTGAACGTCTGAAGAAAGCGTGACAACAAAACCTTGGCCTCGATCTGGAAACGGGAAATCAAAATTAAAAAAAAGAAAAAGAAAAAGAAATCCGCAGGAAAAAATATTATAGACCCTTTTCATAAATGGCTGCCAATTTAAAATTCTTTTATGTGCATTTAAATTAGCCTCACTAAACTCGTTTGGGAGTAAAAATTCTTTTGAATTATCAACTCAAAAACGAGGTTAGTCAGGCTAATTTTAATACTTACAAAAGAATTTATAATTGGCAGCCATTTCTGAAAAGGGTCTATAGTTCATTGGATTTGACTGTACTCCTGCCGAATTGAGAGTCACTGTGAGAGAGTAGTTTTATGCCCATGACCAAAACCAATCATTTAATCCTGCAGTTAAAGGCATCGTGTCTTACAGTTTCTCTACTCGGCAGCGTCCACACTGCGTCAGAGGAATTTGAAAATGCAGCTTTCTCTCTACGGTTAGGCCTACCGTCCAAACTAATCCGTCACGGAAACGGAACTTTCCGAAAACGCTCTCTAAAACGGGGGGAGTTTGAAAACGCCGGCTTTCATTTCAGTTTGGAAGGAAAATATTTGGAAACGGAGCTCAGTTTTCGAAAACTATGTAGTCAAGATAATCCTGTGACTTCCTTGACCGAGTTTTCCTTAAACCGTGACAAATCCAAAATGACCGGTAATTAGTGTGTTTTTAAATTCTCCGGCGTAGTGTGGACGGAAACGTTTGATGCGTTTTCAGAGTGAAACCTCCGTTTTCAAATGCCTTCAGCGTAGTGTTAAAAGTTAGCTTCCCATGCAGACGCTCGGTGTGCACATCACGCAATCCCCCCCCCCCCCCCCCCGCCCGCCACACAAGCACACTACGTTCATTACAGAGGAGCGCGTGACGGGCCATAATAGTCTCTACGAAGGAGGCTACCTTAAAAATGACCAATGTTCGTGCGAGTTTCCACTCGAACGTTGGTACTCATAGTTCAATAACGAACTGTTTATTGGTTATTGGTTTGTATGTCAGACAGATTGAACCTGTTGACTCAAGTGAAGTACATGATGATGATGTTCATGTTACAAAACACAGGTACCGCATTTCAAGATCATGCTCACTCTCTTCATTTTCCTCTGACAAAGGGCTAACATTCAAAACATCCACTTCACTAACTTGTTACGGCGGTTAATTCACCTTTATCAACCTAGTAGATACATAGCTGATACATAGCTGAGTGTGTAGAAACGTGCAAGTTGAAAACATTGAAAACCAAGACCCTATGAACCCAAACTTAGACAAAATATTTTTTGAAGTTAATGTTCACTCGAAGTCCTAGTCTTGAATTGGGAAACCAAGTGTGTGGACAAGACTGGCTCATTGTCGACTATAACTATCTATTGACCTTCAGCTTCTATAGCATGCAGCCAGAAGGGGAAATGTTACATTTTTACTCTTGTTGTGAAATGTTTCAGTAGAGGCACAGAAAAAAAAGAAGTAGTGTCTCGCCGAAAAACATGCTATGAAAATACTGCAAGATGAAGGCTTTTAATACGTGCGAATTGGCGTCCTTGAAATAACCCATTTTGGAGCAAGATACCCTGTCTCTCACAATCTCTATCTTACAATCTCTTTCACAGTATAATGGAAACTGTAGCATTGCCAGGTCAAGATGCAACCTGTACTCCTCTTGAACCTGATGCCAGTCCACAAGAACACTCTTATTGACTACAAAGGTATATACGAAATTCCTGTCTAAACCAAACCTCGCATATTTCGTTCCCAAATCTCTTGTGTGGGAACGGCTTAGGGCCTGGTCAAAAAGTATTAGGAGGGGGGAGGGGGTGGGTCGGTGCAAAGAGGGGGTGGGTCATCAGTTTTTGAGCTCCTGGTAAAGGGTGGGTAGTTCAATTTTCAGCTACCCATGGCATAGAGATGGGTCATCCTGTTTTAACGCAAGAATTGGCACACGTTTGACACAATCGACAACTTCCAGTTTCAAACGACGACACCTTTTTCGAGCCGTAGCTGAAAAGTACACTTGGCAGGTGTACAATAGAGATGGCAATTTCATGTATTGTAAAACCCGTACGAAAGCTAAGAAGTCTAACGGAATGAGCAAGGAGTCCCAGAGCAGAAATGTTCAAAATACTGCTCTAATACTTTCGACATTTGCGGGTCTTCAAGAACACCAAATGGCCAACCTTGTGTCTACATGGTATTTGTCCCCATGGGTACGGGACACATCTTCATAGATCTGAGACTCATACTCTTAGGCCTCGGACTCGTGGCTTGCCGGCTGTGTGAGTCCCAGGACTCTCTACAGCCTTTTTCTAGATGGATCACTCTTCCACGTATAGCGAGACTGGAGGCCAAGTGGGGAAGGTTTAAGGTCAAGTTTTCTTAGAGTGTACGGACATGACTTAAAGTTGCAAGAGTAAAGGAAAACAATATTAATTTTAGATGATTTTGTATTGTTAAGAAATAATTCTGAAACGTAAATAACACCACACTTTTATACACAAAATCTGATTTTGTTGGATTATGCAGCCAAAAATGTCATGTTTTATAGGGAGTGGATCACGTAATTTTCAACCTTCATTTAGGGGTCGGGCACTCGCTTTTGTGCCAAATGGAAAGGGGGGGGAGGGGGGGGGGCGGTTAGATGTTTCTAACCACCACACTTTCAAATAGACTTATGCCTTAAGGCATAACCCGGAACACTTTGAAACGTGGAGTTCAAATTACCTGCGCGAAGTTTTGTCCAATGCAGTTGCGCGGTCCAAGAGAAAACGGAAAGGAAGTATAACGAGACCTGACAGGACAAAAATTAAGAAACTGTTTAAAGTTTTGAGACGATGTGAATTAACGGAAGGCTACCGAAAGAGTTGATTGGCGCGGCTCAGTCTCAAATATTGTGCAACTGCTCTCTCAATTAATATAATTACTTGCACTAAAAGTTTCAAAGTGTAATCAACGAATAATTATTTTGTTTTTACTTTTATTTTTTCAATGTCATTGTGGACAAAATTAATTAAACTTGCTCTACACAGGCAAGAATTTCAATCTTGCCAGTCACTGGTCTTTTCTCAGTAACAATTATTGCAGCAATCCTAGCTACAAGATCAGTGCGACGAAACAGTTTTATCAGTCTATTGATTAACAGTTATACTAGCAACACAAGTCATACAAATTTTGTCAGTACAGACCAGGATGCAAATAGAGTTGACATTAGTGCATCTCTCTCCCAGTTACGTCTCTAGTGCTCCGCGTTTGACTACGTCGCGTGGGACATGAGTCAAACACATCCCTTGAAAAGGTATCACTGATCGTCATGAGGAACTATCACACACTAGAGAAGGTAACTTGAATTAATCGTTTGTTCTCTCATACCTCTTTGCTACTTCTTCGTCGCCAAATCTGTAAGGGTTAAACTCCTCTGGGTTGGTCCAAACCTCAGGGGAGTGACTGCTGACAAAAGTGCTCACCTGCAAATTAACAAAAGTGCCCTCACAGTCCAAAGTGCGGGAGATTTGGGCGCGCGCAGTTCTCTCCAAGACTGCCGTTTACTGTCTCATATTTTAAGAATCCTCGAGTTTCATGCCAAACGTTAAGACAGTCACTGAAAAGTCAAGCTTTCTAGGTCACATGTGCATACAGAATTAAATGATTTTTATCCAGCGGCAACAACGGTAGAGCAGAGTGGAACATTGAGAGTCAAGAGAAAATACGGAAAGGCAAGTCATCAGTAAACTCTATCATAAACATCTTCGTTATTGTTCAACACTTAAGTGTCCTACGGCTGCGCAAGCATAAAACTAAAAACGACTTAAATTTATTAATCTTGAGACGGCTTCTTGACTAAACGGAGATAGAAAATCAGAATCAATGTGTTGGGGACATGATGAGCTTTTAGCATCCTACGCGGGCAATCTTTCATATATTGGAAATACATCAACAACGTTACAACAGACAGTTCACCAGAATACAGATATTCGTTAATTCAGCAAACGTTTCTTTGCTGTAGCAGCCATTAGTTAAAACTAACACAAGAAGTAAAGCACGGGCACCAGCAAGAAGAAACAAAAAACAAACTGAACAATCGTAAGAAACATAGTAAATGGTTTGAACCCAGGAGTATCAGTAGTTCGTATAGTGTGATCGTCCGGGTGAGTGTAGTTCTGAAAAGAACTGTTCTTGGTGACTGACGTTTCGACAACCTGAGCGGAAGTCATCTTCAGAGTCAAGTGAATAGTATTTGTCAGTCGATGATGTTATAAGTCTGGTCCGTTGAACGTGATTGGTCAGTATAGCCATGATGGTAAGCTTTACACGAGTCTTTCAGCCAATACCATCATGGCTATACTGACCAATCACGTTCAACGGACCAGACTTATAACATCATCGACTGACAAACACTATTCACTTGACTCTGAAGATGACTTCCGCTCAGGTTGTCGAAACGTCAGTCACTAAGAACAGTTCTTTTCAGAACTACACTCACCCGGACGATCACACTATACGAACTAATCGTAAGAAAGTTATTTACCATAACGGGGGTATCAGCAGGGATCTTGTATCCACCTATTTCTTGACCCTTTCCAGAAGTCCGTAAAGTCGCAGCTGCGGGTGGATACAGGCGCAGTATCTCTTTTATTACCTGGTAAGACAACAAGAACAACTGCAATCACTCAGTGAGTAAGTATAAACCTTGCTAAGAGAGAAAGAAAAGACAACCGTGTAAAGCGAGAAACAGCTTTCTACATTTTTCTTGTGTCTACATGCCTATAACATGGAGAACATTGCGATTATTTTTTTTATCTACCTTTCCACGATAATACTAAAAGAGAAACGTTACCAGTCCCAGCTGGTGCAGTTTAGCCAGGTCTTCAAACGCAACATTCTGTTTATTTCCCAACACATCAAACACCTCTTCAACCAAACTGCAAAAGCCATGAGAATCAATAAATGAAAGAGATTTATTATTATTTTTTTGTTTCATGTTAGTTAATACAGTTTAAGTTAAACTTCCATGGGTAAACACGTAAATAGAAACTTTATGAGCGTGTAAGGCCTTGTAGCCTGTAAAAATCCCACTGGGGACACAAAATAAATAGAGGGAAAAAGAACAGAAGAACTCAGCATCTCCAAAACTTTTACATCTCATTTAAAATTCAAAATTGTTAATTTAAACACCGTTGTAACCTCCAAAACAATCTGGAAAAACAAAACAAAACAGATCAAGTCAATGGTAAGTAGTCACATACAAAATATATGCAGTAGAAGAAGGCCGGGATACTCTTTGTAAAACAATATAGCATTTTAGTGTGTGACAAAGGCATTGTTTTTAATTTAAGGAGCAGGAGCCAGTTTGTGTAAGAAGTCACCTCTCCATTATCTCAGGGTGATTTCCAAGCTCAAGAACACAAAACGACAACAAACTGGCTGTAGTCTCGTGACCTGAAATAACAAATGAGAGCTAATGTAGAGTGTGAAAAAAAAGCAACTACCCATCTGGTAACTTGTGTGAAGAAAGGGAAAAGTACAAACGAGCAAACAGCGTGCAAAGCGTGAAAAACAAACCATCTTGACTGACGTAAAGGACACAAAAAATAAGACAAGTTTAACTGGTGTAAAGGGCGGGAAAAAGGGAACTGTGTTAAGCGCGGGAAAAAGGGAACTATGTAGAGCGCGGGAAAAGGGAACTGTGTAACGCCCGGGAAAAGCGCAATCATGTAACTGGTGTAAAGGCGGGAAAAGCCCAACCATATAACTGGTGTAAGGCCCGGGAAAAACCCAACCATATAACTAGTGTAAGGCCCGGGAAAATCCCAACCATATAACTGGTGTAAAGGCGGGAAAAAGTCCAACCATATAACTGGTTTAAAGGGTGGGAAAAGCTCAACCATATAACTGGTGTTAAGGGCGGGAAAAGTCCAACCATATAACTGGTGTAAAGGCGAGAAAAGTCCAACCATATAACTGGTTTAAAGGGTGGGAAAAGCTCAACCATATAACTCCTGTAAGGCGCGGGAAAAGCCCAACCATATAACTGGTGTAAAGCGCGGGAAAAACCCAACCATACAACTAGCGTGGAGAGCGGGCAAAACAGAAATGCAGTAAACTCGTGTAAAAAGGGCGAAAACGTAACAACACCGGAACTGGCATAAACGGTGGAGAAAGCTACTTACTACAAGCGACCGGGCAAACACTATTGTAATATGTGGGGGGAGGGGGAGGGGGAGAAGATGAAGGTTATGAATAGTAGACTGGGTCACAAGTAATTAATGGATGGAATTAAAGGCCTAATCTAAACTAACTAAGTACCTGTTCAAACAGACATAAAAACAAAACGTTTGGCCATTCAGGGATGCGGTGTATTTATTCTACCTATTCAAATTCAAATAAATAAATAAATAAATAAATAAATAAAACGGTCTGCTTTTCAGGGATACCGTGCATTTCACTCAAAACGAAATTGACGTATATACGTAGCCTTTTGGGGTTAGGTGAACTTTAAATTCACCAATTCACGTGTAACGTTTCTTACCAGCAATAAAGAAAGTGAGGAACTCATCCAACAGGTCCTCTATCCCAAGGTTTGGGTCTGCCTCTGTAGAAAACAATTGTTTCGATAAAAAAAAACGAAAGAAAAACAAAACAAAGCTATAATTTTTTGGGGGTATGGTTATTTACTTGCAACTGTTATCCACTAAGCAAATTAGTCCACTTCATGCCAGACATTTGTTTGAAATAGTTTCTTGCGTTTCCAAACGTACTGCAAGGTCGATCTAAAAGTCTTAATTATTTAGAGATTTTGAAGCATTCAGAGTTTCGTTAAGTTGTCAAGAGATGCCTGTACAAAGCAGCAACTCTAGGAACTAATTCAATAAAATCCAAGGAAACAGAGTTTACATTGCCCAACTTGGCCAGCTTCTCGCGTTTGATTCACTTAACTGCCCAGGCCATTGCAGTGGATGCGCCGTCATCACTTTCGTGTATGCGCAGCACAATCAAGGCATCAAAGGCTAACCCCTTCCACAAAGGATCCGACATCCATATCGCCCTGGGCTCTCATCCTCTTTGCTCTGTGCATGCCATGATAGCCCTATCTATCTCAAAGAGGCTCAGGTAGTACTTCCCATAGTTTCGTCTTCAGGAAGGTCAATCACTTTCGCGTGGGATTCTCATCGATTAGCTAAGTCAGATTATGGGTGCTGCTGCTGGCATAGCTGGGAGCTTATCGTGCCATAGCTTCCACATTGGCGCGACAACGGTAGCAGTTCGTGAAGGCATCCTGGACAATCTTATCCAAGTCTTGGGGCAGTGGACTAGCAATGCCTAACAGCTGTATATTAGGACCCCGTGCGAGGCTTTGGGATCTCTCTTACATGTACATCAGCTTTCCTGAGAGGTTTCTTGGGACATCTCGGGTCTTACTTCTGCTTTCTTGAGCATGACTAGTCACCGGGTTTCTTTTATGACGTCAATTGGTCGGGAAATGACATCTTAATTGAGTATTAACACGTGAATGGTGCTAAATGAAATATCCTTGCGTTTTGATGCTTTACACACCATGACCGCAAGTTCGGTTTCTTTCGTGGAATATCCACAGTCTAACCACAGGCGTTCCAAACTCACGATTCTTCAGAAAGCTGCTACAAACACCTCAAAACCCCCCAAAACGATGAAATACACCAAATGGAAAACAGAAACCAGGCAAGGTGAGTATATTTCCTTTATTTATTGAAAAAAGTAAAATTTTATTTCATTGCACGTTTTTATCCTTCGTTATTTTAAACTCCTTAATTTGCAATGCCATTTAGAGCGCCCAAATTCTCAACGGCCTGAAGTGCAGCACAACACCACACACTTTAGGTGGTCATGTCCCACTCGATACGCTTTCATAAATCATTACTATGTTTGATCGATTCCTCTAATCGTGAATTTGGAAAGCCCGCTTGTGGAGTGATGAACAAAAACAAAAAGCTTAGGCTAATTAGGGTAATGAAGGATTCTGAACGAATGAGGACAGAAAATACCTTTTATGTGCAGTATCCAGTCTCATAAGTGTTTATCAAAGGACAGTCCAAGGTTTTTGATGTTAATTATAGCCATTAGTCTTTCTCTTACATGTACATATATTTTTAACTAAAGATCTGGATTTATTAATGTCTGGACGACAAAGCTAACAAACCTTGTAGCTCAATAATATGTTGTAATATATCATCAGGGACTTCTTCTCCCTCGTTCATTGCATTCTTTCTCTCTTCAATCATTTTCCTTCCTGTTTCACGCAAGAACTGGACTGCCTTGATAACACGCCACTGAAAAGGATACTGGAAAACATTCCACTGAAACAACATCAAAAGAAAGACAGAAAAAAACGTGTGGAAATTGCTAAAATGGAATTTTAAAGAAACTAATTTGTTAAGGATATTGCGTTGAAAAGACAACACTGACCGTGCCAGGGTGCACGCAATGGACTAGCGTCTCACACAGCTGGAACCTTTAGGTCACTTTAGTCCAACGCAGGCTAACAGCAAAAAACCTACGTATGGTCATCGAAGCGAATGAACTAAGTATTCGTAGAGGTGTCTGTATTATGGATATGACGTTGTTGTAAAGCCAGAACAGCAATGGTATAAAGTGGCCTTCAAGTTAAGACTGACCCAAGCAAGGTGAATCTAAATTGTTTAGTGGACATTTTATCGGCACCATTGATGACATTCACGATAAAGTGATAACATTTAAAATTGTATAATCGTGTTTCAACAGAGAAATCAATTAGAGCAGAGAGAGGCTTGGCTGCACAATGAAACCTGTATGACCGTCCTCATAACCAGTAGCTGGACACCCACAAAACTCTTGTTAGTGTTCCGTTAACAGAGGTACAATATATGTGTTATTGTTATAACTGTACATAAAATATGGGAAGGAATGTTGGGGACTTGCTGAAGCCGGTGTCTGCTTAAAATATGGCTTCAAGTAAAGTTTCTAAAACGGTCCTTCCAAACTATGGGAAATAATTGCATGGTGTCTCCGTTTAGTAGGTGACCTCCAGTCACGACACACTAAATAAACAACAGAGTATTCCTGTTGAGGGCATGTGGACTGATTACGGTTGCCCTTAGGAATGTTATGTTCTAAAAAAAAACAAACAAATATTAGCCCGAGAGCAAAGTTCTGGTTCAATCAGAAAGCAAAAGGTGCTTTTATGTAGGTTTCAGGACATAAAACTTCCAAGAGCATCTATCAGCCCATAAGCCTGTGACACTATTGCCCATAAGTCTGCGAACTCTATTGTCTTAACTTGTACTGTATTGTATTGTAGTGACATGTCTCAAAACTGAAACGACATGAATCTATTGAAAATTCCAACCGCTATGGAGCGCTTGGAGCTTTCGTATTTTCTATCAAGGTATCCTCTTTGGGTAAAATAAACAAACAATTTTCTGTCAATTGCTGACTTTCAAAAACGAGTAAAACGAGAAAATGAAACCCAGTAGTTTTTCTTCACAATCTTGGAAGCTCTCCAGCGCTCTCTTGACGCTTTATTTTACCATAGTTTACCGCGGTTTTCCGCCTAAAAAGTACTTAGATCTATCTTCAAATCGTCTGATAGTCGCCCGTGGGCATTCTATCGCCTGTAAGTATAAATCTACTAGCGCTCTATCACGAATGTCGTTCTCTGATCAGCTACGCTACTCACTATCTATTCTGTGATAGATAACGAGTAGCGTAGCAGTGCGCCCTTGTTAACGGGCAGCTTCTTGGCGTTTTCGAAGGGTCTGTCAAGAGGATTCAGATAAAGTTTTAAACGACTAGTAGATTTATACTAAAACAATTATATTATTCGCTCTCGATTTTTATGCGAGATAGTCGACTTGGGCTGCGCCCTCGTCAACTATCACGCGATAAAAAGTCGAGAGCGAATAATCTAATTGCTTAATAGTACCCGTGCAAGATCTGACCACGTAATCGGTTTTGGACAATGACGACAAAGGAAAATTTAATAGTGAACTAACACTGATTGATAGTGTACGGCAGCTCCGCCTAACAGATTTACAGTATTTGCACTAGTAAGAGCTTAATGCTATGCTTGTTATTACCTTGTGAAATGGTTGTTCAAAGATTGCCACATCACATCCAAGAAAAGTAAGGGCAATTGCGTCAATAAATTTGGTGTCCTTTCCACTTATAATGTTCATATCCATTCCAAAGCCGACCTGTCAAAACCCACAGAGAAGCACAATATTAAAAAATAGTATACTTTGTGTCTAACGGCAGCATTTGCCAAACTGATTGTCTTTCACGGGTAGGTATTTACACTTTACCTTACAAATAACATCTAACGCTGCACGGGCAAACTGGTCATACATACAAACTTCTGTTTTTCCATCAGCCATTGTGCCAAGATGTTCGAGTAAAAGATTGGCAGTGGAATTGAAAGAACTCATCAGTTCTTTAAGGCACCTGATTAAAAAATAAAATATGCAAAATAAGATGTTTGTATGATCCCTAAAACTCTAAAAGTGGTAAATTAGTTAATGATAATTTTGTAAACAGCAGCCTTAAGATTACCGGTATCGAGTCTATCGAGTCAAGAGAAGAGAAAGGTTCTGTAAAAATTTGGGAACTTGACAGCCATAACAGCGATGTTGAAGGAGACTCTTCTGATGAGTCCCTTACCGACGAATCGTTGGACTCATTGAGACCCACTGGAATATCAGCCATGCTCAGTTGCGCCGTCGCGCATTCTTTTGTTTGTTTACTTCGCCCAGCCACTCTAGCGTTCGTATCCTTTTTCGTCTTTCTCATTTTGCCAGATCAGCTTCAAGAAAAACCGGAAAAATTAGAAAAAGCTACGGAAAAATTCTCTCTCCGCCTTGAGCGCATTGCGAAACAGGTTTTTTTTTTTTTCGGAGAATCGAGCGTAAATTTCACCAGAAGGTTAACGCCGGTATTGTAGTAAACTTTCCATACACTGATTGGCTCAGTTGTGTGAGAACCCAGTTGAATATGCTTGTGTGCGGAGTTGTGTGCGAAGGAAGAGATTTTTCTTAGCGCTGTTTTCTCGAATAAATTTTTGCGCTTGAAGCAGACACTTTAAAGAGTTGCAACTCAAAGGGAATTTGTTCGATTGCTCTCAAATTTGAACGGTAGCTAGTTTAACATATAAATTGTTTTCCCGAGAGCGATTTTTGTACGATCATTCCACGTTTTTTTAATCCTATTTCGAAAATTTTCGTAACGTTTTACTGCGATTGAATATGCAAAAAGCAGAGGTTCAAAATACAATACCAAAGGAACCATATAATACACAGCATCATATATTGTAAACACATCCTGGAACGAAAACTAGGTCCCAGTTTTTCAGAGGGTGAGAGTGTCATAACGCTCCCTATGCAACAAATGCACATATCCCTTCATTAACCTTCTTTGGCAGTAGTGTGTTTAAAACAAGAAATGGCCAAATGATGAAAATTATGGCATGAGGGTTAGCCTAAAGAGTGCTCAGGTTAGGCTAAATAGTTGGCTTAACGGCAGTTAGCTGTCACAAATTGTAAGGGTTAAAGATGATTTCCAGTCCGCTCTGCGTATTCTCGAGAGTTTCTTTTCGTTTTATATTTTGTGTCATATAAGACATCACAAAATGTGAACGTTTCGCAACTACTTACACGACGTAAATTCAAAGTTTCAAAACAACCGCCATTGTGTTTGCGAAGCGGTCGAAGCTTTATGCTTCGTTCTTTCTCATATCACTTGATGAAAAAACTTCGCAGTTGTAAAAATTAATGAAGCTGTTGGAAAAAGAATTTGAAAGGCTTCAAAGATAAGGTATGTAGTTTGTAACGAATAACATCGATTCGCATTCCATCGAGTGAGAACTTATAATGTTTATTAGAGTGCTGAGATTGCGCAGTATGGACTGGAAATCATCTTTAACCGACAGACACCCAGATATCCCAAAATGACTTTTACACGTTGTTAAGTGCCGTTTCATCAGTTTGCCATAAACACCGCCCTTGGGTAGAGCAGTAAGTAATTTAGCAATTGAATTTTTGTTTTGAATATTTATTCCACGACCTGAGTCTGCAGCCCGTTTGCAGCTAGAAACATGTGTCAGATCATGATCAACTGTCATCTGAATTTTCAAAGGTAACTTTTCTCGGATCACCTGTTAATTACTAATATTTGCAATTGAATGCGCTTACTTGTAATGAAAAGCTGGCTCTAACACTACACGTCTTTTTTTCCAAGACTTTTCATCTGTGTTGAATGGCATCCCATCACCAAGATATCTACAACAAAACAGTACAATGAAATGATCAACTGCGTAAATGGAAAATGATATAAAACGTATTTAGACAATTATGTCAGAGAGACTTTGTGACTGTTTTTCTCATTGTTGAAATTTCAAATAAATATAAGTGTTAAAAATATTTATGCAGGGTAACCACTTCTGCAGTTATTAATAAAATTGTTATCGATTTGTGCACTGTTAAAACAATGAATGGGTAAATAAATAAATATTAAATAAGTTTTAAATAAATAAATGAATAAACAAATAAGTAATGATAATAATAAAATAAATTAAAGTGTTTCAGAGGAAGAGAAGCTGGACGAGTGCAATTAGATGCTATAAAATGCAAAAATGCTTGCTCAATAATTAGGCAAATTACTAAAAAAATATGTCTAAAATCCTAAAATGTTAGGTAAAATATATAACTGTCCCTTTGTAATAAAATACATAGTTAGTAATTTCCAACTTGATTTTGTCAATAAAATTAAAAGGCTCTTGTTGTTTATGGTATTATGAGAACGAATGTCACAATGTCTGGTAATAGTTTAAATTGGTGAATAAATTGAATTGGGAACATGTGCACTGAAGCCCTTGGAGAGTTAAGTTTATGCAGTACTCGAGTCGACAAAGTGCCCTAACTGATCAATTCTGTCTTATAACTACAGAAACTGCAAGCAAATGTCAAGCTGTTATGTAACTAGGTGATTATTCTAGCTGATACCAAAAACTACAACGATTATTTCAAGTGGAAAATCTTAATATACACAAAGAATACAGAAACAACACTTTGTAAAGTAAGGAACATTTTGAGTACCTTTGTCCATAGAGATAGGAAGCATTTGCAAAGAATGCTGGATGTTTTGGAAGATTCTTTACTATGAGAATATCCTTTGAAATGAAAGAAAACAACAATGAATTATTCAGACTTGTGAGCATTGCTATACAATGTAACACTGCATTAACGTAACATTTCCTAAACTATTAACTAAAGAGACAAATAGTTCATATCATCTTCCCACTCCGCTCCATTACTGTGTGAAACAACAGGAAGCATCCAGATGACTCTTTTTTGGGAAACGTTCCTTTTAAAAAATGTCTTCAGTTTGTATTATTCATGTAATGTGGTACTTATAAATGTGATATTTCTCATGAGAATATTTTTTTCGATTTTCCGGCCCAGCTCCCATTCACCATTCAATCCCATCAATTACAAATAATCATAACACTTGTATATGTCCAGAATAAATTATTCCTTTGGAATAAATAATAAATCATTTGATGATCAATACTAATATAAATTTTACTTGATAAGTTAATAAAGATGGTGAATTTTAAGCTCGGTAATGAAATGTGAAGGTCAATTAATTAACATGACACGAGCGTGTGACAAAGAAAAATTCTGAGTCCCCGACAGGAATCGAACCCATGACCTCCCGGACACCGGGCGGGCGCTCTATCCACTGAGCTACGAGAACTCATGGAGAGCAAGGTCACTTAACTGAGTTCATATATGACAGGTGTCCTGTCATATACCTTCACATTAAGCTCGGTAATGAAATGTGAAGGTATAGGACAGGACACCTGTATGGCTATGGTCGCATAGGACTTAAATGCCCAAGGCCGGCAGGTATATTTTTCTTCTAAAGATTTGACTTCATACCTTTATAAGCCCTGGATCAGCTACTAAAATAAACGGTTTAAATGCTAACCAAACAAGCACAACCTTGCCATATTCCAAATGCCTGTGAAAAAGAAACAAACAAAAAAAAACACTGTCGACTATTGAAAATATTCCCACGCACTCTGACTTACACAGCACACCCCCAGGAGCATGCTTCGTACTATTTTGTAACCTGCAACTCTGTTTCACTGAGCTAATATTACAGCATGTATATGCTGACTAAATTATCAAATAACTAGTTCAGCTGCAACCTACCATTCAAGGAATTTGTAATGGCTGTGCTCTCCACTACGACGACATTGAGCTATATCATCCACATGCCCCATAAAAAAGTTAATTGATGTAAAAATGAAAAGAAGAAAACATAATTCAAGATCTCTCAATGTGCGCTGGTTAAATTTACTCAATAAGTGAAATTATTATCCAACTGCAGCGAATACCGTCCAAATAACAGCACAAATATACAGCGATATTGTACAGTAGAAAACCTGTTTGCCGTACAGGTCGGCGCGCGCACGCAAAACTGTCACACTCTCCCTCTTTCATTGATAAATTTTATTGACTACAGCAGTTGGATAATAAATCTCTTATTAGATGTTTTGGTGTGCAGTATCACTGTATATTTTTACTCGTTTCTTGTACTTTGACTCGCCCTACGGGCTCGTCAAAATACCACTCAACTCGTAAAAATACGCAGCGATACTACACACCAAAACATCTAGTAAGATATATATACTGTAAAATCTGGTTATACATGGAAGTCCTAGGCTTATAGAACTTTATTCTAAGGGTTTCAGGCGGGCTTACATAAACAGGGCTTAATTATCTGGGGGAGAAGACACGGGGGGAGGGCGATCAAAAGCAACAAACAAAACAGTTTTTTTACTGGTACTAACAACCCATTGACTCCTGTGCCGCCCGTAACCGGCCGTGGCGAGCGTTGGCTTTTGTTCCAAATCTGACTTCATCACCTTTGACCAAAATTGGCATCATCTGTACTCAAATTCTGCGGGAGGAAACGATTTTTCCAATGATACCCAGAACACAGTAATCGGCTCGGAGCCTGAAATATGCACGAAAATGCTCAGAAATGTCTGTGAAAAACTCGCAGAAAAATTTTCTGTGACTACAATTAGCTCCTCCATGGTAAAAATTGCCCGCCAGTCGATGATGCTCTCTCAGACAATTTTGAACTGGAAGCAAGCCCAGCAGAATTATGAGCAGGGAGAAAAGAGTAACACATACTTTTTGAATTTAAAAATAACAAAAAGAAAAAGAGTAGCATGAGAAAAATATGTGTTGATGAAAATAATCATATATTAACAAACCCGAATGAAATATTGAAAGAAATCCAAAATGTCTATGCCACGCTCTATGAAAAAAAACCTGTCTATTCTGGGCGAAGATAATATGAATATTTTTCTTAGTGGGATAAATAATAAGAAGTTTTGAAAATAAAGAAAAAATCTTAGACAAAGTACTTTCTCGAGAGGAACTCTTTGACGCGTTAAAATCCTTCAAGAAAAACAAAACACCAGGAAACGACGGATTGAGCTCCGAATTCTATTTAGCATTTTGGCATCTCTTAGAGAAACATCTTGTAGCGTCTTTAGAATTCTCTCACGTCCACGGCCAGTTGTCTATTTCTCAAAAACAAGCATTGATAATTCTTCTGGAAAAGAAGGATAAAGATAGACGGTTTATCAAAAATTGGCGTCCTATCTCGTTAATTAACGTTGATGTAAATATAGCATCAAAAGCTCTAGCTTAGAGACTAAAACCGTTTCTTTCGGAAATTATTCACTACAATCAAAATGGCTCTGTGAAAGGAAGGTCGGTTTTCGACGCAGTGTGAACAATTGATGACATTTTGGAATTTGCAGAAATAACTAATAGATATGGTATTTCGAAAAAGCATTTGATTCGCTCAATCACAATTTTCTTTTCAAAGCGTTGGAAAAATTCAACTTTGGACCGTATTTTATACAGTGGATAAAAACATTTTATACCGATATATCAAGCTGCGTTATAAAAAACGGCTTTATTACTAATCTTTTTTATATACCTCGTGGGGTTCCTCAAGGTAACCCTTCGTCACCTCTATTATTATTTGTCTTGGCCATGGAAATTCTCGCATGCCAAATTAGGCAAGATCACAACATAAGAGGGATAACAATCAATTATGAAGAAATTAAACTAATGTCATTCGCGGAAGAAATGACTTGTTTTTTAAAAGATAAGCTCTCTTACTTACATCTTTGTACGTGTCTAGACGTTTTTTCGAAGTATTCTGGTTTAAAGTTAAATGAAGACAAAACAGAACTATTTGCAAATTGGACGACAACACCTTGGATAGACTGAATTTACACATTCAACTATCAAAATATTATGTGTTTATTTTGACTATCACAATCCATCAAGAATAAAAGCTAATTTTGATTCAATTTTCAAATCTGTTAAAAAATCTCTAAATACGTGGAGTTGCAGAGGTCTAACCTTACTAGGAGAAATTCAAATTGTAAAAACTTTCGTTATTCCAAAATTTATGAGCAAAGCGGCATTAATCGTAATTTCTAAAGATCTCATTACGGAGATTAATAAACTGATCTATGGATTTATTTGGAGAGGTAATGATAAAATTAAAGCAAGGAAGAAAGAACATTAGAAACACAAAGACCTTTAAAAAAGGAAATCTACCCACACAGACCGATATCTGGATTTCTATTCACACCACGAAATGAAACACAAGCTGAGTACTGCCACCACTCTCCTGAATCGTGCTTCTAACCTCCCAAGTACCCCCGAGGGAAAAGCGAAAGAATTAATCCACGTCACTGATGCTCTGAAATCGAACAGCTACCCACTATCGGTCATATCTAACATCTTGAAGAAGAAACCACCCCCGGCAATCACACCATCTCCAGAAGAATTGGTAGGAATGTTCTTTGGATGGGCTGATCCTTCTGACTTACATGTTGGCTTTGCAGTTTTACCTTACATCAAAGGCCTAACTGAACCTCTCTCAAGACTTCTAAGAAACAATGGAATACAAACTACAAGCAGACCCCTTAAGACATTACAACAAGAGTTTGTTTCTCCGAAATCAAGACCACCCGCGGAACTACAAACAAATGTCGTTTACAAGATCCCATACGCCGATTGTCCGTGGAGGTATATCGGTGAGACTGGTAGATGTTTACAAACAAGGAAGAAAGAACATATTAGAAACACAAAAACCTTTAAAAAAAGGTTCCAACATTGCTTCACATGCCTGGTTGAACGACCATATTCCATCGACTTTGACAATGCACGCGTGATTGACAAGGGAAATTTCCGTGTTAGAAAAACTTTGGAATCCTTGCACACAGCAATTACGAACCATGCTGACAATAATGCGAAACAATTACCAGGACAATATTCAATTTTATTTTGAACCCCACATTAGCATTTTTTACTCGCACACAAGCATTTCTATTGTTTTTAATATAATTTTGTTTTTTCACACTTTTCTTAGTATATATTTTAACGTTCGCGCTTTCTATCTATTACTCGTTAAAGACTACAGACTGGTAGTCGTGAAAGCTCGTTTTGAACAAATTTTTAGCCAGAGATCGTTTTTCTATTTTTCCAAATGTCTTATCCTGGTTACTCATTTATTTTTAAAAATAAGAACATAGTTATACAGAATGAGTCAATTTTTGATGAGCTTTTATTTTCGCGAGGTGTGGTCAAAATTGGAGATTTGATATCTGAGGCAGGCAATTTCCAAAGCACAAAGATATTGCAAGCAAATTTATCCCCAGTTCACCGTTTTAAATTAATGAGCATTGTCGACACAATTCCACCAGACTGGTGACTTCTCATCAAGCAGAATCAAGAACATTCTGCCCCACAAACACTAAATGGTATTATTTTTGTCAGAGTGGATGGAAAAGACGTTGACATTCTAAACATTACATCAAAACTACTTTGTAAAGAATTCAAATTCAAAAAGCAAACCCCTTCAACTGCCCAAAAGAAACTCCAAAATAAATATCTCGAGCTAGCGATGGAATGGACAAAGATCTATTCCCTACCATTTATTGTCACAATAGAGACAAAGCTACGGAAATTTCAATATAAGCTTTTGAATGATATCATATCTACAAATGAAAAGCTTTCCAGATTTAAAATGATTGTTCACCTTTTCGCAATTTTTGTAAAATATATGTATCGTTTTACTGTAGGTATACAGAAGCCTTTTGGCAGGCTCTTACTTCTTAACTTAGAAAACAAAAGATTTTTGTAGAGACTCTAACACTACTAATCTTATTTGGTGATTTTAGTGAAAGCAATACTTACGGCAAAACTTTATATTTATAAATGCAAATTGAATAATATGGAGCCATAATGAAAGGTTTTCGTGGCAAAAGTAAAAATAATTCAGGACGTAGAACGACAAATAGCAGCAAAACATAATAAGATGACTAAATATAACAAAAAATGGGAAAAGCTCTTAACTTGTAATTTCATCTAAACTCTCGATGTTGTTTCTTGAATTTCCTCTCCCGAAAAATATTGTAAATAAACCTCTACTGTATGTAACGTATTGTAAGTAGTTTTCTATGAGTAATGTATTGTAAGTAATTTACGTGTATGTAGTGTGCGTTTAGTAATGTAATTTATTGTAACTAGTCTACTGTAAGCAACATACTGTAATTCGGTATTTGTAAGTAAAGTATTGTTAGAAGTATGTTTAACTATGGTTAAGTTGTGTGTCATATTGTACTGTATTATAACTGCTACAAAATGAAAATAACAAAATAACAAAAAAAAACAAAAAGAAAAGAAAAGAAAAGAAAGAAAAGAAAAAAAAAAAAACCCCGCACACTGGCCGAGCGCTTATTCGGCTATCAGTATGCCGTGGAAATGTTCCTGCCTTCTGACCAGCGGTCGACTGCGGGGGTCAAAAGGCTTCCCGACGTTGTTAGCGCTCTTAACAATGAGGTGATTAGTCTTATAGGAAAAAAAACACACCTGTCGCAATCAAATAGAAGGCTGTCGCCTCCAAACCCTCTACAAAGTATTTCAGACCTGTTAGATTGAAAGAAGAAAAGCTCCCCCATCTCATTAATGTAAGATATTTGTATCAACCCGGTGAACTTGAAGGTGGGATCAAAAGAGCTACAGACCGAATCTGGTATTCGAAAGTCTACAATCTTGAAAGAATTGTAACTAAACCGAACGAGCATGTTATCTATCTATTGTTTGACGGGCGTAAGCGCGGCTCTGTAAAAAATGTAAATCTTATTTAAAGTGGTCATGCACTTAGCTATACAAGCACTAAGCTTAGCTAGTTTACAGGCATGCCACTGAAACAAAGGAAACGAAGAACTGTTGGTTATGCCTCCAAATACACAGCTTCCACCTGCTAATGCCGTTCTTTAATATCTTTGTGCCCGTATCCCAGTATGTGTACACCGTCATCCGCTATCCCAACGCTTTGTATCAAAGGGTGAAAGCGAAACCTTATTCACAAGCATGCCACAAATCTCGTGGCCCTCGCTGCGAAGAATGTTCATTTTGTGCCAGAATTGCTTTTTTTGCAAAAAGCGCTTCTTTATAGCGCTCGTGCCTAACTTCTTTTTCCACCATATTCTTTTTTACCCCCTTGGCTTTCCTGATATTTGTTTGGTTTTCTTCCAAGACTGAATACATTTTTGGCCTTATAGCAGCTGCTTCCGTAATCGTCCTTCCCTGGCACTCACCTTTCATCTTGTCCAGAACCTTTCCATTTCTGTCACTGTAAAGCATGTGGTCTTTTGGATAGTTGCTTGTGCCATACGAACCAATGTCTTCCGCCATATCTTTGTAAACGTCCTGCGTCTGGATATCTAAGAGAAGGCTGTCTGTGTCTGTGTAAATAAGCTCGCACTTCGTCCCTTACTTAGTTTTCAAGTAATTATAGAAAAAGTCATACATCGAGATCTTGCTGTTCTCGAGAATTGTCATACCTGTGTAAACAGGCTTGTTCAGGAGGGGCTTGCGTTTGTACATTTGTATGCCTCCCAAGTCATTTCCAAATATTTCATGCCTTGTAAATGAAGGGCTGGCCACCAAACGACGTATCTTGTCTGTCTCCCAGCTTCACATCGACTCGGTTTCTCAAGTTCTCCATCGTTTTGGCGAACACGGAGTTGTTCATCAGTTTGTATGGCTCCATCCAGCAGTCTTGTTCAAACTCGATCGCTCTGAGCACCTTTTTCAAACGCATTCCTTGTTTGAGATAAAACTGCAGGTTCTTGTAGCGCACCACGTAATTTTTTTTTGTCCTCCAGCGTCAGCACTAGCTTCTCGCTGTTCGGCGGGTCCAAATTCAAGTCTTCCATCAAACGCTTTTGGCAAACCGACATCAACTCCTTTTCAATGACCTTTTTCTCCGGCGCAAGCGGGTGGCTGTTGTGTCCTTCGTGTAGCTCTTCAGGGTACTCCAAGTCCACCTCTGGTATCCATCCCATCTTTGAATTTTCTTACGTTTTCATTATCTCAGTTCTCTTCTGTGGGCATGACACGCTTCCACTTGAAACCGCTTTTTGGCAGTGGCAAGCTACTCGCCCATCCGTAAAAGTTATTCGCGTTTAAGTGCGTTATATAATTTATTGGTTTGCCCGGGTCATATCCTTCAACCAGCGGGTTGTTCGCCTTTGCATAGCGCTTGCTCACCATTGAGATGCCTCCTCTCATTCCTCTCTCCATGAAAAGGTGCATGTCTTGATCTGTCAAGAGCTCAAGCTCCACGCCTGTCTTTCTCAGAAGAGCATCCCAGCTCAAGCCAGGCGAACTGTAATAATGGGCCGGATCTGGCAGCCCGTATTTTTCCATACATACCTTTCTAAAGTTTTCGAAAACATCCGCTAAGAGCAACACGTCTGTGCTTACGTACAAATCGTGATAGTCACCAAGGTTTTTGCACCCGAATACTTCCTAAACTTTCTGCTCGTGCTCATGCTCTTTTTCCGTAATGCTCTTGTCATTCAGCTTTGACTAAAACGTCTCTTTTGCAGGCAGCTTTGCTTCACTAAACCTTTCAAAAAAAAAATCCATGAATTCGCACGGGTAAATTTATTTCTTCAAGAGCAGCCTTCTTTTTTCTTCGTCTTTGTACGTTTTCTCTGTTATTTTGAAAGACTTGACGTCTTTGCCTTTTACAAGAGAATCCAGACTGCTCAGCAAGAAATTAACACTATCGATGAATCAAAGATTTTCCAGTGAGAATGAAACGTAATTTTCCGTGTTGTTTGGTATGCATTTAATTTCTCCGGGCCATGCACTTTCGGGATTGCCCGCATCAAAGGGTGCGCATCATAGCCTTTCAAGTTATGAAATACAACCGAGATTGGCACCGTTTTTGCATGCAATCTGAACTTAAAGTTACATTCATTATGCGCTGCTTTGCGGTATTTTCCTGTAATGTGACAATGGTCCTTCACTGAGTCTTTGGGGTTTTGCATCAACAAAGGCTCAGTGCAGAACAAACATGTTTCCTGGTTGTTTGCAATCCACCTCTTACATTTCTTTCTCTTTGTGGGCCAATGAAGTTTGTTTTTCGGATGGCCTCGTAATAACATCTTTTGTGACTTTGGTCGCAATAACCGCCAGTGTTATAGTCATGCCAGAAATAGAGTCCAAGAAAAGATCCTTAACCAAACTTTTGTTACAAATATGGCAATCAATTACGTTTTTGTGCTTTTCCAATCCTTAGGTGTCATCAAGAGCGGCTTTTTGTTTGGCAAATATAAATCCGCCCGGATTGCTGCCTCATCCCTTAAAATACATCGTAAAAACACATAAACTGCGTCTTCTCCTCTGTATTAACAGGGCCGAAAATTTCAACGTCGCTTCTTATTATTGTATAAGCAAACCTGCATGCCTCATGCATCTTTGTTTTTACGGCAAAACTTTCTTCTTGAGTTTTTGGCAGATCGCAGCCGTGGATGTTTCTTAACCCTTTGAACATCAACTACGCATATATGCGTAATTAATGGTCGTGCTCTTTGTACCACTTATGACGTCATCAATTTAAATGTCATCAGATATTAAGCAGATAGTAGTAGTAGGCTGGGCCTTTCCGCACAATGGTCATGTTTAGATGTTGACGACATTCCGACGTCGCAAATCGAAAAACAACGTTATCAGTTGGGGTACAAAAACGGTGGTAAAATGGTCCACTACGCCTATGATTGATCAAGGTCCATTTCTAGGCTTCGCCCGTAATTAACATCCAACTTTTCACGGCAGCCAGAAAGAACATACAACGCAAAAGGTAGCCAGTGTAAAAGGACCTATAAAAACAGACAGGAAAGGGGCAACAAACAAAATTGAGAACGGTTAATGCACCCCCCCCCCCCCCGCCAAAAAAAAAAATCCAAATTTTGGCTTATGCGCATGCCCGGAATTGAAATTTTGCTCAATTTTGTACCTAATCCTCGAAAAATCTCTCCTTTTAGTGAAAAAAAAAGCTTGCTTAGCAAAACCTAGGCTTATTTAGCGTCGTGGCAGCTAAAAAAGCCTGACTAAACAGTTAAAAACGGTATTTTTTGGCGGAAGTTTGGTATTCAAAGGGTTAAAGAAAAGCACAAATTTTCTCCAAAACTTTCTTTTTCGCCATAGATAAGTCCAATTGACCATTCTTAGTCTCTAACGAACAAAATTTGGCTCGATGAAGGAATCGATACATTTTTGGTTAACAAAGACTCGAAGTCTGCGTGTATTACGAAAGCGCTTTTATCTGCTTATAGTACTTTGTGAAAGACACCTTGTTCTCTCCCTCTTTTGGCAGCTCTGTTCTTGTTTTTTTTTAAAGACCCCTTTGCATTCAGGTTTGTGCCTTTCAAGAAGATCCTATGTTGTGTACCCATGCAAACAACGTTAACAGAAATGTTTACTATTAGAATCCTTGCTTTGGTCATACAAGAGAGCGGTGAGCCTTTGCACATAGCTGCAGTGCAGCAGTTATGTTCTCACCTTGCTGTAGTAACATAAAGTTTGTTTCGTGGAATAGCGCCTTCTTTTTCGCTGATTCTGTAAACAATAACATGGTCATTTTCATAGCCAAACACATTGATTGCAAGATTTGGGTTTTGGTTTTCGAGTTTATAAATTTGTGAAACCGGTGTTGGGAAGTCGATATCTGTGAAATTAAGACCGTCACTCCTAGGTCTTAGCGGGTTTTTCCTTCTTTTAGCTGGGAAAAGAGCAGCACGAAGCGCTCATCTCAGGCACTGATTGTCTCTGTTTTAGATGTTGTTGCTTTCTTATTTTGTAACTTTTTTGGGAGAGGAAAATAGCTTCCTCCGCTAAATGGTTCGTATCGAGCAACATTAACAAATGCATCTAAAATACCTTCAATCACCCAGCCTGAACCTCTTTGCGACCATGCCTCTATTTCAATGAAGCGGTTAAAGAAGTCGTTTATCATTGCTTCATTGTTTATGTTAAGAATGACAGGCTCATTCTGTTTGAAATTGTGTTCCATCTATTGTTTCTGATGATTGAAAACTTAACTATAAGCCCAAATTGTGTTTCAACACTCTCCAAGCTAGTAATTTCATTTTCAATCAAATCAGTCAATCTTGGTTTTGTCTTTTGCGCAAATTTCAGAAGATCAGCTTTGTATAGGTAACCTTTTGGAACAATCATTTTCTCTACACGAAGCCACTTACTAAAATTTTCCTTACGGGCTCGAGAGGCATCTTTTGTCTTTTGTTTTCGCAAGAAGTTCGAATTCCAGGAAGTCAGATGAGAATCTTAAAGCAGCCATTCTGCTGTTTATACACAGGCAATAGATTTCTTCAATAGAAAATAATTCTGTGACCAATATTCGATCACGTAAAGAAAGAACAATGGCCGAGCTACCACCGGGCTACACACCAGCGGGTTTTTCACAAGAAAAATTACACCGCTGGGTAGATTTGAAAGCGTAGGTCATCGTATTACTAATCAACCAATCAAAATTGACGCATCAGGTCAACGCAAATGTGCATTTCAAACGTAAGTTTGCTTCGCGTGTGAGTCAAGAGTTTGAGTCAAGGGTTCGCGTAAATATAAATTGTCCAGTTCGCTTAAACAGTTCCTTAAAACTTGATCTGGTTAATAAAATCAACCATTTTATCCTTTTACTAAGTAAAAATGGGCTCCACGGTTGTGCTAAAAATACGCCTTTGCCGTCATCTCTTGTTTTGTTGGGGTGAACAACATCCTGTTTACATACGATGGAAGCGCGTGGCAGAACGGGTTTAATTCAGGGGTCAACAAACTCGAATTTGCATATTCATGTTCGTGCTTTGAACTGTGGCTCTGAGCCGAGAGTCCAAACCCACACACATATAAGGGAGGTTTCTGTTACCCATTTTAATTTTACGAAATAAGGCTCCCAGGGGTTATACGTTAAACAAAACTTGTATAACCCCTGGGAGCCCTATTTCGTAAAATTAAAATGGGCAATAGAACCCTCATTATATATTTGTCTATTTGTCTATTGCATGGTATTTTGTTCTTGGTTTCATCAATACATCGGCAATGTCATATTCAGAAACTGAATGGAATAACTACCGAAAAAGCGGCCATTTTCAACACGAAAGGCTGGAAAATCCATGGAACAACGCAACTCAAGTGCAGTCTAAGCATGCGAGCGTGATATGCGAGGTCACGGCTGGCTCACCCCTCGCACGCCACGCTTACAGTCTTCGTTCTTCTTCGGTTTTTCGAGAAAAACAGAGACTGCTCGCAGTCTACCTCAAACCAACATGAAGAGGGAGGGCTCTGGAAACGTCACTGGTTTGAACATGGAAAATCGTACCCGTATTCAATCTCGTACTCGGTTTAGTCTAGTCCAATGTAACGGCTCCTACTGTACAACTTAGTTGTTTATCACGCCGATAGCCACACTTATTATTAATCAAACTACTGTGCAAGAACTACTTTTAAATCTTACTGGTAAGGGATTTGCTTTATAAGAACCCAAAGTAATACACGATATGTGACCCTATGTGTGCACGAAAGGTTTGAGAGCGAATCAAGTAAACGATGCAGAACATTACCTTGACATCGGTGGACTTGGGATGTGGGCAAATTTATGTCTTGTATGAACCAAGTATACTGCAAAAACACATACCACGAGTAACGATAGCCAAACCAAGGTACCTGCTACGTACAAAATCAGGTAAAACATTTTCCCTGCAGGGCAGCCGTTAACTGCTAAATTGTTTTTAAAAACCTCCAGGGGCTAATCTTTGAGACTGGTGCCCAGGTAGCACTCACGGTAGATTGTTAAAAAATAGGTCCGCAATGCGAACATGTGTCTAGTGCAGGGTGGATACGGGGAATTGATAGTTTACATGTAGATATTGTTGTGTCCTGAGAAGTTTGTTGTGATTGATGCAATTTTGTATTTTGCTATTTTTAATTTCCTATTATTGGGTTGAAAAGCTTAAAGAGTATTGTAGTGTTGTTTGCACACCCCATACAGGCGTATGTAAGAAATGGTTTTATCAATAATAGCACAAGCTCATTGATAATTTTTTTATGCGAAGTGGAGTATCAGGTGTTTTTTTCTGCCACTTTTATACTTCGTTGCCTTTTTGTTCCGTCATCATTGTTAGGGGATTGGACACCAGTCTAGAGTATTATGGGATGTAGAGAGAGAGCACACGAGGTGGAGATAAAACGTTGGGTTAGCTTATGTGTCATCGTCTCTTCCACGCAATAACAGTTATTTTCCCTCGCCCTCACTAATTTTTCCTGAGTACCATAGTACGAATATGTCCCAAAATGAACTAACATATATACGTATGGAAACAGGTATGTCAGGATAAATTTTTATGCAAAGTACAGTATCAATTGTTTTTTTCTGCCACTTTTATACTTCGTTGCCTTTTTATTTTGTCGTTATTTTCCCTCACCACTAATATTTTCCTGGGTGCCATAGCATTAATATGTCCCAAAATGAACTAACATACATATGGAAACAGGTATTTCAGAAAAAAAAATGGTGAAGCACTAGCATTAGGAAACATTTCCCACTGGTTCTAAAGAGAGGAAGAACAGCAACGAGGTTCGCCTCACATTCACATGCTTATGTGATTAGAAAATGCACCAGTATTTGGAGTTGATGATAATGCTATTGTTACAGAGTTAATTGATAACATATATTTTGTCAATTGCCACGGTCGGTTAATGACCCGGAACTGAAAAACCTGGTTAACAGGCAGATTCACAGTCATTCTCATGATTATACCTGCAGAAAGAAATCAAAGAATGAATGTCGATTTAATTACCCAAAACCACCTATGAAGGCAACTGAAATATTTTATCCTTTAGACAATAATACACCTCGACAGAACATAAAACAACAAAGAGACACTATTAAAAAAAAAACTATTAAAAAAATTAAATGATTTAAAAGAAGGTGAATGTAAAATATTTGAGGAACTGTTTCTGAAGTTAAAAGTTACTTTCTATAAAATCAGCGTCTAACTCTCCAACCATATTTTTAACACGACAACCAAATGAATTAAGGATCAATGATGATAAAGTTACTCGTCTTAAGGCATGGAGAGCAAATATGGATATCCAGTTTGTCTTAGAGGGCTGATATCGATCTAAAACTGGAAAGCATCTTTTAAAGTATTTCAGTCCTTGACGAGTACTTTGAAAGCCGTAGCATAGTAAATATGTGACTGTGTCTTGAATGGACGGTAATATTCGTAATGACACTAATCTCGGATTTAGTGACGCTAATAAACCGCCTTAAGCAAAAATATTCACCCCTCTCTTCTGGAACACTTCAACTCAGAAAACACTGCTCAGAATATTATTCATAACACGAAGATTTTGCGACACCAACATTCGTTGCAAGAGGATTGGACAAATATTTACTGTGACTGCTCGGGCACTCGCTCGAGCAGACTGACGAGTAACAGCGACATATCGATTTGGTTACGCATTTTCACTTGTGGTTTTCCTGTTCATGTAATCTGTCACGAGAGGAGAATTCCTTGAAACTATTGGAGCATAACGTCACATTTCGCCGTATATGAAGTAGTTAGCTATCTTTTTTTATCGCTTTAACATCGTGTCTAGTGCTTTCGCACTGGACACAAAATGTGAAAATATGTGAAGATCATGTGAAATACATGCAAAATATTTTACCCTGTGAAAAATGCATGAATTTCTGAATGCGACCAAAAAACATGTGGAAACCTCATATCATTTTCACATGCTGTTTTGGACCTTTTTCCACCTCACATTGAGTTTCACCTGTTTGTGAATCGAAGTAAAAAGACCCTGTGAAAATGGCTATGAATTGAAAGTTAGTCTAAAAAAATATATAACATTTGAAAAATTAGGTGAAATAATAGCCTTATGCTTCAGTCTGACGGCTCTCTATTAATTTAGTCATAATCAGTGGTAGCAGAAATAATTTTACTGAAATGTTACACCCCTTGACCTGATTTTTGTGAATGTGTTCCAAGTCTGACCTATTTCTTAAAGTTTGACCCATTTTTCCAAACGTGTCCCATTTTCCATGTGTCACCCACTTTTTCAAGTGTGACCCACTTTTCTAAGTGTGACATATTTTTCCAAGTGTTACCTAGTTTTCCAAGTGTGACCCATTTTTTTTCCAAATGTGACCCATTTTTCCAAGTGTGACCCTTTTTTCTAAGTGTTACCCACGTTTTCAAGAGTGATCCATTTTTTCAAGTGTGACCCATTTTTCCAAGTGTGACCCATTTATCCAAGTGTGACCCTTCTTTCTAAGTGTTACCCAAGTTTTCAAGAGTGATCCATTTTTTCAGGTGTGACCCATTTTTCCAAGTGTGATCCTTTTTTCCCAAGTGAGACTCATTGTTCCAAGTGTGACCATTTTTTCCAAGCGTGACTCGCTTTTCCAGGTGTGACCCGTTTTTCCAAGTGTGACCCATTTATCCAAGTGTGATCCACCTTTCTAGGTGTAAACCATTTTTCCAAATGTGACCCATTTTTTAAGTTTTTAAAAAACCCACGTAATTCGTTTATACTCCTGGTGACTTCAGCGAGAGGGGAAAACGAAACCAACACCCTGGCGGACTAGGGTAAGAGGACAGGGCCTCTTGCCTCTCGAGATCTTATTCTTTTATACTTCAGTGAACTTGATCCGCGACTTTGCAAAACACAATCTGACGACAGTCGCGTAAACAACTCGTGCACAAGGTGTAGAATAGGCCATTTCCGTTCTACCTTGTGCCTCTGTTTCAAACCGAGTCCTCGTGCAAATTTCTAAGGCGTAGACATTCTTTATCGGCTCAAGACGCAATGAAAATACAATCAAATCTCGTTATGGTGGACACTCTCGGGACTACCACTTGGTGTCCATATTAGCAGAGGTCCACAGTGGCGGGTTGTGATGAAAATGACCCAATGTTTGGTTGTAAAGTGTCTCATACAGCACTATACATTTCTTGCAAAACGTTTCGGACGTTTTATTTCGGCCGTTTAATGATCGAACGCTTCTTGTCTCATTTCGGACAAGTTTCGGGCAAACATTTCGGACACTGTGCTGAAACAAGCTAAAGTAAACTTAGGCCTACAAAATACGAATTAATATGAAACACCATCTGTGAAAATGATAGTTTTACTGCACCCTCAGGTTTTGAAGATACACCGACGAGAAAATAATACAAATTATATCAAGCCGTTAGGCATCTTAAGCAGTGTCTCAACTAGAGTTCTCTCCATAAAGAAAACTTAGAGCTTTCGAGCTACTTAAAAATTTTATACTGTACTACAAATATTTCGAACGCTTAAAATTTCGGACGGTCTTATTTTCGGACTCTTTTTTCGTCCGACATTTTTTCCAGTAATGCATTCTTTTGAGAGATTTTAATTCTTTCAAACCTTTCCATGTGAGGACGTTGTATAACAATTTTATAACATAAAATACAGTGACCATGCAACACAATCAATGCGACATACGCGCGGCGCATGATGGGAAGGTTGGATGTAATAATGTCGAATGTACAACGAAATTCCTGTAATCTGATTGGCTGTATTTTCTATGGCATGGTATAAAAAGCAGAATTAATATATAGTGCTTAAATATTAATTACTGTAACATATATTTAGGTATTAGTAGAAACTATAAGTAGTTTCGAGTAAAGATATTGTTTCCCGACTTTGAAGTATACATAATTAGAAACAAGATACCGAAGCAGAGCCAGTGTTTTAGCCATCACAAACAAGTATTTAGAACTGGTATTTTCTCTGCAAGTTATATGAATCAGTCTGGCCATGTCTATTTGCAATAGTTGTAGAGAAAAAAAAGGAGGATGACGAAATGAAAAGAATTGGCTGATATTTAAGGTGGCTACCTATAGTGCTGGATTGACATTAAATGATAAGTACTTTCGGAAACAAAATAAACTTAGGGCGCTTTCCATTCGACCAAAAATTCCGGCTGGCATTTCCGGAAATTTCTAATGGTAAATGGCTTTCCACAGTTTCCAGGAAATAGTACAACCTCGCAAATTACAATATCCACATTTCCAAAATTTTCTTATCAGAAATTTCTGTTCTGCTTGAATTTCCGGAACTTTCACTTGAATGATTCGCTCTTCGGAAATTTAACAATGTTCGGTTTCTCCGGAAACTTTCTAGGGCAATTTCTGTACCATTAGCCCCCATTTCAAAAGTTCCGAGAATTTTTGGTTGAGAAGAAGGAGCCCTTAGTTCCCTGAAATGAGTTACAAAATTTTTTAAATGATTTGTTGCCGTTATATATTGACCAATAAACATTCTACCGCATCACTTGCACAAATTTTGTCCCATTGCACTGCTTGCATTGTACATGAGAAAAAGCATCTTTGCTATGGTGAAAGAATCTGTCAAACAGATTAAGCTGCGAAGAAAACCACATGCTACGTATTCTAATTCAGTTTTAGTGGAGGTAATGTCAGCTCCATATCTGTTTTCTTTACCAAAGTCCTATAGATTAAATGAAGTTAAAATTGCGCTTAAACCTGACCACCCTGTAATATAATGTTCTAATGCCTTTTAGTCAAAGTACACATCACGCCATCTTTGGGTCGAATCGTGACCCGTTCACGATATGTGCGCGATTGACCAGGTACGAGAGAAAACTTGAACGTCTGAAGAAAGCGCGATAGCAGAACCTTGGCTTCTATCTAGAAAATAAAGACGAAAGAAATTAATAAAAAGGGAAAATATGTCTCTGGGATGCACCTCAAGGCTATCAACTACCTAAACGAGTTTTCTCGCTTGAGCGTTTGTACGCATTGTGTATGTCCAACATTCAGCTGTCATTCGATTATTGGCCATTGTACCTGTTGTTATATTTAGGGGACTTTATTTTTGAGTACGAGATCTAGTACGGGAACGACTTTTCAATTCTAGTTTGCAGCCTCCAAATTATCAAGTCACATACTCATCTCAATGTCGTTCCATGAACCACCTTCTCTACCTCAAACTAACATGAATTGCGAGGGCTCTGAAAACGTCACTGGTTCGATCTCGTACCCGCAGTTTAGTCCATCTATGGGTCCCTTTTCTGGACAAGACTGGCTCCTTGCCGACTATTTACTTCCAGTTTCTATAGCATGAAGCCAGAAGGGGTGTTGTTACATCTGGTTGAGAAATACTAACTCCCAACGTATTTTCTAGCAGATGCACAGCAAAAAATACAGTGCCCTGTACCAAAACATGCTATGAACATACTATAAGAGGCAAGGCTTTTAATACGTGCGAATAGCTAGGCCGCCTTGAAATAACGTGTTCTTGAGTAAGATACTACCTAGGGAGCTTAACCACCACGGCAACGGGAACGGGAACGTCGCTAAACAAAAGATTTAATGAGCAAAACAATGGCTGTGCACGTGCGTTATAATTCTTGTAACATTTCTTTACCGTCCTCTATAAAACAAAAACGTATAAATGACTAAATTCTGCGTTGTCCGGAGAACGTGAACCACAACGGCTAAAATCTAAAATTTATGTTTCGAATTTTACGCTGTGTTCCATATTCAGTTTCGAGATTTGACGGAGCGAAACAAACTAAACGACTTTACAGTATCACGAGATTGGTAGGTAAAATATAAATTAACTTTTTAATCGACGCTTCCCCAGGCGTCTCCGTCGCAGTTACTCACGATCTCTCTCACACAATCTCTTTCACAGTATAAATGGATACCGGAGGATTTTCAGGTCAGGATGCAATCTGTACTCCTCTTGAGCTGAATGCTAGTCAACCAGGAATACTCTTAATGATTAAAAAGGTGTAAACGACATTTGCTGTCTAAACCACACGATTACACACTTCATATTACATCGTTTCCGGATCACTTGTGTGCGAAACCGAAAGTGTAACCCGATAGATTACTGAAACGTGGAGTTCAAATTACCTGCGCGAAGTTTTGTCCAATGCAGTTGCGCGGTCCAAGAGAAAATGGAAAGGAAGTATAATGAGACCTGAAAACGGAAAAAAACCCGCAGTGAATTACGTTTTCTGACGATGTTAACGGAAGGCTACCGAAATCATATATTGGCGCTGCTCAAACTCGTGCAACTGAGCGTAAGCAATGAATAATAATTTTTCCGGTTTTTTACTTTTTTTCTCCAATTGTGGACGAAATAAATTGAACTCGTTTTACACATGCGAGGCTTTCCACTTAACCACTTATCAACAGTCGACCTTGTTTCAATAAGGCCTAGCCCATACTAGAGACATAACGAGATGATGACATAACGACAGAACATCTTATACAAGTGAATATATGAAACATCATATATTTGAACTGCGGAGAAAGATATGAAGACATGATTGATCATCGCAGTTTTACACACAACTTAAGCAGTTGTGAAATTAAAGCCCGAAAAAAAAAAAAAAAAAAATTCAGGGCTGAACGGGATTCGAACCCATGACCTCTGCGTCACCGGTGCACTACCTAATCACTTATGTTATTCATAATCACTTATGTCGGGAACGCGAACATCGACATAAAGACATAAGGAAAAGATCAGTGTTTTCCCTTATGTCGTCATGTTGATGCTGCTATGTTGCTATTATGTCATTATGTCAGCATGTTTACACTGCAAAAATAATGACATAATATCCTTCTTACAGTACGTCGTTATGTTTATGTCGCCATGTCGCGGGTGTGAACTATACAGCACAATGATTGTAACAGTCCTATGACATGCAACCCAACAGTTATATCAGTCAATTAATTCACCGGTACAGTTGATTTACAAACACAGCACAACCCAAATTTTGTCAGTACAGCACAGGACGTCAAAAAAGTTGACATTGGCCCATCTCTGCCCTTGTGCCGCGATTGACTACGTCGAGAAGGACATTGGTCAAGTGTATTCCATAAAGAGATTTCACTGATCGTCATGTACTCGTCAGAGAAGCAACTGTCATACACTGGGAAAGATTACTTGAATTAATCACTTGTACTCTCACACCTCTTTAAAAGTTCTTCATCTTCGAGTCTGTAAGGGTTAAACTCTTCTGGTTTGGTCCAAAACTCAGGGGAGTGACTGCTGACAAAAGAGCTCACCTACAAATTAACAAGGGTATCTTCACAGTGCACAGAGGTCAAACACATTGCGCGCGCAGTTTTCGCCGTCATTTCACGTCTTAAATGGCAAAAATTCTCCACTTTTAGGCCAAACGTTAAGGTAAAAGGTAAAGTCTGCATACGAGCCAAGTGTCTCATCATCAGGCCAGAGCTTATCTCCGATCTCAGTAACATGAAGCGACTAGGAATATTTCTACTCAGGGCTCGAACCCGGACCGTTGAATCCGGAGGCGAGCGCACTAACCATGAGGCCGCCGTGCCTCCTAATAGTCCTGCTGTTAAGAGCCAAAAATAACCAGAATTGTTCATTTTGTCATAAAAGCATGAAACTTCCCAGGATTACTAACCTCTATAAGGTAAACATTTTCTGATATAGAGCCATCCCAAATTTACACCCACAAACATGCTACGCGCATGTCAAAAAATGACATCTTAGGCCTTTTCATGGGAACGAGGCTGAGTTAAAATGCTTATTTCTAAGCCTTCTCCGGAGTTCTTTGACTAGATTTCTTGCTTTTTCATATAAAAGCAACTTATAAAGTATTTTGGAGTCTAAAAATTTGTCACGTGATTAGTCACGTGACCGTCATTTCAATAAACAATAAAATAATACCGAATATTGCATTAATATGATTAATAATTTTTAATTCTCTTCTTCTTTCTCGTTTTTCCTCGCAAATAAAATGAAGTAATCATTTTAAACATTACATATACAGTCATCAGAGATTCAAACTCTGAAACTTGTGTTTCGGCATGCAGTGTCATATTGGGGCTCTGCATCAAATCGAGGCTTGGACAAAGCATGGATCTATGTTGGCTATTGAGGTGATTTGCTTATGGTGGCTCCCTATAGTTTTACGATTGCGCCCGTGCATAGGACGAAAGCTGAGGTAATCTGCGCGCACTCTAAGGAAAACGTCAGTGTTTTTCGATTTTTATGACGTCAACATGAGCACAAAAAGCAAAACTGACAGTGAATTTTCTCGCGTTTCCTTCGGTGAGTTTTTTTTTAAAATTTGGCTCAGCTGTTACCACATACAATTCCTATAAAATACCCTATTTCTGTTAAAATCTGTAAGAGCTAACTTGATATAGTTAGAAGAATGAAAAAATACACAATATTGGAAAAACCATCTGAACAACCTTGACGTTTTATCAATTCAAAATGTTACGCAATATCATTTCCATGATGTGGCAAAGTATGAAAACATTTCACCGAAGGAGAGTATAAATATTAAGGAGTTTAGGCCAAAATGAGGAATATATCTGCCTATCATTAGATGAGATGTTGCCATGGTGACGGCCTTAATCCAAAAATTGACATCCAAAAAATAAGCCTTATTTTAACAGCACCCATACTGGTAAATCTCTACAGGGAAAACTTAAAGAGAAATTAACTAGTAAGTTTTCTTTTCTAACTCGCGCTCCATAGGAAGGGTGTTAGTAAATACTCTAGGGAGCCACCTTAAGGACGTTCACAATAATTGTTTCTGCGCATCCTTACTGTGCACGCAAATTCACGAGCCACGTCATGCATGAGAGTGCGCGCTAAGTAATAAAATAAGCAATGATTGGACAGATGGCCTATAGCTTTGCCTGGATTTAACGATCTTAGACGTTCGGTGACCCCCACTTTTCTTTCCAGAAACAGATTTTATTTCCCATTATCTCCACATCGTCCAAAAATGAACAAAAAATCAATGTGGGAAGTTAAAAAAAATTCAAGATTTCTGTCCATGGGACATTGGCTCCTATCATCTTGCGGCTGCA
The DNA here is from genome assembly GCF_964199315.1 of Orbicella franksi. Lineage (NCBI taxonomy): Eukaryota > Metazoa > Cnidaria > Anthozoa > Scleractinia > Merulinidae > Orbicella > Orbicella franksi. The sequence goes on from NC_138147.1 coordinate 27,463,536, forward strand.
AGGCGCGTGAAACTATGGTGGCTAAATGCGAACTTGTTCTTTGAGGAACCTCACCAGTTAACTAAATTCACTTAAAAGGTCCACTTAAACAATATTTGGCAGAGAACATTTTCTTTCAAAGATCTACTTGCAATATTTTTGGGCTTACAGACACTGTGGCCTCATTCGCTAACGAAGCCCGATTTTTTCAGATTTAGGGTGTTCTTGCGGGCATGTTCTCTCCAAAATGAATTTTCGCACGAACGTCCTTAAGTCTGGCTTAATGGGATATAACTAATGTCGGTGCAGATCTCATGGGAAAACTCTTGATTGGTTTAAATCGTATTTGATTAATCGCACATAACGGTGCTCCGTTAATGGCGGTCTCTCTGACTTCACCGCTCTTAAATGTGGTGTGCCACAAGGAACCATCCTTGGTCCTCTTATAATTCCAATTTACATTAACGATTTGCCTAACTGTTTATCGTTCAGCGTACCTAGAATGTATGCTGATGACACCCACATTACTTATGCTGGTTCTGATTTGCATCTGATTCAGTCTAGTCTATCTCACAACCTTGAAAAGCTAAGCAAATGGCTTGTGTCTAACAGACTTACCTTGAACGCTACAAAAACGGAATTTATGTTGATCGACCTCCAGGCAAAGATTAAGTAATCTATCTGATACACTCGAACTCTCCATTGATAATGTTCTGATTGAACAAGTTTCCTCTGTGAAATCACTTGGAGTACATATCAATGAAAATCTAACGTGACATTCCCACATTGATAAACTGTGTAAAAAGATCGCTTAGAACTGCAACTGGAGCCATAAAGCGAGTTAAGCCATTTGTGCCTCAATCTACCCTACTCTGCACATACAACTCGCTAGTTCAACCCCACTTTGATTACCGCAGCCTAGTCTGGGGTGATTGAGGCAAAACATTATCTAATAAGGTACAAACACTACAAACCTGTGCTGCACGAGTAATAACTTCATCGGGCTATGACGCTGATGTCGATTCCTTGTTTCACAAACTCAGCTGGAAAGACTTGCAATTTCAACACCAAATTCAGAAAGCTCTAATTAATGGTTTTCAAGTCTTTAAACGGTCTGGTTCCCGAATATCTCACCTCTAAATTTGTAACGCGAAATGAATCAAATTATGCTCTGAGGGACTCGGTTAACAAACTTGTTGTTCCCTTTCTGAGAACTAACTACATGAAAAATAGTTTTAGTTACAGCAGCGTAACCCTTTGCAACAGCTTACCCTGTAACATTAGGAAGTTTGGTTCATTAAATCAATTTAAACGCTTTCTCTATTGTAATTTTTAAACACACGGCATTAACGGAAATCAGGTTTACAAGTAGAGTATTGCTGTAAGTTATTACAAAATTAACATATGCTTGAAGACTAATCTCGACTGTACCGGTTTGTGCAATTGTGGTGGAAATTGCAACTAAAAGAACCTTTATTCAGCCGGTGCTTTTAAAAGCAGGCATACGAACGTTATTGCCAATGACAGCTGTTTTTCAAAAGGTTTCCCTGAGACCAAAAAGTTCAGCAAGTGTTCATTGTAACATACCTGATCTATTCCGGCATATTTGAAAGTCTCAAATGCGAAATAGAAGGTGTCTCAATAACAGTAAGCAAGTAACTCAAGGAAATCATGTCAATGAAACCTATATAAATTGACTATTGCCTATTACCTATTGCAGTGCCTATTGTCTTGCTGGTAATTGAAAACAATGGTCACGTGACTATCACGTGACATAATTTAAGACTTAAAGGCACTGGTTAATTTGTTATTGTATTAAAAAAAGCAAGACACTAGGCATAGTAGTCCCACAAGGCCAAAATAATCGGTACTTTGCATCAGCCTCGTTTCCATGTAAGGGCCTTGTATGCCATATTTTTGACATGCGCATTCCATGGTTCTGGAAGCAAATTTTGCATGGCTCCATATCAGGAAATATTTGTCTTATAGAGGTTAGTAACCCTGCCAAGTTTGATGCTTTTATCAAGAAACGAACAATTTTGTCCCTTAACAGCTGGACTATAAGGTTAAGACAGTCACTAAAAAGTCAACTAAGCTTAAGTTTGTAAGCCACAAATGCATGGAGAATCTAATAATTGTTTTCCAACGTTAGCAAGAATAGAGCAGAGTGGAACATTGAGAGTCAAGAGGAAACAAAACTTAGGACGGGTATATCTTGGCTAAGGAGCTAGAAAACCAGAATTTTATGTGCAGAATTAATGCAGTAATGAAAAACTGCGCTCCGCTTAGTTTCCACAGTGAAAATACAACTCACACATGCAGCTAAAATTTTCTTTGATGTAGCAACCATTAGTTAGAACTAACATGAGATGTAATGTGAGAGCGGTAAGGAGAAACAAAGCAAACAAACAAAACATTTGTAAGTAAGTTATACCATTATGGCGGTGTTAGCGGGGATATTGTATCCACCTATTTCTTGGCCCTTTCCAGAAGTTCGTAAAGTACCAGCTGCCGGTGGATGTACACGTAATGTCTCCTTTATCACCTGGTAAGACAACAAGAACAACTGTTATCATTCAGTCAGTGTAAATGGCCCTTGAAAGAAAAAAACGATAGCGATGACGATCCTAAGGTGAGTGATTTCTCTTGTGTCTACTTAACTTAACGAAAGGAAAGGAAAGGAAAGGAAAGGAAAGGAAAGGAAAGGAAAGGAAAGGAAAGGAAAGGAAAGGAAAGGAAAGGAAAGGAAAGGAGAGGAAAGGAAAGGAAAGGAGAGGAATGGAATGGAAAGGAAAGGAAAGGAAAGGAAAGGAATGGAAAGGAAAGGAAAGGAAAGGAATGGAAAGGAAAGGAAGGGAAAAGAAAGGACGTTGAAAATATTTATTTTCCTGTAAATGAAAACACTAAAAGAAACACCTTACCAGTCCTAGCTGGTGCAGTTTAGCCAGGTCGTCAAACGCAACATTCTGTTTATCTCCCAGCACATCAAACACCTCTTCAAGCACACTACAAAAGAATCAATAAATGAAAGAGAATTATTCTTGTACTTCAATACAGTCTGCAGTCTACTTTTCCACAGCCACAATGTCATAGTACAGAACAAAAATATCTCTGAGGCTTTCACATTTCACTTATTTATTCATAAATTTGTGGATTTAAGGACTGTTTAAGCAAGCAGTCAAATACAAATATAAAAAATAGAATGGGCGACTTTTTGCGAAGAATATAGTACCTCCGAGTGCGAGAAAGACATTTCTTTTACGAACACGAATAATGTTTGTCTAAGCAATGTCACCTCTCCAATATCTCAGGATGGTCTCCAAGCTCAAGAACACAAAACGACAACAAACTGGCTGTAGTCTCGTGACCTGAAATAACAAATGAGAGCTAATGTAGAGTGTGGGGAAAAACGAAACAATTTAGTAACTAGTGTATAGCACAAGGAAAAGCACAAATCTCGGCAGCTGGCGTTCTAAAGAAATAAGCAAAGGGCGGGAAAAGCCCAACCATAGACGCTGGTGAAAAGCGCGGGAAAAGTCCAACCATAGGCGCTGGTGTAAAGCGCGGGAAAAGCTCAACCATAAACGCTGGTGTAAAGCGCGAGAAAGATCCAACAATAGACGCTGGTGAAATCCGAACGGTCAACCATAGACGCTGGTGTAAAGCGCCGGAAAAGCTGAACCGAATTCGGCCTCCTGGTCGACCCTGATCATTAAAAAAGTGCGGGAAACGTAAAAACACGTGACTATTGTAAAGGGCGAAAAGAAAGCCAAATTATATAATTCGCTGATTGAACCACAATTACATCGATAGTGTCTTACCACCAATAAAGAAAGACAGAAAATCATCCAACATGTCCTCCATTCCAAGGTTTGGATCTACCTCTGTAGAAAACAATTGTTTCGATAATTAAACAAAAAAATTAAGAAAAAAACAAAATAAAACAAAACAAAGCTACACTCTTAGAAAACTCTAGTCTCCTTCGCAGCCGTTTTTTGGGATGTCACGCAACGCTCCCCAAAAAACGGCTGCGAAGGAGACTAAGAAAACTCGTGATTTTCCAACTATCAATATGGATATTTACCAGTGATTGTTATCCAGTGCACAAATCAGTTCAGTGGATGTCGGACATTTTTTGAAATCATTGCTCGAGTAATCGACGGTTTATTTTTAAAAAAGCCCACTTTTTCGATATTTTGAAGCATTTAGAGTTTCCTTTAGTTTTCAAAGAGATTCCCGTACAAAGACACATCAAGTGATGACATGTCCGCACCGAAGAGAAAGAGCTGACAAGAAACCACTGGATAAAGAAATGAAGCGGAGAATTAGATGAAAGCTGATTGGCCATATACTACGGCACTGGACTGGACCACACAAAAGACTGTAACGTAACATTGATCTGGGCACCCGAGGGGAGAAGAAGAAGAGAATGACCAAAGAACTCTGGAGAAAAGTTCTAACAAAGCGGGCTGGAAATCTTAAACCGAGGTACGACGAGAAGCTGATCATACGCGGAAGTATGGAGTGCTCGACTGTAAAGACCTTATGTGACACCTGGTCACAAAAGAGATAAGCAACAGGTAAAAGGTAGTAAACCTTGTTGCTGAATAATATGCTGTAATATATCATCGGGGACCTCTTCTCCTTTGTTTATTGCATTCTTTCTCACTTCAATTACTTTCCTTCCTGTTTCACGCAAGAACTGGACTGCCTTGATAACACGCCACTGAAAAGGGTACTGGAAAACATTCCACTGAAACATGACAGAAAAAAAAACATGCATGGAAACTGTTAACACTCAGTAACGTTGTAAAAAAGCCGGCCTGGTGTCATTGAATTGACAAGACACTTCACTCTGACATTGCCTCTCTTAGCCCAAGGGTATAAATGGAGAATTCAAATTTAGGGAAGTGAAGGGGGTGCAATGGACTAGTATCTCCTGTCACGGGAGGAGAAAGAAATACAAATACCCATATCCACCCTGAGGAATGTTTAAAATCTGAGGGAGGAAAGAGATTTCAAAAGCCAATTTTAAAGGAAAGTAAGAAGATAAAATGGAATTTCCAGAGGGGTTAGGGTGAGGTGATTGGACCACCATGGGGTATGGATTTTCCTTAAAACCACAGAGTCAATAGTCACTATTAAGACTTTGATTGCTATGCTTGTTGTAATACCTTGTGAAATGGTCGTTCAAAGTTTGCCACATCGCATCCAAGAAAACTCAGTTCAACTGCTTCAGTAAATTTATTGTCCTTTGCACCAATAATGTTCATGTCCATTCCAAAGGCAACCTGTGAGATGAGAAAGGCCACAAGGACCTTACTATATATCACATGACAAACATTTCATATTGCCTGGTGTATCAGTAGCATCGGAAAAAACTCTTATATTACTGTCTTTGATTCTTAGCTATTTAGACCTTACCTTGCAAATAACGTCTAGTGCTGCATGGGCAAACTGGTCAATCATACAAACTTCTGTTTTACCATCAGCCATTGTTCCAAGATGTTCAAGTAAAAGATTGGCAGTGGAGTTGAAAGAACTCATCAGCTCTTTAAGGCTCCTGATTTCAAACAAGGCAATATTTTTTAGTGCTAAACCTCTAGAAGGGGTGCTTTGTCAACTTAATTTTAAAAATAGCAGCCTTGAATTTCCAGCTTGCCTAAGTACAAGAACAGGACATGAATATTTACAATAAATTACTGACATGTAGCCATAATGCTCATCAACTACTGCGGAGAAACAACTGTGCTATTCAGAGGCTCAAAATGCCATTACCAAACAACACACAACAAGTGAAAACACATCCGTTAAAAAAAAGGTGCCAGTTTTCCAAAGGATGTACATGTATTAAAAAATATCTCTCAGACTAATGAAATAAATCACTATTCAGTGGATAAATGCTAAATATAACATACAAAACAAGCTGTTTATATCTTCTGGAATGCAATCTTTGAAAAACTATTGGCCTTCACTAAAGGCCCATAGTTTTTCACACTTGAAAAAATAACTATTAATTAATACTTATTAGGCAACTAATGATATCTGGTATTATACTTTCTGAGTTACTGTACTAAAATATCAGGGTATTATTAGGTCAATCTTTATACAGCAAATGCCATCATCTCAATATTTATCTACTTTGGCAGAGAAGTCAATAGATTACCATAACGTGACATCTTGAAAACTATTGTAAGTTTAAATATTTCATCCTGCGAGTCACAGTTTGCAGCTGAAACCATCAGCAAGATTATCAGCTGGTCACAAGGTTGTTGAATTTTGAAAGCAGATGGTTTGTTGCTTGAAAATAACTTCCAGACGGGTAATCCAAAAACAGTTACTCCCAGTGGGTGGTCACCCCTAAGTACTATAGATCAGGTCCACAGACTACCCTGCAGACCGGTCCACATACTACCCCTACAGACCTCCCCACCCACCCTGCCCCCCTTTAAGACCACCCTAAAAATAAAATGAAAATAACAGATTTGAATTAAACTGTATTAATTTTGTTGCCCGGGTAGACGAAGCAGGTCTGCAAAATTTCAAGTGGTACACTTTAAAAATTAAGCAAACTAATAGGCTTGGGTGCAAGGCATTTTTTGAAATGAAAAAGGTCAAGAGTTCTTCACCAAACAGCAAATGATCTGTGCCCTGAGCCACGGCGCTACATGCACATCTCATGGGAACCCACATATATGTTATGATTTGGTAGAATCATTATTAGTATAATTATTAAAAATAGATATATTTATTATATAATTATATTCATTCCACTGGTCCATAGTGGGCCGGCATCTGTGGACTCAGGGGTTAGTGTTTTCATGTTACCCCTTTCAGAGGGTATAATTTGGCAAGTATGTCTCAGATTGTCCTTGCCAATTGAATGCTTACTTGCGATGGAAAGCTGGGTTCAATACTCCTCGTCTTTTTATCCAGCCCTCATTATCCATGTTGGTGACCAATCCATCACCAAGAAATCTACAACACAACACATTATTGTAATGGAATAATCCATTGCATAAGCTGCCTAGAGTATAGATTTTATACTACATTATGTTAAGACATCTATCAGGGATTTACCTTGAATATACAGTAATTAGATATATAGAAAAAATACCTCAGTCGTAGTGAATTACATGTGGCAAATTATTTGATAACAGGGTTTATACTCTTTTTGGACTTAAATTTCACTTCAAGGACATTCCATAACGTAATTTCAATTTTTCAAGGACTCATTCCACTCGAAAAATACCTGTTGAATGTGGCACCACATACATTTTTTCTGAAACTGCTGAAAGGACATTCGCCAAGAGCTAAGATCTTTTCCTTTTTGTATGAGCTGCACATGGGCAGCTTTTTAGCCTTATTATCCAAACAGTGCAAAACAATAAAAAAATTAATATAGAGGTTTTTCAAGGCCCAAATGAATGTACTTTTCACGGACTTTCAATTAACAAGGCCTTGGATTTTGATTTTCAAATTCATTTTCACTTTTAAATGGAAGTCCCTCTGACACATACCTTTTCTAACTTCAAGTTGTCAATCAACCACCATTTCAAGCATTAAAAACAGACAAACAACCTAGTTTGGCTTTTCTAAAACTGTCGCTGGGAAAAATTGTTTAAAGATGAATTTCCCTAGAATATTCTTTTGTTTTGTTAAAAACATTAAACTAGAAATTTATCTCTTACTTTAATCACTGCTGAATTAATTAATAAATCATTAGAACTAATACAGTTGTAAGTCAACAACTTGCCATGTATGTAACTGCCACGTAACTGATCAATTCCCATACATAAACTACAAAAATATTGGTGGGGCTGTTCTGTATGTTCTGGTGCCAAAGATACTTTTCAGTGAAAGAATTCATTAATATGTCTCAACAGTACAGAAGCTTGGGAAACAAACTTGTACAAACAAAATTATACCTTTAAAACTAACTAAAGGCAAACTGAAGTACCTTTGTCCATACAGATAACAAAGATTTGCATAGGATAATGGATGTTTTGGAAGATTCTTTACTACAAGAGCATTCTTTGAAATAAAAGGAAACAACAGTGAATTAGTCATTTTGTGCATGAGAAATTAGTCCACATGGGTGAGATTGGGTGATTTCAGAAAATATCCATACCAATAGCATGCGCGGCATCTTGGAATTCTAAGGGAGAGGGGGTTCTTGGACTGAATCAAACCCATGGGGGGGGGGGGGTGTTTCAGCTCTGAACTCCAGAGGGGGGAAGACCGCGAAAGCAGTTCACTTGAAATCTGTGATCTGATATCTTTTCCAGTTTGTGAATTAAGCAGGAACCGACCGTGGAAGCAGGATAAAAATCGATCAGGTGGGTGTTAGCGATCAGGTGGATGAGTGAGCGCATAACGGAATTGCACCAATTGAAACACTTCGGCCGAAAAAAGTGGGGAACCCAAGATGCTTTGTGCACCCATAAAGCTTTGCTGCTGTTTTTGGTTCCCTTTGACTTTCAAACCAGATTTCCCATTCTCCCTCTCAGTCTGTTCAAGACAATAGGAGAAATTAGTATCGTGAAAAAGTGTAAAAATGTTCTAAGTTTCAATCAATGCTAGCTGTGAAGGAAACAAAGATCGCTTATGCAAAACTATGCAAAAAATATTTCACTACAAAAGACAAAGCAAGCGACTGTCGTGTCAACACAAAGTGAAGCCTTGGAGCTGATGGCTTGTAGCTGCCGGAGCTTATCCTGGTTTCTGTAGCATGAAGTGGCTAGGAGTATTTCTACTCTCCCTGCAGCTGGATGGGATGCTAGTCCATCGCAGGTCACTCCCCCACAATTTGTTAGGTTTCCTGCTGGTACCCATTTATAACTCCTGGGTGGAGAGAGGCACTGTGAGAGTTAAGTGTCTTGCCCTAGAACACAACACCGTGTCCCCGGCCATGGCTCAAATGTGAACTGCTCGCTCCGGGAACGAGCACACTAACCACGAGGCCACTGCGACTCCCTTGCGATCACTTTAGTTTTCCGGCACCATTTTGTCAAGTAGCTTCAAGTGCTGCGTTTGCCAGTTTTTATCATGCTGTCCGGTAATAACTGGATTTCACAGAAGGAGTAAGGCGAAACGGACAAGTAAATTGTAAGTTTTTCTCTGGTATTTTGTATCAACTATTTTTGAAGAAAGAAATTAGGTGCGCATTTTGCTCATGTCTGATGAAATCCCAACTGTGCTGGGACATAATGTCTGCAGTGGATAATTTTTCATCGTAAATCCTTTTGTGGGAATTGAAGGACGAATAAAAATCTACCATGAGTAAATCTTACTTTTTTTGATGATGTCCAACCACAATTTGTTTTGTCTGACCAAGATGGTGTCCTTTTATTATTTGTAGCCCTGCAAGGGGGTTTAAAATGCTCATGCTGTCTGTGGTAGGGTATGGATATTTTCTGGAATTACCCATTCTGAGTCAAAATATTTCATCTACTGGCGTTAGACTGATGCCCAATTAAGACCGGCTGTATATTTTTCTTCTGAAGGTACGTTCTGCATACCTTAACGGCTTCTGGATCACCAACTAAAACAAATGGCATATGAGCTAACCAAATAAGCACCACCTTGCCATATTCCAAATGCCTGTAAAAAAACAACAGTCATTTCATAAATTCATTATTTAAATTTTATAATAGACTGCTCAATTAATAAATTTCTGTTCAAGGAAAAGTTTACCCAGCATTCGAAAAATTATAATTTAACAATAACTTTTAATTAACTTCTTCTTGGCCAGTCCGAATGGTCAGACCATCTCCTGTTTGAAGATTAACAATTTCTATGACCCCCCTGACCCCGCGAGTTAAAAAAAAAAAATCAATTTTATTAATAATTTTATGGTTTCAAAATAGTTACTGTTCTTTCCTTAAGGTTCTTAAAGTAATGACCCTCAGTTTCTTGATTTCTTGTCTAGATTGAAGAGAAATAGCTAAATGTTATATCTGCAGTAATAGGGTAAGGTTAGATCCTACAAAATTAGCATTCTGTTAGTATTATTAATAAATTAAGGATCTGTGATTTTTAACAAATACTTTTAGCTGTTCAACTACATATACTTGGCTTTTTTAAAGCCATTTCTGTTTACTATTTTAACTCTTTAGTTTTAGTTTTTTGTTCAATCTATAAAAGGTTTCTTTTATTTATTTATTAATTTATCAATTTATTTATTTATGTATTTATTCAATATCTATGTATTTATTTTATTGACACAGGGCCTACTTTGTTAGCAGTTTTCACAACTGTCATTAATCAGTTACCCATGGTTCAGTACTTTAATAATCAGTTTTTATTTATTTATAATTTTATCACTAAAAATTGACCCACCATTCAAGAAATTTGTGATGACTATGCTTCCCAGTACGACGATATGAGACTATTTCATCCACATGGCCCATAAAGAAACTACAATATTCATAAAGGAAAAACAAAAAGAAAATATTGTTCAAGATCCCTGTCAGTATATGTTGCAGTTTCAAATTTGTTCGATATGGAAAACAAAAAATACAAGGAGAAAGCTGGGGAGAGGATGTCGGGGAAGGGGTGGGGTATGGGGGTTTGAGATGATGGGGGAATGGTAAGGGATAATGTGTAAGGTGAGTACGTAAGGTGAGACATGGAAGAGATAAAGGTGAGGCGTTTTAGAGGGCACACAAGAAATGGCAAAGGGTAAAATTTTCTCCTCCTACTATAACCCTCACCCCCATTTGCAAAATTATCTGTGATGATTGGAGAAAGACACTGGCCCCTCAATCCAGGCGGTCTGTATTCTTAAGAATCAGTAAGAGACTCTAAGTACATGCAAATAATAACCAGGCTGCTATTGAAAAAAAAAAAAAAAAAAAAAAAAAAACGACAGAAAAACAACTACAATAACAATGAAAACAACCGATCTGCCCCATTAATATTCACAATATACCAAAGAATCAATGATTGCTGTTCGAATAATGGTTTAACAGAATTACTGTAGTACCATTTACATCAAGGGAAAGGGTTTTGACTGATAAGTAACCTTAAAGCAATGCAGAATATGTGATCCCATCAAGTGTGCACGGAAAGTTTGAGGGCAAATCAAGCGGACAACTGATGCAATTCTTACATGCTACATCGTAAACTATTAATTACCTTGACATCGGTGGACTTGGGATGTGGGCAAATTTACGTCTTTTATGAGCCAAGTATACCGCAAAAATATATACCACGAGTAACGATAGCACAACCAAGGCACCTGCTACGTACAAAATCAGGTAAGACATTTTGCGTGCAAGACTAAGAGGGCAACAGGGTCCGGTGAAAGGTGAAATTAATTCAACCGCGGAGAATCTGGGAACGAAATGGAATTACGTTTCATTCGTGTGTCACGTTATACGTCACGGCATTTAATCACGCGATCTCCCGTCGGCGGGCCGGGGGAAACAAAATATTTTACTATTGGGAGACCGGTCTAAAGCAATTCTTAAATAACTGATGTTGACAACGAGCAGCCTCCATGGCTCTCCCAAAATTGAGCAGAGTAAATCTGATACTCTCTTGATGTCCGGCCATCCGGCATGTGATAGACTGTTCACGGCCCTCTATTTTCTGGAAGACTTGACTTGGTAAGGGGTGGGGACAGGAGCCCTCCTGGTGGGGACTGATTCTTCTTGCTCGCTTCGCTCGCAAACCTCCCCCCCCCCCCCACCCCCGCGTGCTTCGCGCTCGCTTCGCTCTCTTTTTCTTTTGCGTGCCTAGAACAGTCTAGCATGTAGAGAGCCCGCCCCACTACCATAAGCTACCATACTGCGGATAACTCGGATATGAATATGAAAGATGACAATGTCCGATTGGGGATGAATTGAACTCCCTACAGAGGAAAAAAAAAACACAAAAGGACAGGACAAAGGTGGGTATGGCAGTCTTAAATTTGGCAACAAAAAACATCTATAACAGAGGTCACATTAAAACAAAACGAAAAAGTAGCTCCTAATTACTTTATATCTCCCTCCAAAAAGGAGTGTTTGCTTTGTTGAAATGATTCAAACACGAAAATGGTTATTCTAAGAAACAATCAGCCCATATTCCCAAAATATCTTCCTAGACTTCATCTCGGTGCAAGGCTGAACAAATTAAAACTCTCTGCGAAAACTTGCACCTAAGAGGGCCGTGTTGTCTTTGTTTGATCAAATCATCATTTCTAGCTACGCGCGATTATTTATACCGATTTCAAGCCTTGTTGTTCTCAATATAGTCTTTATTATAATAATAACTACAATGAAACTACAAGTACGAAACTATTACATATCTAGTTTTGTCACAATGTTCTTGTTGTTGTTATCATTTACAACCAATCTAGTGAGTAATACTACTTTGGAATGTTTATAACTTGTCGATCGTTGTTTTAATACTCTGAAGAGATTCCTATAACTGGAGGGAAACGCAAAGTTTCGCGTTAAAAAGATTATTTTATAGACATTGGTTTAGTCCCAGGGGGTACTCCAATTCAAAATCAGTACCCCATTTCATATCTTTAAGATTACTACACGGCTCCTATATGACCTCAGCTAAACAGAAATGGCTTCCATTTGCGCATAAAAGTTTTGAGAAGGGCTACAAATTTGCTAATGTTGGTGCAGAAAAATAAAATTAATCCGTGTAAACAAGAAAGGCTAAATGGTAAGATATTTAATATCCATAGATACGAGGCTTTCTGAGAATGCAACACAATCTGTATATTTATGTACATCTTTCACCGTTCGCTGACGTTATTTGGATTGTAACGTAACGCTCCCTAAGGGGTATAGAGCGTTTCCACTGTCACGCAATAAAAAATAAAATCAAAAACCATTCAGTGGATTAAGTCAAGAAATTGTGAAATTGTTATAGCAGATAAATAAAGAAGACAGTTCTCCAAGTTTAAGGAGTGTGCGTTGTCTCAAAGCTGAGATATTCGTTCCTCTGTGGTACAACAATATGGCGGCCGGAAAATAGTGTATGTGGGTAGACTATTTTCTCAACTCATAGAACAATCAATACCCTTACGTGACCTTACATGTAACAGTAAGGAAAATTTGTAGTATCACTAAATACTTATATCTGCTTTCAGTGGATCATTGGTTGGTTCCATGACTACTTTATTGCTTGCTCCATAAAGAAAGTTCAATCCGGGGGGGGTACTCCTTTATGTGGGCTATATAGGTATGTGCGGCCCCAAAGGGTAGGGTTTTTCAGCCGTTTTGGTCATAAATAGGGTATCGATTTTGGCCATTTCTAGTCGTAAATAGAGCATGGTTTTTGCATTCTAGTCTTGAATTGGCTATGATTCTTAGAAGAAGCTACTTTTTTCATCATTATCAATAAGGCCATCAACAAAAGCCCTTCATAATTTATGTTATAACTTATGTTTAGGGCAACTGTGCCAGCCGCAACGATCATACATTGGGTATTGGAGTTTTGGTCAGGTCATAAATAGGGGAGCAAAAATCGCAGATTTTGGTCATAAATATTAATAGGGTAAGGGTTTTGGGAAGTGTGCCGTACACCCCTCACCCAACTTTTCTGAGAGTTCCCCCCCCCCCCCCCAGGGTTCAATCAGACATTGTCAGTGATGTTTCTATTGTCGTTTAGTCAGGGTACAGATCACGCCATCCTTAGGGCGTAGCGTGGTTCTTTCAAGAATCTTGCGTGACTGACCAGGCACGAGAGAAAACTTGAACGTCTGGAGAAAGCGTGACAATAAAACCTTAGCCTCGATCTATTGGAAAGAAACAACAGAAAATAATAACCGATTAAATGATCAAGAATGAAGTAAAATTAACTTTTCTTTTTAAACCACAGAGACAAGAGACTTGAGAAAAGGGCGCTAGTGCGAATATTTACATTACCCCTCCCCCCACCCCGCAACAAATGAATTCTCTGTTCCCATCCTAGCGCATTTTGTTGCTTTCCTGAAGTCTCTGGAACGTGGAATTCATATTACCTGCGCGAAGTGCTGTCCAATGCAGTTACGTGGTCCAAGAGAAAACGGAAAATAGTTATGAGATCTGAAACGATAAACAGTACATGGTTTGAAACGAGTCCTCCCTAAGAATTGGCTACTAGGAAATCCTTCTAAAACTTGAACACCTATTTACAAGATTAAATACTTCGATGGCAGTGCTATTGAGCTCTTAGTATGTGTCGTTCCCAGGGTCGAGATCCTGGGAACGAGGTTGTGTGTCTGGTATCTTTTAGAGGTCTAACAAACTTGAGCCACGCCCACTCCGTTCGGGTTTCCAAATTTTAGGGCGAGCACCCCTCTTTCCTTTCGTATCGGAGTCCCACCCGCCTGCAATGCAACACCAAGAACGCTTAATAGTCACGTACCGCGAGCCTGGGGATTACTGACTGTGTCTTCGTCTTCCGAAACACACCAGGGAGTGACCATTGCATTTTTTTTGGTTAGGAGTCATCGGTTAGCTGTATTGTATTGTTTAGTCTTTTGTATCAGCTCTTGCTCACCGGCACACGAGGTCTAAGGTAGCGTCATACTTCGCCGAATAAATTTGAAAACGCAGCTTTCTTTCTACGGTTTAGCCTACCGTCCACATTAGGTCACATTAACTCGGACCGAAAACAGATCTTCTCGAAAACGCTCTTCAAACCAAAGGAATTTGAAAACACCGGCTTTTCGTTTTCGTATAGACGGAAAACATTTTGAAAACGGAGCTTTTTCGAAAACTATGTCGTCATGATGATTGTCATGAGAGACTGACCAAGTTTTCCTCAAACACGGTTGTTGCGTTTTCAAATTCCTCCGGCGTAGTGTGGACGGAAAACACCTGATAAGTTTTCAGAGTGAAACCTCCGTTTCAAATTCCTCAGTCCGGCGTAGCGTGCACGGGGCCTGAACTAACTATGCTAAATATTAACTTTGGGTAATACTCTGTTTATAGGAGGTAGGGTGGTATAAAGTGACAGAAATAGAAACAGTAACCCTGGGCCCTCTTAAAGGCAGGATGCGTTGGATTAGGCATTTTTATTAAAGCACTATTATGAAACACCTATAACAACTGAACGAGGGCGTTTTTGATCCTTGCGCATAAGGTTTGGTAGTTTCATGTACGGTACAATTCAAGTGTTATTCAGAGCTTTAACAGCCTCTGAGTTGATGGGGGAATGACCGTTTCCTGTTGACAACCACAATAAACAAAACGGACACTAATATGGGTCTGCCAGCCATACTGACTGACACTGACTTCAATTAAAGGTTTTTCTTTGTTAAATACCTCTTGACTAGTTCTTCGTCATCGAACCTGTAGGGATCAAACTCCTCTGGGTTGGTCCAATACTCGGGAAAGTGGCTGGAGACATAAGTGCTAGTCTGCAACGAAAATTCAAATTAAGACAAGCCAGTGACGTGTGAAGAAAATAATCAGCTTGGAGATAACCGGTGTGGCAGACACAAAGCTAACTAAATAGCACGAGTTGGTAAGACAACAGCACGAAAAAAAAATAAAGGTTTACTTTACTCATAAACAAAACACTGTACCAAAATGGCGACGTCAGCGGGCATTTTGTATCCTCCAATTTCTTGATCCTTTGTTATCTTTCGTAAAAGGCCGGTGGCAGGAGGATGACGACGTAAAGTCTCCTTTATCACCTGAATAACAAATGTAAGAACTAGTTACCTCTCTTCGTCGGCAGAAACTGGTACAAGTCGATTTTGGAACGTAATAACATTGACCTTATTGCGGTTGGTTTTTTTTTTAAGTGACGTCTCTCATTTCGAGCGCTTACTTAGAATCAGGCTGAGAATCGAGCGAAAAAAAAAAATCCATTCTGATAACGTCAATCTATGGGGGAATCCTTGTTTACAATATTTGCCTCATTAGCATAAGTAATTCAGTCTCTGATGGAGCTACAAATAAACCAGTTCTGAATATTGAAAGGTCATAGTACGATTAAACCTGCCAACGAATATGAGCTTGATGTATTGAATACTTTTTGAGCAACACGGGTTTAAAACCTCAAAATTTTAAAGAGAATGAATGAACTCATTAGCCCTTTTACCACCCAGACATTTTGCAGTTTTTGAAAGACAAAAGGGCCATTTATACGAGAAAAACAAGCCGCGGATTACACAAGCCCGCGGCTTACGTAAGCGCGAACTGAACCATTTATACGAGCGCGGCTTATAAAAGACGCGAAGTGCTCGTATAAATGGTTCACGGCTTATTCGTGACTAATGCCTCGCTTTTGTGTTGGTTGTCATAGCAGTCGCGGAATTGCGCGAGCGCGGGCAAAACTTGCGCTTGCGCAGTGTGAGTTCGCGAACCCCCGTTTTACACAAACTGCGGCTTGTATAAGACGTGAACTGGCTAAAATGTACCGTTTATACGGCAAGTTCGCGTCTTATTTAATCCGCGGGTTATTTTTCTCGTATAAAGGGCGCTAATAGACCTTGAATACTACACCCAAAGAGCTAAAAATTTCACCATGTATTAAGTTTCAGAAACTCTTTAGCTGCCTGGAGTCAATTCATATCTAACATGTTTCCTTCTGTACGCAAAGCCTTATGCAAATGAGCAAAAATGTAAACAATGACGTCAGCATGAATCCCCTATTAGGGATCCACATAGCGTCTCAACCTCGATTCCAGGCTCTCTCTTCGTTACCTCGAGGCAAAAGAGAGAGAGCCTGGGATCGAGGTTGATAGCATTTCTGATTAATAAACGTTCTTGCTGGGTTTTAAATCGACCCGCGCAAGTACCAACCAATCAGGACCAGCGGAACTACGAGTTTTTAAACTTGTTGTGGTAAATTTAAAATATTTGTTTCTTGTCCTTAAATGCATGGCGCCATTAGCACTTGTGGCAAGTCACTTACCGAGAATAACAAATTGTTCATTTTTTTTTTCCGAGTCGAACCTCAAACGTCCTCGCCCGAGAAGAATTGATCTCACCAAGAGCTATAGGGTTCCTCGACATTTAATACCTCTTCACTTGTACTTATTTTTTTCTAAAGGAAACGTTTAAAGACACGTTACCAGTCCTAGCTGGTGCAGTTTAGCCAGGTCGTCGAACGCAACATTCTGTTTATCTCCCAGCACGTCAAACACCTCTCCAACCAAACTGTAAGAGAAAAGAACGATTTGTAAATGATGCAAACTGGTGAAATCAGTTGTGACAATAGCACAAGTATCAGGACCAAGCAAACTAACTGTTCTTATTATTGTTCCCACGAGGACTAACTGCAACAGAAGCATAAGCACAAGAAGCACAAGAACAGGTTTCTATACTTTTCTTTTCCTGTAATCGTGCTTGTGCTTAACCTTAGAGTTTCGTACAACCAGTAGGTATTCTGGCCAATCATAAAGGACACAGACAATGTAGTGAACCAATCAAAGCTCGACGTGAATACATGAAGCTGACGCAAAGCGCGGGAAAACGTGTGCGTGCGAGCGAGTCACGACTGGTTTTGGTTTTACTTCTGATTGGTTGAGAAAATGGCGCCAGTCTTTTTTAGACTAATCACTGATAAGCGTCTTTTCTTCAATATTTGCTTGTGTTTACGTTCACTACTCACATGAGGACCAGACATCGAAGGGATAAAAGGTCGGGGGATTTGGAGGGGATATTCTACACTTGTCCACTGGGAACAATGCTGTAACCCTCAGCTCTATCTATTTATCCTAACTACCAGCTCTGACTACAAGGTTAAGCTTGGTGCCTCATCCAACAACAAAAAGGAATCTTATCAAAGATGACCACTTCAATGCGTAACCTTTAATTTCGCGTTAAAATTTCTAAGATGAAAACATGCGAAAACCTTGGATCGGAAATTAAAACAGTAAAACAACAACAACAAAAAGAAACGCCTTATGTCAGACTACATCTACAATCATATCTTAGGCCGTGAAGATCAAACCCCAGCCACACAAACCCCTATGGCTTATCGGTCTTTCTTTCCCTATGGAACCACCAACCTCTCCATTATCTCAGGATGATCTCCAAGCTCAAGAACACAAAACGACAACAAAGTGGCTGTAGTCTCGTGACCTGAAATAGAAGTAAAGAGCACTTGAAAAGGAAAAAAAAAAAACTATCATGGACTGCAGACTACTTGCGAGTCTCCCATCTCGGGACTAATACACCTTTTGCTGTTCATTTACAGAAAATATCCATTCATTTGTGTCCAGTTTTTTTTTTCATTATGGTTAATATACTCTCATTATCACCAATTTGACATTCATTTTCGCGTAAGAAACGTTCAAGAATAACATTTGCATAGGTATTGACATTCAAAATCATCAAAAGATAAACAATATCTTCCTTTGACATTCATTGGCTGTAAATGTATTTTCATTTTTGTCGAAATAAAATTCGTTGTCACGAAACGACAATCATTTACACTTTTTGACAATCCTTTTTCAACAAGAGACTTTCAATAACACGATTTGCATGAGCACTCATAATCAACTGCATTATTATACAACCATATTTGTGAAGGTGACAATCTTAAGTGCGGTGAGACAAACATTACAGCCAAATTGAATGGATATTTTCTGTAAATGAACAGCAAAAGGTGGGTATTACCACAGAGCACGCTAATTACATTGTAGAATTTAACTGTATTTATTTTAGACTTGAAGAGAATATATACGTGGTTCGTACCAGCTATAAAGAACGTAACAAAGTCATCCAGCAAGTCTTCCATCCCAAAATCAGGATTTTGATCTGTAAATGTGAATAAGAATTGTCAAAAACGGTGATTATAATCCAGCAAATATTTTTGCTCGCACGCAATTGGTCTAAACGCGTCACGTGACTAAATTTGGGAGTAACAAAGTAATATTCAAATATTCCCCAATTTTCAAACCTGCACGTGATGCGAAACATATTTGTATAGGTAATTTTATCATCAATAAGAGTACAGACAGATAAAATTTTAATTTATGCAAGTTTTCAAGTTCAACTTTCAGCTATCAAACTGTCAACTTTTTAACCAATGAGATTTTATGGACTTTTTTTAAGTAGCCAATCAAAAACCGAGAAAAGCTACTGACAATGTTCGCGTCATTTTGAATAAAATTCACTTATCTTTGTTTACGGAAAATTTACGGTGTCCTTTCCCCTCATTTATTACCGGCATTTGACCATTCTGGGGTCTTGCTATTGTAAAAAACAAATTGACGTCATTTTTTTATGCGTCTGTCCTCTTATTGATGATAAATTGCGTCATAACATTGTCAAAGTTTACTGCGGAACCACTCGCCTGCGGCTCGTGGCTCCACAGCCACTTTGACAATGTTACGACGCAATTTATCATCAATAAGAGGACAGACGCATAAAAAAACTGACGTCAATTAGTTAGTCATACGGTTTCGAGTTCAATTTGGAATTAATTTGCACGAGTTTTTCAAAAAACTGAAATTGCACGAGCCGCTTCGGCTTCGGCTTTCTAAAGAAACTGCGGCTAAAATTGTCCACACACACAGCTTACAAACCTTGTAGCTTAATAATATGCTGTAATATATCATCCGGGACCTCTTCTCCTTTCTTCATTGCATTCTTTCTCACTTCGATGACTTTCCTTCCTGTTTCACGCAAGAACTGGATAGCTTTCACCACGCGCCGCTGAAATGGGTATTGATTAACCTTGTACTGAAAAAAAAAATTTTAAAAAATAAATAAAAAATAAATAAATAAATAAATAGAAAATAATAATAATAATAATAATAATAATAATAATAATAATAAAAATGAACAAGAACACTGTGAGGAAATGCTGGTCAAATTACCCAACTGGCGGGCGCGATTTTTTTCTTCTGCTTTTTGTTTTGAATACTAATTCTATTTATGTAATGAGAAAGCCTTCTGCATGGCTAAACACTTTGGTAGCAATTAGGGCCAGTTTGGTTGTGCTCTGAGCCAGGTTGTTCAAAGCCCGAATAAGCTAACTCAGCGTTTGTGACAATTTTGATTTCAGTTTTGTAACTTTTCGTTCAGGTTTTATGTTTATATTGTTTGTCCTCCAGTTTTGAGTTTGATTAATCTCAAAATACACAAAACATAAGCAGTCAAAAACATTTTTATGCAAGAAAAATTAATACTTCGGTTAACTTTTAATCCTGGGGCAGCGATAACCAGCTTTTGAACAAGGCATCGGCCCTAGTTTGCAGTCGAGCTAAAATTCCCATGGCGAGTTCAAACCAGCCTCGTGTGCCGCCGAACCGAACGAAAAACTTTCAATTAGGTATAACAACCATACGCAACACCTCAACCGCTATTTTATTGACAGATAGTTACACATAGTACCTTGTGAAACAGGTCAAAAGATGCTTCTTCCACTCCATGAAAAGTCAATGAAACAGCCTCAGTAAATTTGGTGTCTCCGGCATTGATGATGTCAATGTCCATTCCGAAGGCGACCTGTATGTAACACAATCAAAATATATCGATAAAACAAAAACCAAACAGAAACTGAGACCAACGACGAGCGGTATGGATCAATTTTTGTACACTTTTACAATAAAACTGCGGTTTTGTATTCACCGTTCGTCAGTCGTTGATTAACTGGCTGTTGTCGAGACATTTTGGCAGTCGGGACGCGCTTTGGAGACTCATGTTGCCGTTTTGGGGAGGTTACGTGTATTTTGGCAGTTGGGACACGCTTTAGTAGCTGTTGCCATTGTGAAGAGGTGGCCGTTGTAGAGAGATTAAAATATGGGTGAATGTATGGACCGTCGTCCGGGACAAAAAATTATAATTAAGTGGCCGTTGTAGAGAGGTTGACTGTTAGTGGAGATTAGACTGTATAAGCTTAGTTGTAACATGTGGTATAATTGAAGGCACTTGCAACATCAGGGTTAAAGAAAGTCAGCAAGTCAGCTGCAATGATCTGTAAAGTTAACTGTAAAAAATAACATGCTGCTACTGTCTCTACTCACAGAGTGGTCATAGAGTTTAAAGGTTCACTGGGAGGGGGTGAGGTGGGGGAATGAGGAGGCATGTGGGGGTGGCGGTGGCTGCACAAATGGGGATTTCCATCCTACCTTTTAGCTTTAAAAACTGCACACTAATTTGATTTCAATCAGGATTTTGAACTAAGTTGAGTATCAGGCTTTTTTCAGAGACAGTACTGTACCCTCTGGGTAATCATCTTTTTACCACACTGAGAACCATGTCTATTTTTTTGAGAAGCATGCATCCTTGTTAACTCTTTAAGTTACCTTGCAAATGACATCTAAAGCTGCACGGGCAAACTGATCGCACATACAAACTTCTGTTTTTCCATCAGCCATTGTGCCGAGATGTTCAAGTAAAATATTGGCAGTGGAGTTGAAAGAGCCCATCAGATCTTTAAGGCTCCTGGAAAAAATAGATTGGTCACTAGAAAGCTAAGCAAGCTAAGCAACCTGGTGGTTTGTCAATGACAGACACAGATCAGCTTACTTGCGATGAAAGGCTGGGTTCAGTATGACACGCCTTTTCTTCCAGGACTCATTGTCCACATTGGTAACCAATCCTGTGCCAAGAAATCTATAACAGACAAAATTTATGAAACCTTCAATGTATTAGAAGTGTGCTTGAATTATGTAGTACTTATTATATTACACTCAGTAACATGTTACCTCAGCTAATGAAATTAACCCATTGACACCTGTGCCGGCCGTAACCAGCTGTGACAAGCATTGGCCTGTGATCATCACCTTTGACAACCCCATTCCCAGGCTCTCTCTCCTCTGCCTCCCTTGTTCGCTGGGAGAAAGATACTGGTTGCGGCTGGTCACGTGTCATGTTGCAAATGCCTAGATTGGAGATGGCTCATATCCAGGCTGAAAATGTCCACAAAATGCATTTTTGCCAAAAAGCTCCAGGTGGCAATGGGTTAATGGCCCTGCAAAGCAGAACGTTTTAAAATAATATACCTCTGCCCAAAGAGACGGGCCAGCACTTCATAAGACACCTCTTCTTTTGGCAGATTCTTGACTATGTAGATGTCCTTAAAAAGAAAACAAAATTATTATTGTTTACAAACAGGAAGTTAGTTAAAGGATTAATCATGATTGAGTTTGTTGGCGATCTGCCATTAACAAGAATACAGGTAAAGTATATGCTAGAGACTGAAGAAGGAGAAAAGCAGAAGACAACAAAATTAAGATGACTAATTAGACCAGGCAAAGAAGATTATGGACAGGAAAAAGAAAAGTATATTTTGGATGGAACAGCAGGGATGAGTAAGTAAATGTACCAACAGCCGATCAGGGGTCAGCCATACAATGGTGATGATGACGATGACAATGACCATGAAGATGATGATGATGATGATGATGATGATGATGATGACGCCTTTGTTCATTGACAAAGACCTTTAAAGGGGCACAGCATGGAAGTGTTCAATATCAAACTCTAGGTGCTCAACTGAAGAGGCACAGTGGATATGCCACCTTCTCTCCCACAGAAGTTGTTTTCCGATTTGTGTAAAGAGGGTCCACCGTGTGTCAGACTGACAATTTCAGTACTTAGCTGTTCATTTATCCCTTGTGTGAAAAACCAAGCTTAAGGGGGCCGTGCACTCAATACACCCCTCCCTCCTCAAGATCTTGTACATTGTGATGGTATGTATTTGTTGGACTTCTGAGGGTTAAGAGTCACCTGAACCGATAAAAAGATGCTTTTTAAAACAATGATCGTAATTAACATGAACTAAGAAAATTAAAATGAGTGTTTCAAACCTTAACCATCTCTGAATCAGCAACCAGCAGAACAGGTACGTGCCAGAACCAGACAACAAGGATCTTACCATATTCAATATGCCTAGGAAAGAAAGTGATGGTTTATATAATTAAACTTTAGTGCACTTTTCATCTTTTGATATTAAGAAACACTCCTGAGATTTCTAAAAGTCAAATTAAGTAAAGCTCTTGCTCACATGACTCCATTTTCTCTTTGTAGTTTTATAGTTTTGATTGAGACAATATATATCAAATCAATTTACTTTTATTATTTTGATACCAAAGACTGTGTTGGACCACATTTCAAAACACCTCAAAGTTTGTCAAAAATACTTCGCTACACGCCATATTTTCATCTCTCTTTTTGCTGTTTAGAAATGTAATCAAACATGATCTTTCATGTTTGATATGTGTTTCATATTGCCCTGTAGAGATTGAAAAATCTCAATGTAATTATTAGGAACATTAAGTAATTACTAACAGCCCACATGGAATCTTGGCTTAAGTACCACACACGATCATCGAGGTCCTGACTCAAGCAAACACAAATTAAAAATCTGACCTAATTGATAAATGAAACAAAAATGAATCAGTTTACCATTCCAGAAACTTTTGATCAGTAGGAAATCCTGTATGACGCATTGCAGTTATCTCATCTGCATGACCCTTGAAAAAACTTACAAACAATAACTCATAATTAATTAGTCAGTATGCATGAATCATGCGTGAACAACACACCATTCTGAGCTTGTCAGACGTAAAAATTTAACTGAAACTTCAGAAAGATAATTAGTAACATAAACTCAGGGCAAACTACTTGCAAAATAAAGCTGCAATTAACCTGAAAGAAAAAAGCCAAGAAAATGACTGCACCCTCAACATTTGTTATGCAAATGCTGAATGCTGAATGTCAAAATGCCCAACATGAACCATTATCCAGCCCACAAACGTACCTTAATCACTGACCCTAACTCTGTCAGTAATATAAAATTCTGATTCTCAAACATTCCCAAGAATTCCAAGTCCTGTCTTCAAGCTCAGAAGCCTTCAGATTGAGCATTCTCAGAAATTCTTTAAAATTCCCAACAATTCCTAGAAATTCCCAGTAATTCTACGTAGCATTTTGCAATTCCCAGATCTTCCACAAAATTCCAAGGTTGTGCATTTCCTCTAATTTGCATGTCTTGGAAATTTTTAGAATTCCTAGGAATTCCAAGTTCACTGGGAATTTAGTTCACAAGGGTAACCATATCATAGGTAACCTGGGTTGGTTTGCCTTTAAAGGCTACATTAAATATAAGTGTTAGCTAAGGATTAAAGTTATCATAGGGATCTGGTATTGGTGCTCTGCATTCAGTAGAGCATTTAGTATTTTAGTATTCTACATTTTAATATTCTACAATCCGTGTTAATGACCAGCTTTTGGCATTTATATACCCTTGCCACCATTTTTAAAAACACCAGTAATACAAACCTCATACCCAGAGGCTCTCTCCTCCTCACCCCGTACAGTGAGAGACACTGGTAACAAGGCTGCACTAGTTGAGGACTACTTCTGAACTACAGGGGGATCATGGGACCTAAGGCCTGACTGGGTTTTATTTGTCGGTGTAACTGGCACAAATTCACATACATGTATCCACAGACACTTCCATCAAAATTCTCTCTAATTTGCTACTAGCTGACAGTACTTCTGTATAACTACAACTATGAACATTTAAAATAAAACACTCTATAAAGAGGGTCCAACAAGCTTTGGCAGGATGCGGTATGAAAGAGAAAATGGAGGCAGGATGTTGGATGACAGAAATTTTAATGGCAGGTTGCAGGACAAAATATGAAAAACAGAAAATGAAAACATTAAAACGTGGGGAGCTGAAATTCTAACCAAGCAAGATCAAGATAAACAGTGTGTGGGGGGTGGGCCTGGCGAGGTGGAATTCAGCCAAAAATAGAGGCGGGATATTGAATTAGCCTATGTAATGTTCAACCCTCTATAAAGATGACCCATTGCACAGGGGTAAATGATAACTTACAATATGATGAAAATAGTATAGCGAGGGCACATCCCTTTACCACCCCTCATTCCTCTGATATGAATGCCTTCTGCATCTCCCATTCTGTTATCGCGAACTTCGTTGTGAACAAATGCACCTTCCCCTGTTGGAACCACGCCCAGGCCCGTAGCTTTACGGGTCTTAATTCCACGAGGTAGTTTTTTCTATAATTTGCAAACAGCTTCGTATGGAACGAATGATCATTACCCTAAAGAAACACTACCGTTAAAAGAAATCCCTCTTTCTCTATCACCATAGAAAAGAAGCCAATCAACAGCTATATTATTAAAAAAAAAATCAGATATCAAGCGGAACGTATAGTGTAAACATTTAGCCCGTACATGTACCTGGCCATCGGCGGACTTGGGATGTGGGCAAATTTACGTCTTACGTTCGTCAAATACACCGCAAAACCAAGTAGAAGAACTAGCGATAGCACGATTAAGGCACCAGTCCATACAAAAACACGCTAAACATCGTGCAAGATGATTATTTCTACCTGAATGTAGAAACTGCAAGCTTCCAATGCTGAATTGTTTACTTTGTTCAAACTCTTGCAAGGAGACTTGGAGAAAGTCTGGGTTCAAGTTACTCAACTTGGGAACGAGGTTGTTGTAAACTAGCTCGTGACGCAACCTAAAATTTTCTCGCCAAAGATTGCGTGATGAGTCACAGGAACCGTTTGCCTACTCAAAAAACTTGTCAAATTTTAATTTTTGAGCTTAGAGTAATTG
>NC_138147.1:27494013-27871513 GCF_964199315.1 Orbicella franksi
TCGGTCTGTTACGCTAGTGCGTTCGTCTGGGTTATCGGCTTTGCGTGACAAGTCTTCTATGGGAGTTGTGACAAGAATCACTCCAGGTGGAATAGAGAGATCGTCTTCATCCGATTCGGAATCCAGTTGATCTGCTTCTATGTGATTTAGCTGGGAGTCGCGTGGCTTTTGCTCTGGAGTTGCGCGCGAATATGAAGAAGAAATGGCCAGTGGAGGAGCAGCCGGCGCATCGCCCTGGTAAAAACAAGTTAATAAAGTGACAGTCAACAAACTTACAAAGTGCTTGCATGGAGTAACGGAGTGGAGTTGAAGTGTTAATTATCGTGATGCGAAAACAGAGAGCGCTGCTGTGAAAGAATTTTCGCAATCTTCAATCTTCTTTCTGCACCTGTCACGCCAGCCTTCCACGTGTAGGCAGACCTGTTTTTTGACTCATCACACACTTCCAAAAGAATACCTACGTAACTGAGTTTATAACTGTCACGCAGACCAACGGAGCGACAAAATTCACAGACAGATGTGTGAAACAAAGACTACTCCGTGCTTTGCAGCTTATCTGAATTAGTATTTGAAAGGCAATTGAAACCTGAGTAGCTCGACACAAATTTGACTCACACTATTTCACTTTGGTTTTCGTACAGACATTACAGTATCTCGCGCTAAGGTAAATAATCTTGCAGATACTTGAGGGAAAAACACTAGTCAATCATGTTACGAGGAACCAACCTTCACTGCCAACTCGATAAGGTACATCCATTGATGCCGCTTCAAATTTGTCTCGCACTAGAAGGGAAGGGGAGAAACATTACACCCTGATAGAAATACAATCGAATTTCCTAAGTCAATACTTAAATTGTTCCTTAAGGCACAGAACACAAATTGACGCAATAAAAACAAACTGTTGGGTAAAGCATCTTTTCAAACTTCGCGTTCCGCCATTTTTGATCGAGAGGACATTTTGGTTGAAAACACGTCAGCTTTCTTACTCATCATTTAAAAAATTGCTTTCAAAAACATTTCAGACTACAACCTGCCGCCCTTTTGTCTCAGTCGTCGATGATGTAGCCTACGATACAGGCGTTCTTATGACCCGTCACACACAACTCCCTAAAGAACGTGGGGGAGGAAAGATTGCGTGACTTCCCTTGTATAAGGCTATCGATGGTGACGCGAAAGAACGCGCGAGAGGGAAAAAAGACGTCCGAACGCGAGAACTCGCGCGGTTACTTTTCCTCTACAGCCATTTCTCTCATCACGTTCGACGGTCTTAGAAAAAAAGAGGGGTCGCTCGTACTCTACGAAAGTTTCCAAATGGAAGTTACCAGACGTTACATCTTTCGGTGTGTAGTCCCTGAGTGCGTGTGTTCTGATTGCTTAAATATGATCGGGAGACTTTCGCCCATGTCTCTATAAACTCGGCGTTACCTTAAACAGATGAGTGCCTCGGTCAGTGCTGACATAAAACGGAAAGCTGTAGTTTCCTCTCTTGGCTATGTTACACTTCGTGCTCGATGTTAACTCGATGGATCCTCTAAACTATAAAATAGATTTTAAAAAAATGAATTACAGTAGAACGTCTATAGGGAGGTTGGATAGATAGACGCTCTCGTAAGGGAGTCCCCCAGGGTTTCTCCCTCCGAACTCGGCTTACTCGGCAAGTCTTCATTCAAAGATAAAAATAAGAAAGATAGAAATAACCTTACGTTATCACGGTTAGTTGTTGCTCGATCCCTGTAAAATAGCATCCATACCCCTCGGATTACGACCCAATACTGCATCCACTGAAGGGAAAAAGAGCAGATAAATATACATTTCATTGAAGGACACCTAAGAATAGTAGTTTGGTAAGATAGAAAAACCGCATAGAGACAGTAATAAATTATAAAGGAAGAAGAATGTGGAGAAGATTGACACGGATTTTGTACAAATGGTGAACTTCAAAAATTTAGGCTAAACTTTTCAAGATGCGAAACCGTGACCAAGCTCCTTTAATTTTGGCGCGAAATTACAGCGTGAAATCACAAAAGTGAAATCACAAAATCGCCATGGCAACGTGTGGGGCAAAATAGTCAAAAACCCACGATTGTTTGGTATACTACTGAAATTAAGAAACAATTTCACTTGCGCTTTGTCAAAACTAAATTGGCTAAAGGCTCGGGAAATTATTAAAATTTGACAAAACGCGCGTGAAATTATTCCCTCATTTCACTCGTCACCAATTGATTATCCATACCAATTTGCACTCACTTTAATTTCACTGCTAAACCTCCCCTGGCAAAGACGTATATCATTGACAGACCTTTACACGCCTACTTTTATCTTTTATCTTTTAACCTTTTTACAATTGTAAATTTAGTTAGCATCGGGCAGGCGAAGAGCCACCCTGTGGATAAACTGCCCGAAATGCCATTATTATTATCATTATTATTATTATTATTATTATTATTATTATTATTATTACTTTACATAAATATAAAGGCTTCACAACATATAAACTTAATTAACTCACACATTCACAGCGGCAGGTCTTTTTTGCAGGGTGCAGGTTGCAGGTTACAGGTTGAAATTTAATTATAACTGGAAAACCGCTGGCACTAAAAATAATTAATAACCTTGATACTCGTCAGGGGTTCTTACATAATGTAGTTCACCCCTTTCACATAGTGAAAATACAATTGATCCGCCATAAGTACTTATCGATCGACACGCTGAGACCAGTGAAATCTCTTCAAAGCCATCTGAATGGCCCCTCCACAGATGTTTACATCGATTCCAGAATTGGCTCGGTCAACAAGAACTGTAAGCTTAACAACAGAAGATTGCCATCACAAATGAAGCAAATAAATAAAGAAATGAAATAATATAAGATTTTAACCGTCGGAATATACTAGCACATGCCCAGACTGTGTGCTTTCATTTTGGTACTCACAGGGAAGAAACCAAATTCAGCAGATGTTTCAGATGACATTTCAGATGTTTCTTCAAAAACAATAATTCATTGCAGGCTTAAAATCATAGGAATATACTCTCCTCCCATCGCTTCGGCGGGTTTGGCACTTGGGTGGAAGCCACCTTTCTGAGCGATTGTAAACAGAATCATGTAACAGTCACGGTAAGTCTACCACCTGTACGTTTCTTTTAAGTGCCAGCGGTTTTCCAGTTATAATTAAATTTCAACCTGCAACCTGCACCCTGCACCCTGCAAAAAAAACCTGCCGCATTCACAGAACAGAACAGCTGAACTCGAAGCTCGGTATTTCCGCTTCTTTCGATAAGAAACGTTATCTTGTCTGCTTAAAATTAAACACAGACAAGGAAATACTCTAAAATATGAGTTGTTTTGATAGTGAACTTCATTTAGCACATTAAAACTTCATTTGGCTTCTGACTCTTACATGTAATTGCAACAAAATTTGAATGAGTTTGCCTGTAGCTCAAGCCTGTCAACTATAGCACATTACTAATTGACTTGGTGATAAACTTCTGCTGTCACGAACATCAGATGTAGTTGCAATTGATGACAGAGTGTCGCTTAACACTGCTGTCTCGAAAGGACGCAGTTTTCCTTCTGCGTCCGTTGGAGGTTTTCCCAGCGAATTAAATTCAATACACGCAAATTTTCAGCGGTTAGGTAATGGTACACTGCCTTAAAACAAAACGAAAATTACTTATGCTTGATGAACTTAATTTTAATTCTGTGCATCGCTAATCAGTTGTCACTGTCGTTTTCATTACGCGATTCTTCGAAACCGCAATGATTATGATAACTAGTCATGGAAACGATTTTCTCTGAAAATAACACAGAAGATAAAGAAATGTTTTCCGATATTGCTCACCTTACTACGACCTTCCTTCCTTAATAGATAATCTTCACAATACTTGGAACCGTCGTTCGCCATCTACCTGTCGTGAGAGAATTTAAAATACACCTCGTAAGATCAGTTCACACATTTAGAAAATTGAGTTAAACACTTTCAGCGAAAGATGAAAGGAAATTATTATATTTAAACAATATATCGTTTAAAAAAATGAATCATTCAGTTGACCTTCTAGTGCAGCAAAAATTGCCTTGCGCCTAAGGCCCAGTTCAGACGCCGAACTTTTCATGAGCCGAACTTAATTCGAATTTGGACCGACCCAAATTATCAAAAGTACACCTGGCGATTCAGACGTCGAACTCAATTCGCCGAACTCCAAACTCACATCGAAATGTCGGCGATTTCCAGGCAAAGTAAAAACTGCTAGTAAAATACGTTATAATAATTTATGCATTAGGTTCGGCTCATGAAAAGTTTGACGTCTGAATCAAAGCCGTTCCAAAGCCGAAATTCCCGGCTGAGCTAGGCGGGAAGAACGGCTGGGCCGTTCCAAATTCAAATAGCCGTTCTTAATTGATTCAAACGCCGAACTTTTCATGTACTTAACTCAATGTATTTGGTTCGGCTCATGAAAAGTTCGGCGTCTGAACTGGGCCTAAGTGAATTTCGTCTCACCGCAAATTACAGTTGTACTAATTGAACTTGACCTAATTCACTCCTAACTGCAACAGGCGAAAAGTGTCAAAAGCGACTGTTGCTGTTTATAACCTTAAGCTGATGTACATGTTGTCCCCAAAATAATACAGCGCCACTCAGAGTATAGAACAAGCACGTTCTAAATTAGTTTGACTATTATATAAGCGAAGTCTTGACCTGTGAGTCTTTATGATTTCAGCTGGCGCGTCCATATATCTTTTATGCATGTGTCCACATTAACGTTTGCCGTATGCAAGGCTTACATCTCTCTTTAATTTATATTATCTGGCAAACTTACCGAAGGATAAAAAAGATTATTCAGTTACGATATCTGTAAAAACTATATTTAGCTTTATAATTTTACATCTGATCTACGTGCACACATTTTTACAAAAATAAACACGGTCGCCTTCGCATTTATACAAAAAAACGTCGCAACATATTCCACAATAACTCAAAATTATCAAAAGTGACAAGGATTGCCGTAAATTTACATGTTCTTATTGCCATGAAACGTGAAAAATTGAGAGTGATCAGTGAGATCAACAACAGATCGAACCTTAAGCTTAACTTGATATCGATTCCTCTGAGACCTCTAATGACCCTTCGTTTGCTCGAACCATTTTGCCAAGTTGATTCGAGAGCTGGTAGTTTTTAACTGAGTAAATACAAAAACCCACCTGTCATGAAGGTATTTGCCTTGCCCTATTCAGGTGAGTTTTGTTTTCACAGCTTAAAATCTAAAGGCAAACTTTCTCGGCCGCTGATAATTTCTTCGCCATTTTGTATCCCAGCAACAACCGCGTCTCGGCAGGCTAAACACATGGCCATGTTGCGTGACACAAGCTTGCGTGATGTACCGTAAGAGTGACATGATACAAAGGAAATCATGCAATCCAACCACGATCAAGGTATCCCTTGATACCACGCTCTCACTGTAAAACCACACAATCACTAAATCAAACCCCCTAAATCAAAACAGCTAACGTCAAAAACTTGTAAAAATACTAAATAAATACAGCCAATCTTAAATACAAAAAGTTCATAACCAGGTTAAACCTCTGCTTCTCAATAAAAGAAGTCTAATGACATCGTCAAAGCGTACAACATGATAGCGGAGACGGAAAAAGAGAGAAGGCAAATGAGAAACAATGCCGACACTCTATTTAAGGCATGGCATACAAATGCAGTATCCCTTGCCTCAGGCCTTGGTACCGAGCCGAGCGTCCCAAGAATCGCCTCGAGACAGCGACACAGAGAGAACACCCCTCATGACTCCCCAGAAGAATATTACCGTCGGACCTTGTTCGTTCCTTTCCTTGACCATATCACGGAAGAGATGTCATCAAGGTAAACATTTTAAATATATAATGTATTGCATTAGCTTTTATTTGCCTTGTCTGTTTAAAGTTGCACATATTTATGATAAAGCTCCTCTTGATAGTTTAGCTTCTTAATACTTAAATCTTAGCTTAATCAATTAAGGCGGGAGTTAACATAAAGGCCGTACTTTTGCTGGGTATTATGGTTTGAATACAAATATCTCGTTCACGTTTCAAGCAGTGAAAAATCTCTCTGCTCATTTCACGTAGCTACGTTTTGGGCTGTTTTGTAAATTTTGGTGATTTTTGGGTATATTTGGGGATAAATAGTTTTTCTTAAAGGATTAGTAAAATTTATGGAAATATGAAATTTTGAAGATTTGATGTTGTTTTAAAATTAGAATTTGAAGTTAGAAATTGGTAGACGTACACCAAACAGTTGCCCACCCACCCGGAGAGCCCTTTTGGGGGCAATCAACTGTCTGGTGGTGTGCCAAACCCCTTGTTTTCCCTTTTAATCCCTCTTTAAACTTCCTAAAATTTCACTTAAATTCATGTTTACCCCCGCCTTAATAACTATGGGTTATTGACCAAGTGTGAGGTCAAGATGGCTGGATATTGGCCAAGTTCTTTTTTTGCGTGTTTCTGGACCGAGACCCCTCGGAGTCGAGGTCCACAAACTCGCAAGAAAAAGAACGAGGCTAATATCAAGCCATCTTGACCGAACAAGCTTAGTCAATAAAGGATTTATTATATGGCTTTTGGCGAAATTTTTCTTGCGGGACACGGCGAGTAGTCCCGAGCGGGCAAGATAGCTCCATCTTGCCCGTTCGAGTAGCCAATCACAGTGCAGGATTTAATTCATCTTGCCCACTCACGGAGCTGGCCATATTATAAAATAGCATCCTTGCGTTCATTATATGGCACCGCAGACGGTGCAAACCAGAGCTGTGTGTGTGTGCTGACTCAGACTGCGACTGCCTAAATTTTTAGATTTGGTCCTACTCAGAAGACTGCTGTTCAGTTACTTGGCCTTGTACCAGGCATAATCGTCACACGAGAAAATGCAAACATTGAAGAGATGTCGGAGATGCGCAAGTCAGATCTTCCAAGTCCCCATACCCTTGACACTGAACATGACAGGCGGTTAAGAAAATGGAAATCAGAAGCAACCAAGCTAGACTCTCTTCAACCTGCATTAGAGGTAAAACACTTCACTTCTGAAGTCCATCTTATTTAAATGAGCAAAATTATATTGTTTATTGGACTGATGACAATGATCTTTGTCTCTCTCTTTCCACCAGGTCTATAATCCCGACATTTCCCCTAACGTTAACTGTTTGCTACGAATTGCTTGCACCATGCCAGTCACTTCAGCCGACCGTAACGAGCGAGCAAACAGTACTTTGAAGCTTGTCAAAGGACATTTACGTACCACCATGACAACGGAAAGAATGTCAGGCTTGGCTCTGATGAACATTTACTACGAAAAGCCCGTTAACTGTACGATGCTGTGGTTCAGCTTTTTGCGGAAAGATACGGCTCCGAAGAATGCTTCTTCTCGATCCCGTCTTTGACGAAACACAAAATTGAAATAAGGTGAAATGCAGTATATTTTCATCATAGTTTTATTACTGTAAGTTTGCATGTTTTTACGTAGCTTTGTTATACTTTTATTAAAAAGAATAACATTTTTACTTAAAAAAAAACATAGGCACGCAAGGCGTGCAAGAGGTATTTTTTTGTGTGAAGTGTCGGAGATAGAAGCATTCATGGTACAGTGATGATTTGGTTAATTTGACAAGTTTTTATGGTTTGGGATGTTACATCGGTCATAGTAAGATAGCTAAATAGTAAGCCATAAAATGTTTGACTGAACAAACTACAGTAATCTGACACGTCTCTAGATTGATGTAGATGCCATCTTATTTTCTAACAGGAAATTTGATTCGTTCTTTGATACAACCCGCACTGTGATTGGTGCGACACGCGGACATGCATAACTCCCTCTCTCACCGATCACATAGCCCTTCTAACCCTTAAGGGAAATTTTTGCTCAAAAATAGTCAAGAGAACTTTTCGCATTTTAGACAAGTCGTAAGTTTATCCTTTTCACACAACACAACGCAACAACACTACTTCACCAAAAATAGAAAGAAAGAAAAAAAACCCTCAGACACGTTGAAAGTCTGATTTAATTAAATGCAATTTAACTTGACGCCACGCAGTCTTCAAAGAACGTTTGAACAGTTTTCATACTTTTTACCTTTAAAAATATCGGACTAAAATGAATATCATCAAATAAAACTATTAAACTGCTACTGCAGAGACGTAAAACACTCGAGAAATGAAAGCTTCTGTTTTGTTTAATATCTTGGGAACAATAGCTGATAACTTGTAAGCTTTAATTGAATTTACTCCCATATGAAAAACAGAAGCGTCGAGTTACCATTTGTAACTAAAAATAGTAAACATCTCGTGGGAACAAGTGGTGACGATTCGTCATCTCTAATTGAATTAACTACCTTGTGAAAAACAAGAGTGTCAAATTACCAATTGTAACTAAAAAATAAAAATATCTCGTTATATTTGCATGCAATAAGAACAAAACAATCGTTACCTGCACTTACTATTGTAAACGTTACAACTACTTCAAATCTAAATAGTCTCGTCTCCTCTAAAACATGTTCTAAGAACTAGAACCGACGATTCGTGACCTCTAATTGAATTGACTCCTTGTGAAAAACAAAAGTATCAAGTTACCCTTTGTAATTAAAAATAAAAATATCTCGTGCCATTTGCCTACTACTAACTCATGAACTGCTTCAAAACTCAAGACTGATCTCGTTCATAACTAGCCACCATTACACTGAAAATTATACACTCTAAAACAACCCAATGTAGGTATGTAACTGTCACACTTCCCTCCAAACCGGACTGAAAATCACAAACCGGCAACATACACGTCACTCTTTATTTTTCAATTAGCATAGTCCTTGTGTTTATACACAGGTTGTGTTTCTCACATACCATTTACCTTTACAACAAGAAATTTGATTGGCTGTTCATAGTAGATCCTATCTGATTGGTGTGACATACATACATCTCTCACTCACTCACTCAGTCACTCAGTCACTCATCCATTGACCCGTCCATAACATACCCGACGCGCCGACTAAGAGGTCTTTTTTTTAATAAAAAAATAACTCAAAAACAAAAGTGTCAAGTTACCATTTGTTACTAAAGATAGCAAACATCTCGTGGGAAAGAGTGGTGACGATTCGTCCGCTCTAATTGAATTTACTCCCTTGTGAAAAACAAGAGTGTCAAATTACACTTTGTAACTAAAAAGCAAAAATATCTCGTTATATTTGCATGCAACAAGAACAAAACAATCGTTATTCGCACTTACTATTGTAAACGTTAGAACTGTTTCAAATCTAAAGTCTTATCCCCTCTAAAACATGTCCTAAGAATCAGACGCGACGATTCGTGACCTCTAATTGAATTTACTCCTTGTAAAAAACAAAAGTATCAAGTTACCTTTGTAACTAAAAATGATAATATCTCGTTGCATTTGCATACTACTAACTCACGAACTGTTTCAGACCTCAAGGCTCATCTCGTTCATTTAACTAAAATCCTCAGCTTAACCCACAGAAAATGTCGAAGTAAGCTCAATATATGAATACTTCCTCCTCTTTTATAGAAGAATAAATATGGCCGTTCTAAACTGTGTCGGGATCAAATCTTCCCACATACCATTTACCTTTACAACAAGAAATTTGATTGGCTGTTTATAGTAGATCCAATCTGATTGGTGTGACATGCATACATCTCTCACTCACTCACTCACTTACTCACCCATTGATCCGTCCATAACATACCCGATGCGCCGACTAAGAGGTATTTTTTTTACAAAAAAATAACTCAAAAACTGAACATTTTAAGGCCCTTGCTAAAAGCGGTCACACCTCAGCCATTGCGGATCACGTTAATTCCACGGGTCATAATATTAAATGGGACAATTTTGATATCTTGGAACTTTGGAACTCTTGGATCTTGGATCTTTGGAACTCGGCAAAGGCTAGTCAGATCTGAATCTCATAGTCCGCTTTGCATGGAAGGAAAGGAAGTCAACCAAGTAAAGTCGTTCAAGTACCTAGGAGTCTTGCTAGACGAGTGTTTATCTTTCAACGATCACATAAGCTATTTAAGGTCAAAAGTTGCTAGCAGACTTGGCCTCCTGTCACGATTACGAGGTTGTTTAACCACGGAAGCAGCAAATAAGATCTATTTGTCCACGGTGCTACCGATATTAAGCTATTGTGATACGTGCTTTTGCCCTCTGGGAAGCACTAACAGAAAGACTCTTGAACGCCTGCAACGACGAGCTGCGAAAATCGTATACGGTTTTAAACCTGACATAGCCACGGAAACAATACTCGAGAACCTACGCTGGCCCTCTCTTACAAAAACCATGGAAAAGCACTGTGCACTGTTAGTTAACAAGTGCTTGGTCGGAGAAGTTCCTCTATACTTTAAAGACTATTTCCTGTTACGCTGCCAGAGCGACAACCAACATGTTTTTAACAGATGCACTAGATCGTCAATCACTGACATTATACTTCCTAAATTTCATTTAGATGTCGCTAAAAAGTCTTTTTATTATCATGGTGCATGCACATTTAATAGCCTTCCAACGAACATAAAGATTTTACCACCTAAGGAACGTTTCAAGGCTATCTCCGATTTTTTTTCTTAGGTTATTTTTTAGAACATTTTCAATTCTATATCCAATTTTTATGAGAACGCTATTACCTTTTTAAGCTTTTAAATTTTTTAAACATTTCAGCGTATCTTTTAAAGTAGTTAGTTTTTTTTATAGATATATATTATTTATACATGCTCTTTTTATTTTACGTTATACAGGGCCCCCGTTGATACCAGTCCTGCGACTGAAGGGGTCACCCTGTTTAAATATTGATTATTATTATTATTATTATTATTATTATTATTATTATTATTATCTTAGCGACTGGTAGGTCAGATATACATTGTAAAATTAAGGAAACATTGTTAATTCGTGATTTAAAGCCAGCCTTGAATGAAAAGGTTGGCAGTGAAAAACTTTTTCTTCACTAACATTTTGTATTGTTATTATTATTATGGTAATTTTTTTTTCTCTCCCGCAGACTCATCTGTTTGCTATTGACTATTAGTCTTGTTACATATTATTAGATACCAGTCTTTTTCTTTTTCTTCGCGTTTAAATTTCGATTGTAATCTAGTTAACGGTCACTTCTGAAGATGTATGTTGTACATACGAAACGTCAAGGAAATTAACTTTGTTTAACATGCGTTTTGGTTCCATGTTTATCACCGCGGTTTGTGTTTTGTTTCTTCTAAAGCTACGATGGCCAAGGAAAAAGAGTGTTTACGATTAAATCATTACTGTACCAAGAATGTTTCTATCTCCGACACTTCACACACAAAAAAAATAACTCTTGCACGCCTTGCGTGCCTATGTTTATTTAAAAGTCAAGAAAAACGTATTTCTGGTTGTATCTTGCGGGTTATGTTGAAGAAAAAGGGTGAAAAACGACAGAGTTTGGCGTCAGACATAGTTATCGAGCTTCTATAGACATTCGGCCTAGGATTTGTAAGAATGTCGAGGCAATTAAACACAAAAGATTGATGTTTTTCGTGGTTTTAATGAGAACCAAATGGGTGATTTAATGTTACAATTTATTTTTAATATCTTAAAACGGAAATTCCGAGATTTTTTCCGTGTCATGGAAGTGTTCATAACTGCTAAATAGTGTTCCGGTTGCGTTCAATCTAACGTAAAAATAAAGGCAAACGCAACTAATAACTTACGGCGAAGAGTGACAGCTCATTATTCTTATATGCCATTTAAGAGGGAATTTCAACTAACTGTTTTCGCTGATGTCAAAGTGAATTTTCTTTACGATGTCTGAAGTGTTGCTGCAGTGGAGTGTAATGTTTCGTAATTGGAACAGTTGTTCATAAATTTTCTTCTGGGAGGACTGGAGGTTGACATCAGTGGATGAGTGGTTGAGCATTTCTAGAAGAAGTGGGGTGAAGTTTTTCAGGCGGAGAGGTTGGTGCTTGTTGTTTCGTATGGCGATGTGTAACGGGGCGTTAGTATTGCAGGAAGACGCTGGCTGAAATGCATTGCACTTATATTCGGAGTCGAGAAGACTTGGGCTTTCTGTGATGTTGAGAAGACTGATTGGTTGTCTGAAATCTTGGAAGTCTGCGATGAGGCTTTGCTCGTTAGTATCGTAACAGACGGCTCTTCGTTTGCGGGTGTCAGTAACTTGCTATGAAAAGTTGAAGTAGTTCGTGGATCCTGATCTGCTCTGCATCGTCTGAGTTACGTTATGCACGTAGCCTTTGAGGCGCAGTTGATTCGTGGTTTGTGATTGCTTATAGGTGAAGGCAAGTTGAGTGAGGAGTATACCACAAAGTCTACTTTGAAATGTTTTGTTGTGCTATTGGAGACTATATAAAAATTAAAATTTAGAACTCAGAAATTTGTTGTGGCGTCTTGACAGTGTTCATAAATGTTAAATACTGTTCCTGCAGCGCTCAGTAAAATATAAAAGGTTGACGTAACTTGTAACTTATCGCAAAGTGTGTCGGTTCTCGATTCTTGTATGCCATTGAAGAGGGAATTTCGATTAATTTTCTTCGCTGGTGTCAAAGTGAATGCTCTTTACGATGTCTGAGGTGTTGCTGCAGTGGAGGGTGATGTTTCGTAGCTGGAATAGTTGTTCATAAATTTTTTCTTGGGGGGACTGGAGGTTGACATCAGTGGATGAGTAGCTGAGCATTTCTAGAAGGAGTGGGGTGAAGACCTTGAGCCACAGGAGCTCATGCTTGTTGTCTCGTACGGCGATGCGTACTGAGGCGTTGGTATTGCAGGAAGACGCCGGTTGAAATGCATTGCAATTAGGGCATTTCAGGACGGTGTTTAAAGCGGATGTTGCTTCAGTTAATAGATTTTGGCATTTAGAGCAGGAAAGCCAGGTCTTGAAAGTATCTGCGAGGCGAATTCTGTCAGCGGTGATCATTTTGACGTTAAACAAACTGTCAACAAATTCGTTCGTGGGCGGAGAGTAATGTTCGTCGGTTGGAGTGATGGTTGTGGACGGAGTGGTTGTCAGGTACTTTTGGGAGTCGTATTGTTTTACACGGACGTGCGTAATGGAGTAAGAGTTTTCATTGGCAACTTGTTTGATGAGGTCTCCCCAGAGTGTTAGGGGAATAGTGCCAGAGTTGTCGGTGATGGTGCAGCGGTCCAGCATGGGAACGAGAAAGCCGTTTTTCATAATGACATCGCGAATGGAATCGGTACGAAGTGTGAGGATTCCTTTGACTGTAGCCAACTGATTTTCGTGTAACAGGCGCACGTTGTCAATGGTGGTTAGGACTGGCTGGTCTTCTGTGGGTGCGGTGTCATCGTAGTGGAATGTTATGTCATCGTTGTTGACGGGTTCAATGCGAGATTTTTTTCCGAGAATCAGATGTCGTTCGGAGGGGTCGAGAAGACTGGGTTTTTCTGTGATGTCGAGAAGACTGATTGGTTGTCTGGAGTCTTGGAAGCCTGCGATGAGGCTTTGTTTGTTAGTATCGTAACAGATGGCTCGTCGTTTGCGGGTGTCACTAACTTGCAGTGAAAAGTTAAAGTAGTTTGTGGATCCTGATCTGCTCTGCATCGTCTTAGTTACGTTGTGCACGTAGCCTTTGAGGTGCAGTTGATTCATGGTTTGTGACTGTTTATAGGTGAAGGCGAGTTGAGTGAGGAGTATAGCACAGAGACTGTTTTAAAATGTTTTATTGTGCTATGGAAAGAACGTTTTATTGAGTATGGATGGATCGAAATTCACCAATCAGGTGGCTAAATAAGATGTTTTTGCGAGTGACCAATGGGAGTAGGGAAATAGTAACCAGTGGGATCGCTGTGATGTAAATTAGATTAGGTTTGGTGTAAACATGGTACATTTTATCACGTACTTGGATGTGATAGTACAAAGTTTAATGTGGAGATCAGGAAATGTGGTTGGTGGAATCTAATTTGAACACGTGAAGGGGTGTGGAGATAGGCATGGTTTTCGTGACGTTTGGGATGATAATGATGTCGTAAGAAGAAAGTAAATTATGGAACGGAAAATAAGAGAAAAGAAAATGGAATCAATGATTAGGACTAAGTGGTGGGAAGAGCAGAAAAGAATACCGTTTTCGTTAAAAGGGTTTGGAAGGAAAACTGGCGAGAGTATAGTATATATTGTGTGCTTTCTGAAGAAAAACAAAAGTGTCATATTACATGGGTTTTGGAAGAAAAACAAAAGTGTCATATTACATGGGTTTTGGAAGAAAAACAAAAGTGTCATATTATATGGGTTTTGGAAGAAAAACAAAAGTGTCATATTACATGGGTTTTGGAAGAAAAACAAAAGTGTCATATTACATGGGTTTTGGAAGAAAAACAAAAGTGTCATATTATATGGGTTTTGGAAGAAAAACAAAAGTGTCATGTTACATGGGTTTTGGAAGAAAAACAAAAGTGTCATGTTACATGGGTTTTGGAAGAAAAACAAAAGTGTCATATTATATGGGTTTTGGAAGAAAAACAAAAGTGTCATGTTACATGGGTTTTGGAAGAAAAACAAAAGTGTCATATTACATGGGTTTTGGAAGAAAAACAAAAGTGTCATATTACATGGGTTTTGGAAGAAAAACAAAAGTGTCATATTACATGGGTTTTGGAAGAAAAACAAAAGTGTCATATTACATGGGTTTTGGAAGAAAAACAAAAGTGTCATATTATATGGGTTTTGGAAGAAAAACAAAAGTGTCATGTTACATGGGTTTTGGAAGAAAAACAAAAGTGTCATGTTACATGGGTTTTGGAAGAAAAACAAAAGTGTCATATTACATGGGTTTTGGAAGAAAAACAAAAGTGTCATATTACATGGGTTTTGGAAGAAAAACAAAAGTGTCATATTACATGGGTTTTGGAAGAAAAACAAAAGTGTCATATTATATGGGTTTTGGAAGAAAAACAAAAGTGTCATGTTACATGGGTTTTGGAAGAAAAACAAAAGTGTCATGTTACATGGGTTTTGGAAGAAAAACAAAAGTGTCATATTATATGGGTTTTGGAAGAAAAACAAAAGT
Organism: Orbicella franksi; assembly: GCF_964199315.1. Taxonomy (NCBI): domain Eukaryota; kingdom Metazoa; phylum Cnidaria; class Anthozoa; order Scleractinia; family Merulinidae; genus Orbicella; species Orbicella franksi. Next base: position 27,509,057 of record NC_138147.1, read on the forward strand.
GTCATGTTACATGGGTTTTGGAAGAAAAACAAAAGTGTCATGTTACATGGGTTTTGGAAGAAAAACAAAAGTGTCATATTATATGGGTTTTGGAAGAAAAACAAAAGTGTCATGTTACATGGGTTTTGGAAGAAAAACAAAAGTGTCATGTTACATGGGTTTTGGAAGAAAAACAAAAGTGTCATATTATATGGGTTTTGGAAGAAAAACAAAAGTGTCATGTTACATGGGTTTTGGATGAAAAACAAAAGTGTCATATTACATGGGCTTTGGAAGAAAAACAAAAGTGTCATGTTACATGGGCTTTCATAAGAGTAGAGCACATCGGGTGTGTGATTGGCTGTGGTTAGTTTTGAACTTTGTTCTTGTTTATGGAGTACGTGATAAAATTTAAGTTATTTATTTGTAATAAAATCTTAATAATTCCGCTGAATGATTATTTGTTTTTATTTAGCAGTGGTGATTGGCTAGTTTTCATTTGAGTTGTATTTTCCTTGTTCTTATTGGCGAATTTCGATCTGCACATTGTTTATAAAGGGTTGCATCGTGAGAAAAAGTTAAGCCAGAGCATTCATCAGTTAAGCAGTGTGATATCAGGGAAGATAATATAAGTAGGACATGAACAATCAGGTGCGGTTGAAAGGGTACGTACATAATGTCAGACGTGCGAAGAGCAGAACGGGATCGTTTCGTTGCTTCAATTTTTCGTTACAAGTGAGCGAAAGTTGTAAACGGCAAGTAGTCTGCTATGATCCCAGTAAGGAAAAGCTTCTTAAGGGGTACCAGGATTCGAGAGACCCTGTGAAGTTGCTTAACTTCAGTAAAAGGAGGAGTGGTGAAAGTGTCTTAGAAGAGGATATTATTCTTTCAAAGAGGTCTCGCATCGAGTCTGTGAGCAACAACGATATTGTCTTTGAATATGATGAGGGTACTTCTCAGGAAGCTGAGCGAACATATAAAACTATAGGAACAATTGAGTCGTTGAGAGAAAGTGAGATGATTTCAGTGAAGGGATGTTTGAGTCTCCGTGCAGATCGTGTTCGCGAGGTCGTTATGAAAAATGGGTCTGTTGTTACTATGCTGGACCGGTGCGCTATAAGAGACGATAGTGGGACTATACGCCTGACACTGTGGGGAGACATCATCCAGGAAGTCAGGAATCATAGCTGCTATAGTTTTGAAAATGTCCTTGTAAAGTTCTACGATTTTCAGAGATACATTACGACAACTCACAGTACGAGGGTCATGCCGACGGAAGAAAAGTTCCCACATATAAGCGAACAATTGTTCGATAGTCTGTTTGATGTCGGAAGAATTTCGGTTGAGAAGATAAGTTTCGCACAACAGTTAAAGAAATGGCTGTCGTGTTGTGAATGCGGAAAGCATTTAAGTGATGCTACGTCGATGCCAGAGAGAATCATCAAATGCGATAAGTGTAAAACAGTCCAACCGGTGTCGTCTTGCAGTATGAAGGCTTCTGCTCGGATTGCAGTACGGGGCAGCGACCATGAACTTATTTGGCTCAAGGCCTTCACCCCAGTTCTTGAAGAAATGTTGAATCAACCAGCACCTGATGTCACACTTCAGTCTTCGGAAGAAGAGATCTACGAGCAACTGTTTGAACAGCGAAATTTAATAGTTGAGTATGATAAAAGTTCAATGGTGATAAAGAACATTTATTTAGAGTCGTTGTGATTTTTAAGGGAACATTGTACATTTCGATGATATCGTTTATGTAGTAGTAGTATTGATCCGCAGGCTGACTTTTTGTAGGTCAGTTGACAACTGAAAAGGAAATAAATTGTTTCGATCTGTGCATTGTTTATAAAAGGCTGAATAGTGACAAAAAGTCAAGTTAGAGTATTCATGTCATTAGCTAAGTCTTGTGATGTTAAGAAAGATAATAAGTAGTACATGGACACTAAGGTGCGGTTGAAAGGTTCTTACATAATTCAAGTGCTTCAATTTGTCTTTGCAAGTGAGCGAAAGTTGTTCAAGGGCGAATAGTATGCTATGATCCTAGTAAGAAAAAGCTTCTTAAGGGGTATCAGGATTCGAGAGAATGTTAAGTTGCTCGACTTCAGTAAAAGAAGTAAGTGGTGAAACTGTCTTAGAAGAGGATATTATTGTTTCAAAGAGATTTCGCAACGAAACTGTGAACAATGAACTATATTTTCTTCGAATATTCCGATAGTACTTCTCAGAAAGCTAAGCGAACATTTATAATTATTGAGTCGTTGAGAGAAGGTGAGATGATTTCATTGAAGGGATGTCTTCGTGCAGATTATGGTCACCTAAATGGTTCTGTTGTTGCTATAATGTTCTGAAGAATAGATCTACGAGTAATTATTTGAGTAGCTAAATTTTAATATTGAGTATGATAAAAGTTCGATTACTGTTATGAAGTTGAAGTTGAACTGTGGTGTTTGGCAGTAGTAGAATTCGCAGGCCTTGCGGTTTATAGGTTACTTAACAACTTGATAGTATTACAAATTGTATCGACGATGTAATAAAGTTGCAATGATATACAAATATTATATTGTGGTTGGGTTATTGTCAATAGGTTTGTTTTATTAAAAGAATGTTATGAGAAAGCTTATTTGTTGTGGTGGTTTTCTTAGATGAGAGATGAACAAATCTTAAGGCCTCGAAGTCATAACTTTGTCTGAAAATCTGCGGTTTATGTGTAAGATTTCAAATTACTATGAGCATTACGTGAGTAGTAAAGAAGGTACAATAAATGAAAAAGCAATAATTTTTGAGGATTTATATAATGTAACATTATCCCGAAATTTAACTTGTAAATCCGAATTGTAACAATTTCTATAATGTGACGTGACGTAACTTTTAAACTTGAGAAATAACAACGTTAATGTGTGTGAAAGTACATTGACGAGACTGTTATTCGTAGTGTATGGTTGTTAAAGAAGCGTAGTTTTTAGTGTTATTATTATTGGCTGTTTTCAAATTGATCGGATAATCTAATTAGCGTGAATATCTTAGATATTACAGAGCCGTGTACCGCTCTAATATAGCATTGACACAGGTTCTCACTCGTACCATTTTGTCCGTTGGTAGCTAGCTGGGGCTTTTCCCTTTGCCAAAAATGAGCGGAGAGAAACCTTGATAAAAGATAATCTTGACTGTGTGTATGTTTGATGCGTGTATTTTTATCAAGGTCCAAAAATAATGTAGGATAAATTTGGTGTTAAGAAAATCTAGAAATGTAAGTAAACCAAATATTGATGGAGGAAATGAAGATACTGGTATGAACATGTAAACTTTGATGATTACCACGTCATTTACGCACTGTGTTACAGAAATTCTAGTGTAACGGAAATCGGAGCTTAAATTCTCTGATCACGCAACGGATATCTTCCAGTAAATAACATACATATAGTTTTAGGGAAAATATTATTTTGTTGTTGTTTAATTATTTTTTTACTTTACTTCAATTAGACAGTATAATTGTAAAAAAAAATTGATCAGTTTTGAACAACCCCTAGCTATCTGGCCTAGTTGTACAAAAGGGAGATAATGTCATCTATTGGGTAGATTGGTATTCAGTTAGGGTTAGTGAATGTTCGGGTGGATAGAATTACCCATAGCTTGCGAGCAGGCCGCTGGTGCTGCTTTCTTGCTTTCGCTTTAGCACGTGCGCTAGCGTCTTGTCGTGGCATCGCCACTTGTATTGTTGGCGCAAACGAAAGAGCCTGAGCCGATCCTTTTTTCAAGCTGGTCCCGACGGGAGCGTGGTTTTAGTTTAGATCAAATTGTTTTGAGAAGACTAGCGAGTAGTACGTTAGCAACAACTCACTGTCACAGCATTAACATCAGAGTGATGTTCGCGTGCGATGAGTTTCAGGCGGTCTTTCAGCATCTTTTATATCCGCTTTCAGCGTTACATGTGTAGGCGACATCTTTGGTGCATCTTTTGACATGCCATCTCTCGACATGCTATTTAAACGGCTAAAAAATCATTTAACTGTGAAACTGGCAATTTTTCCGGGTTTTAGCGGAAGAAATGATAAATAATGATTGTTTCGTCAATACTATGAATTATTGAGATTATTAACTTGATTTCGTGATTGATTTTGATTGACACTAAATTATATCATTTAGCCACGTAAATAAGGCAGCTTTCAGTTTAATTTAGACATTTGTTGACCTGTCTCGCTCCTGGCGGTGAGGGGGGTACTTCCATATATGGGCCATGCAGGTGTGTGCCGCTGTGAGGGGTATGGTTTTCAAGTAGTTTACTCTAGGATAGGGTATGTAAATCAGAGCGTTTGGGTCTAAAATAGGGTATCATTCTACACGAAAGTGACCAGTTGGTTGAAGATTTTATCTAAACTAAGGAAACCAGGAATTGCTATTAAAAGTATAAAAAATGAAATCGGCAAGTTTAAATTTTTGTAAGTCAGTCTCAACATCGTCGATAGATGACTATCATAAAACACTATTGGATATTATTTTAAAACAGTCAAAAATCGGGATTCAGGCGGAAATCGGTGGTTTTAATACTGGTTCAGTATAGTTTAGTATAGGGTAGCAAAATTCAGCTGAACTAGCCCTAGTATAGTCTAAGGGTTTCAGGGTCCCAGTGGCACATCCCCATCCAGAAATTCCTAAAAGTACCGTCCCCCGGGTTTCGGTAAGCCGTCTTCTGTTAAACTCTGACCTGTTTTATGTGTTGTTGAACTGTACACTGTGAAACAATCTTTCTAGACATCGTCAAAGAAGTAAGTTCTCAGTGTTGTAATTTTAGCTAATAGTTTTACTCATGTGTTTATGTAGCGACGGATTCTGTCACAGTTTCTCAAACGTATTTCGTTCTTTTTTTAGATCGAATAATAATATACTGGAAATAATTATACGATTTGTGTAACCTAGAGGGATTGCCTGTTTGGTTTTATTGGACCAATGATTGCATGTTTTCCGATTTACGAGATAATTCAAACGATTTTAGTGTAGCTAGTCGATGGGCTCTTCACAGTGACTTCTGGTAGAATCGGGCCGCTAACGCTCAGTTTATGTTTAAAAGATGTAGACATTGAAAACAGTTGATTTATCTCTCACAGAATAACTTCTTGATACTCCTAGCTTTAGTTTGATATCGAATAAATTCATCTTTCATGACTAAAGGGCGAGTTCGACCGTGAAGAAGTCACTTGTGTTTGCAGTTTTGAGGTTGGCCAGGTTACATAGCATGTCGAGAGATGGCCGTGAAGAATATCTAGTGGTGATCTGTAACATAGCCTACGTGTAGCCGTACCCACCCCCCGAGGAAAAACGGGAGGGAGGGAACGTTCCCTTTTAGGGAGCTTAAGCACGCACGTTTTTGAGACGCGAACGGCAACCGGAAGAGAAGATTTCGCATGCTTGGACCGTATTGTCCCCCAGATTTTTATACTACTCATCTCTAATGAAGAAAAGATACTTAGCAATGTGAATATGGTTGTGTGAAGACAAGTTTAAAGTGGAAAAAGCTCACTTCCGGTTACCGTCCGCGTCTCAAAAACGTGTGTGCTTAAGTTCCCTTTTGCTCGGGGGGTGGGTACGGCTACACGTAGGCTATCTGTAACAATACTGAGTGTAAAAATAATGTTGATCTGGAATTAGTCTAGCATCTTTTGGGAAAAACAAATTATTTACACGAGCCAAATTAGTGTTTGGACATCGAAAGTGGGAGGCGCGATGGTCAAGGTATTTCTATGATATTTGCTATCTTGTTCAGTATCTACTTTAGTCGCCCGCAGAGTGCGAAGAATGAAATTATGACGCTCGTTGTATTAGTTTAGATTTATAATGATAACCCTCATTAGAAGGAATTCCACGAATTTTCACAAGCGGGAAGTTTTTTTTTAGAAAGAGGTGAAGTTTGAGGCCCCTTTTTCTTGGTCTCTTGATTTTTACAGGTGACGTAATTTTCGCGTATTTAAAGAACTTGATTTGATTTGTAAATTCCAGAGTGCGGATTCCAGATTTCGAATACCGGATTCCAAGTTTACAGTTTGTAGATGCGGGGGGGACCGGGACTGGAAGATGTCGCGGGCTAGCCTACGTGTAGCCGTACCCACCCCCCGAGGAAAAACGGGAGGGAGGGAACGTCTACGAAGAGCTGACACGAATCGTGTTATGTGACGTCACAGTAATTTATGTAAGTTATGCAAACAAATTATATTTTCTGTCTGTACTCGTGTCCTCGCGCAGACAAAGGCCTCGTAAATATTTATTCTTTCGAGCTTATTTGCAAGTCAATGTCCCTTTTCAGTCCCCTTTTCAAGTGTATATTGTGTTTTAAAGAGATTGAAAAGGATTACGAGCGATGTTTGGTCCAAAGCAAGAAGAAGACAATCTTTGATGTAAACGTCGCGCTCGCAAATTTGGAGTTCCATGTGTACGCTACATCAGAGTACATTTGTAGGCAGTGTCATGTTCTCCTCAATAAGAGAAATAATTTGCAGGAGAACCTGGAAGAATTACAAAAATCTATGAGAATCAACTACGCCACAAGTTTGAAGAAAGTTGGCCTTGTTTTCCAGCCGAAAAATTCGCTAGAATGCGCGAATTTAAGTTCGAAGAGGTTGACTAGCCTAAGCGACCTCTGCGGTTCGTGACATTTGTACATTTGCCGTTCTCTGTTCGGTCACTTGACCTTTTTTGTCGGTTCACTCGTGTTTATGAAGGGCACTTCATGTTGTGTAATAAGAAGGAATTTTGAGTAAAGTTGAGCCGTTAGATCGTGCTATGGCAAATTTTTAAAGGTCATAGGTCTGCAAAGTTTCCGCTGTTATCTGCTTGTCGCTTCGTAGAGTTTGACACCTGTAATTTTCCATGTGTTTATGCATTGTTTAGGCTCATTTCTTTTGCAAGATATGCTCTCAAGTCTCCACGAATTTGCTTTTGGGGGACAAACTATGAAATTTACCGTTAACATGTTGCCTTATACTTGTATTCTATATTGTGACGCCGGGCCCGGCTGTGATTAGAGCTGTTTTTACAAGTACAGTAGGAAGATCCTTATCACGCATATCATATTTGTTGTTGGTCATTCTGGCACCACATGATTCAAATGTAGCTGTTTACGCGCAAGTCTGTTGACTGTTTTGGGTGTTGTATATGCCATTGTTCGGCTTGGTTCAGGCAAGACCATGGTTTCGATCCTCCATGCGGATCTCATCAGTTGCCGGTATTTCTAAAGTGCTCAGAACGTCTGTAGTTGCCACTTACTAGCGCAACTCTAAACTCGTACAGATGTGAGAATGTGAGACATTTCGCGGCTTGGCACAAATCTATTTTAGCCAATCAGTATTCTCGAAAGTATTGCTCGTGGTCTTTATTCAATAAGGAACCATTATATATTTCCATGCAAAAGTGTGACGTCACATAACACGATTCGTGTCAGCTCTTCGTAGACGTTCCCTCCCTCCCGTTTTCCCTCGGGGGGTGGGTACGGTTACACGTAGGCTAGTCGCGCGCTAAAGTATACAAGTGATTGATGACTATCTAAAACGATGTATTCTTAGTTTGGTGACTTAACTTCAGCATATGACAGGTTTCAAAGTACGTGCTTATTTGGTAAGTTGAAATGTTGGATTAATTTTTAAGTTTTAGTTTCTTGTTTGTAGCGAACTTGAATTAAATAGGTAGTGTTTAACTGGAAGTTGCTAGTTGTGGGTGGTGAACTTCGACGAATGTAGCACATTTTCAATCGAATTGTACAAACACCTTGAACGCTTTTGAACATAAAGTTTATATATTCAATGTGAGTTTAGGAAATAGTTTGTATCTTTTCAACGCTCGAAAAAAGGGTTGTTAAGTCTTCCGGGAGAAGTAGAAAATTAAGCTCAAGCTTATCAAGGTTGCGTTCCTTTGGGGTACGTGATTTGGATCAAGATCGGTGGTCCAAGATCACTCGGATCATAGCGTATCAAAGGAATCGATGAATCCACTCTGATCACGGATTCATCGGTTCCAGATTATCCCAAGGAACACGTGTTAAGTTTCTCATTCTTACTTGCCCGGATTGGACAATTCAAGTCCAGGCAAGTTAGCTGCGACTTAAATCGTAGTTAAAGAAAACTAGAATTTGCTCAAGTCAAGCCACTTTTTGGAATTGACTGTGTGAAGGGCAAGTTGGAATTCAATTTTTTTTTTACGTGTTTTCGTGTTGTAAATAATTTTTAGTTTACGGTTGAGCAGTTAAGAGGTTTGTGGAGAGCATACATACGTGGAGAGTACTTTCTAGTAATATCATTTATTTTTGACCGGCTACTGGTGATGAGATTTTATTTATAACTTACTGTGTGATCAGATGATGTGAGCTTTTTCTTAGTTTATTAGAATTAATAAAACTATCGTCAGTGACTCAAATAAGGTACAAGCAGTTTATTTATTTATTGTTTTAGTGTTGTAAAGATAAATTTTGTATTACTCTTCAATGAATTTCTAACCCAAAATTGGGGTCTGGAAGAAATTGTAAGAAAAGATATTTACATATCAGATTATTTACATACTGCAATTTGTTGGCCTTAATTTCAAATCAGTTATGGTGAATCAGGATGTGTGTCAAAATATATCATAATATTATAGTATGAGCACTACACGTAAGATGTATTTTATGTGGTCAAATAAGGTATGAAATATTTTGAAAAACAAAATGGATGGCAATTAATCACTTGGACCTCTTGATGGATTAGTTATACCAATCTGCCCGCCTCTTAATTTTTGTGTGTAATAGTCTGTGTGGGTCAACAAATAGCAGTATATAAATTTACTTAGATTAAAATTTTTGCCTGAGTTAATAACATAATAATTACATTGACCCCAGTATGCATATAGATACCATTTGAGGATATTGAAATTATGCAATCAAACAACGCAAATTTTAAAATGGGTGTGACAGATATTTTTTTTATTTGCTTGATGGAATCTACGTGGGATCATGATATGGAAAAAAATTGGTTACATTGTTGTAATTTTGTTGTTTTTTTTTCACTGCATTTTAGTCATCTGAAAATGTGAAATTTCACTTCTGGTTAGGTTAAAAATGTAACCTGAAAGTAAGAATATAGGTTTATAGGTCTTTTGTAAATGTTTACAATTTTGAATCAAAATTGGAATTATTACTTTGATTGTCTGATTGCTAGTATTCAATTCTCTTAGTTTTTTTATTTCTATTTGTTTAGTTCAAAAAAATATATTGACTTATGTAATTTTTTTGACATCATGTGCAGCATGAGTTGAATTTCATGTCTCCATTTGGTATACATTGTGACATGCTGGAAGTGGAATTTCTTGTGTTCAGTTGGCTAAAATGTGTTGAAGAAACAGCAATATCCAATTTTATTTTTTGATTTCTATATGATAATCTCATATAAATTCCATTGAGCAAATAAAGAAGATTTCTTTCATAGACACTTAAAGATAGTAACAGTGTATGATTAGATTTCTTTTCTTGAAACAACAACAACAATGACTAAAGCATAAAGCGATGGAGTCATAAATGGAATCAGAAGAAATGGAAATGTTCTGATTCTTCCAACTCTGATTCCAGCGAGTTTATGACTCTGCTTACGACTCTGATTTTCGATTTTCACTAGGTTGTAAGCACTCTTACATCTCTGACTACGACTGACTCCGACTCTGTTGCTAGTGAAAACCAGCCTTAAGACGCCATTTAATTTTAGTAAGTATGATTGTTTATATGTAGACTAAATGTAAACTGTTTCTAACACAAGATGATATCATACGTGTGCACTAAGTTGAGGCACACTTACGCCTCTTAGTACAACTCTGACTCTGACTCTGTCGCTAGTGAAAACCAACCATAAGACCCCATTTGATTTTAGTATGATTGTTTATATGTAGACTAAATGTAAACTGTTTCTAACACAAGATGATATCATACATGTGCATGAGGTTGTAAGTACTTTTACCCCTCTGACTACAACTCTGACTCCGACTCTGTTGCTAGTGAAAACCAGCCTTAAGATCCTATTTAATTTTAGTTTTCTGTCAGTGTGAAGTGTAGGAAACGGGCAATAAAATTATGCTTTAAGCTCACTTAAGTTAATTGTTTTATTGTAGCTTCTTTCGATTTTACAGCGTTGAAGACATCTTAATGTTGAATTAAGGCTTTTAGTGAGCAAAATTGACGTGCTCAGAAAAGGTTTTAACCTGCTGCTGAGAAGTTTTTAATGCTGTAAAATCATAAGAAATGACAAGAAGAGAACTTCAATGACGAAATTCATTGCCAATTTTGAGCAATTTTAAGTGACAGAAGTAGTTTTCATACAGTTTCTTACAATGAAGGTCACTCCGATTCTGTCGAGCTTATGACTCTGCTTATGACTCTGATTTTCGATTTTCACTAGGTTGTAAGCACTCTTATGTCTCTGACCACGACTGACTCTGACTCTGTTGCTAGTGAAAACCAGCCTTAAGACGCCATTTAATTTTAGTAAGTATGATTGTTTATATGTAGACTAAATGTAAACTGTTTCTAACACAAGATGATATCATACATGTGCACTAGGTTGTAAGCACTCTTACGGCTCTGAGTACAACTCTGACTCTGACTCTATCGCTGGTGAAAATCAGCCTTAAGATCCCATTTAATTTTAGTTTTCTGTCAGTGTGAAGTGTAGGAAATGGGCAATAAAATTATGCTTTAAACTCACTTAAGTTAATTGTTTTATTGTAGCTTCTTTCGATTTAACAGCGTTGAAGACATCTTAATGTTGAATTAAGGCTTTTAGTGAGCAAAATTGACGTGCTCAGAAAAGGTTTTAACCTGCTGCTGAGAAGTTTTTAATGCTGTAAAATCATAAGAAATGACAAGAAGAGAACTTCAATGACAAAATTCATTGCCAATTTTGAGCAATTTTAAGTGACAGAAGTAGTTTTCATACAGTTTCTTACAATGAAGGTCACTCCAATTCTGTCGAGCTTATGACTCTGCTTACAACTCTGATTTTCGATTTTCACTAGGTTGTAAGCACTCTTATGCCTCTGACCACGACTGACTCTGACTCTGTTGCTAGTGAAAACCAGCCTTAAGACGCCATTTAATTTTAGTAAGTATGATTGTTTATATGTAGACTAAATGTAAACTGTTTCTAACACAAGATGATATCATACATGTGCACTAGGTTGTAAGCACTCTTACAGCTCTGAGTACAACTCTGACTCTGACTCTGTCGCTAGTGAAAATCAGCCTTAAGACCCCATTTAATTTTAGTTTTCTGTCAGTGTGAAGTGTAGGAAATGGGCAATAAAATTATGCTTTAAACTCACTTAAGTTGTTTTATTGTAGTTTCTTTTGATTCTACAGCATTGAAGACGTCTTAATGTTGAATTACGGTTTTTAGTGAGCAAAATTGACGTGTTCAGAAAAGGTTTTAACCTGCCGCTGAGAAGTTTTTAATGCTGTAAAATCATAAGAAATGACAAGAAGAGAACTTCAATGACAAAATTCATTGCCAATTTTGAGCAATTTTAAACGACAGAAGTAGTTTTCATACAGTTTCTTACAATGAAGGTCATGTTTAATTATTAAGTACACTACAAATATTTAATTAGGGTTGAACTCTTACACTATATGTTGATGTTGTGATGCTCACATAGTGAGCTTGGGCTACCTGTGTTTACACAACAAAAGTTTACTGCTAGGCTTTGGTCATTTGCTGTTCAATATTGTGGTCCCTCATAGAAATTTCATGTTTCCAGCTGGTAAAAAGACAGACTAGTGAGACAATCTCAGATAGTGCAGAGCGCAATTGATAGCTCTGGTACAGTAGTCCCATAAGTACTCACCCCTACTCGGTTCACTTCCGGTTTGTGTCTACCTTGGTAGTCTGCTACGGCTTTTCCCCTTTGCAGTGTGTATGTTTCAAGGTTGTATTTTCATTCAAGGTCCAAACATTACGCACAAATTAATTACTACTGGTGCTTTAAGTTGATTTTCGTTCATTTTAAATTCAACAATACGCTGAAGCAGCAAACGTGACAATTTAGCTCTTCACGCCAACTTTGTAACTTGATACTTTTGTTTTCCTCGCAAAGCCATGTAATATGAAACCCCTGTTTTCTCCAAAACATACGGAAGATGTCCTTGTTTTTTGGAGATAAATGAAAGAAAGTTAAATATCTAATGTAGTGATGAAGAAACGGAACAGAGACGATGTTTTACTAAAAATGCAAATTTTTACCGATGAACAAGAACTAATTTAATTATCAGATAGTCACGAAATACCACTTTCTTTTTCTGTTGCCACCTTTGTTGTTAACAATAAAACAATTCAAAATTAACACACAACGATATTGATGGCTGAGAAGCTTTTCAACGAAAAGTATTGAAGATAAACAGCGCTACTTGGCCGATATGAATGAGTCTCCTCAAAGACTGATTAAATTAATTTGCGCTTTCATTAGGTGCCACGGCGTCTGCAGCAATATTTGAGCATTTTCCTGGTCTCTTTTGTTACAAATTCACAATTTGCGGAGTATTAACGCCACTAACTTGAGAACTTTTTGGTCTCTCTTACAGACACAATTAAGGCAAGAAATAAACAAGTCGCTAAGGAGAAGCAATATATTTGAACTCTGACAAGCACACTATTGTAGATTGAAAACAGCAGATGATATTTGTTGAACCGACCTGTTTGTAACTCTAAAAGCTACGCAGCCACAGTAACGTTTCACTTTTGCAATAAAAAGGGACAACTGGCGCTACCTGAAAAATAACTGCCGTCCTTGGTCACATGACACGATATATAAAATACTGCGTGTAAAGATAGTGTATAACACTAACAATGCTAGAACGCATGCGTCTTACATGTTGAGCTCTACCATAAGGAAAACCACTCAACATTTGTGCGTGATTCCGTATGCAATGTATCCTTCACCTAATATAGAAGCCACGAACCCTAACTAATCTACGCATGCATTTAGGGCAAATTAGTTTTGTTCTAAGGAGAATGGTACCACAAGGAGAGCAAGGGGTTACCTGAAACAAATATATAGCTTTTCGATGTTCAAAGTTAAGCGACGGCAATGGAATGTGTTTTACGTAGAGTACACATGTACCTTTCCCACCCTACTCCCATTACTTCCTTGCCTCTAGACTAATTAATTAATTGAAATTAATTAATTAAACAAACATTAAAGTTTACACCTTAGCGCCTTAGGGCCATAGCGCCATAGCGCCATAGCGCCATAGCGGCTTAGTTCCTTAGCGGCAGGCAACCCCCATAACCATCCCAATAGTGCACTCTGCACTAAAAACAAAGGATGTTAGTTGAACAATCGTGTTTCATTTTTTTCAGATGTGACCATTCATACGAAAAAGGGGCTTAAGAGTTTGAGTGTGAAATGTGAAATTTATTTCATGGTCACGCAAAATGTTATTTGGAACCCATATGTTGCGTAAAAATTGTTGAAAGTAATGAAGAGAATTTTTTGTGCTCGTATTCAACGCAATGAGTTTTGCTGTGTATATGATGAAAAAGAAATAATTGTCTCAATAATTGTTACAGCAGACATTTTTCTGTACCCATTTCTCCAATCCAAAGAGTAACACTAAAAAAAGCTGTACATGTGAAATATTAGTATGCAAATTTCAAGGTCCTGAATTTTCACAGTAGACACAGTACTGGCAGTAAGACATGCAAATAGTCATATGACAAGCAGTTTTTTACATCATGAATTCAATAACAGAAGGTTTAGTTGCAAAAAGTTTCATACAAATTATGAACTTAATATATTATATTGCTGATTTGTTTACCAAGAGTGAAACATGAATTGTGTAACATTGGTAAATGTTGGCTTGCATTGTTTCAGCTTGTTTTGAAACAGCATCTTTTTTCTAAGGTTACATTTATTTTTCGCAGTATGAAATTTCAGAGTATGACTTTTCACTTGGTGGGAATTTCCTTTTGCCATGGATTTATTTGACGATGATTTTGCTTCACGTTCAATATTTTTCTTTCATGATATGATTTATCTCAGAGTGAGATTATTTTTCTTTGACTCCATGTTCATGGTGATTGAAAGGATTTTGATGGAAATTCCAGTCAGTTTAATCTACTTCACACTGAGAATCAGTACATGTAGCTATCTGCGATTTTGTTTATTCATTGAGCGAATGATACTGATTACTTTGTCGTTACTTTTTGCATTGAATTACTTCTCTTCTGCATTTTGTTGAATGAAAACTGCATTTTTCTTATCCAATCAGAATTGAGAAATTTTTTCATGTATGTTATTAAATGAATTATTTATTATTCCCTGGAGAGGGTTCTAGAGTCAATTTAAATTGTAATGGCATTGTAAAGTGATCAAATGTTGACACATGTATTTTGTTGTAAAGCTTTTTTGTGTCTGAAGTATGGTACATGTAGCTCTTATGTAATTTCAATTCGCTCAAGATTTTCTTAATGTACTTGTGGAGAGTTTTTCTTTTGTTTGTATTGCATTGTTTCAAAGTTGTGTAGGTGTTCTTAGTAACTTACATTTTTATTTAGATGTAGAACTTAAAAAAATACAAATTTTAAATCAAGTCAGATAACACAGTATTGATTTGTCTTTCAGGTTATGTTGTTTGTTCTCACTAAGTGTGTGCTAGTGGCTGAAGCTTATGAATTCAGGTATTAATAAGACTTTGGATACAACATAATTTTATAGTACCTGAATTGTATCTGGATTTCTTCTTGGGACAGCAATCTACAATGTAAAAGATTTTAACCAAGCTCTATTATCATTTTGGTTGAAAATGTTTTCATTTACTATAACTGATGCAATAAGAGAACAGTTTCAGACTTTATCTTTTAACTATTTATTAAATAGTATTATTGTAGTTCACAAGTTAATAAGTGGAACTTGGATAATTTATAAGGAGACAAAGTGAAGTATGTTTACCTGTTCCCACAACAGCTTGTGTTCTCTCAAGGAAGAACTGATATTTGTGGTAACCTAGATGTATAATTGAGAGATACCTGTAAGAATTTTTCATTACATGTAATCACATCATTTTCACAGTTAAATTAGGCTATTTTTTGGATGGTTTAGAATGGCTAGTTTTATCTATTAGACAGAGCTACAAGGAATTAACTAAAAGGAAGTTAAGTCTTCAAATTACATCCAAGAATTACAGTTGTGTAGCAATGTTGAATAGAATTACTGTGATATTTTAGCATTATTTTTCTCAATGGTGATTTGAGAATTAATTTAATGCCTTGTATGAAAGCCGTTCTGTACTAACCACTCAATTGCTTCAAAAATTTAGTTTGGTTGGTTAGTAGGTTGACATTTTTGTACAAGAAATATTGAGCTGTGAATCTCCCCTGTTTCTTGGGATGGAATCTCCTCTCTTTCTTGGGATGATAATGAGTATTGAATAGTATTTTGTGTATTTGCCTATCCTATATCCTGTAATTCTACTAATATTGCCTGAATTGTTTGGTTGTTCATTATCTGATGGGAGTAAATGCTTTGATAAAGTACTGTTAGAGTCATAGATTAGAAGTAATGAGTAACTTACATTCTGGCACAAGTCTAGGGTTGTGGTCATACTACACGCAAGGGATTTAACTTCTGCAGAAGTCTGAAAGAAGAAGACATTTTAGTTTGTTTTAGAATTTTTTTCATAATAGAGGTATGATTAATGTTACATTTCATGATTACAAGAAATTAAGTTCTCTTTTTACCATAGTGCATGTTGCAGCTGTAGCGTCTTTCAGTAGTTTGACAGCTGTATCCATGAGGATTAAATTCTTCAAAGTATCAGTATATAAATCTTCCACCCATTTTCCTGAAAGATAAGTCAAATAAGTAATAACCTTCATTTGGTCTGAAAATATGTTGAGATCTTTGTGTACAGATGTTGTATAGATCTGTTCTGAGAACCAAACAGTTTTTCAAAAGCATTGTTTCATTGAAGAACAGTGTTTTGCATGACATTTCGTGTGACATTTTGTTATTGATTTTAATAGTTCAATATTACACTTTTTATCAAACATGATTACATTGATTGACATTGCAATTTGAGCAGCTTGATGTAGGAATCGTTTTAAGTTAGTTTTACATGTGTCGGAATGGATAGCTTCCCGTCTTAAAGGTAGTTTACAGTTTAATTAGATTCTAGAATCCCGTCACCAAGTGAGTCAGTTTAAGTTGGTTTTTTCCGTTTTCTAAGGCTTTGTTTCTTTAAGTTGTTTCCTTTGACTTCTGGTAGTGTAATTTCGGTAATCGAGTGCATGTGATTAACAATTGTGTAATACCGCATGGTTTACTCAGTAAAATCTGTTCAGGTTTCTTGGTTCATACGATGTCTTAAGGCCCTTTATTTTCAGTTAGTTGCTAGTGTTTAAGTGTATCATTTGTTGTGTTTATTCCAGATCGAATAAAAATTTTATTTATACGATTTACGGGTAATCAGAGTCAAGCGTATTTTGGTGGTTTTCGTCCAACGGACCAAGCATGGCTCAAGGAAAAACATGAGCCTTGAGGCACAGATAATGTCCAAGGGCAAGTATTCAAGCATATGGTACAGTGCAAAAGTAATGCAATTGAAATGCAGAAATTTGTTTTTTTCTCTTTGTCAATTTTCATTGAAAAGTTGTGGAAAAATTTGAGAGAAAATTCAATGCGGCTCGAGTGATATTTCGGTTGAACAATAGGGGAAATTTTGTGGGATTTTCAACGCCTCAACGAAAATTTGTGATGAATAACGTTCTTTTGCCAGTAAGTATGCAAAATTTTGCTATGTATAGAGCAGAAGTTTGACAGTGTATCAAGGAAAGTTAATCACTTAATTGATTCAATCGATTGTTCATGTAATTTAGTATACATGAAATATATTTTGATAATTGTTGTGAAAAGTTTGCTGTAGTTACTTACTGATACATGTAATTGATTAGGAGGGAATTATAACACACTACTGACACAAAGTTTCTTTTGTTTTGTGTATCTTAAGTTCACTAATTTTGTCCACTTGAATTCAGCCTTAGAGCAAGTTACCTAATGTACATGTACGGACTCTGAGTTTGTTGTGGGAACGAAGTCAACACACAATTTCAGCTTTTTGAAAAACTCATTCGTGCAAATTAATTCTAAATTAAACTCAAAACTATATGATTATCTATTATGTAATTATATTTTTTGTAACATGTGCAATTTTGAAAATTGGGGAAAATCACTTGGGTATTCTTTAGAGGATGGAATTTCGATAGGTAACTTAACTTACATGAGATTTTCATGTGCAAGGAGTGAAAATAGTGAGAACTGTTGTGGTATTTTCATTAAATTGTGATATTTACTGTCTCTTTTACCTTGCATATCAATTGTTGCACACGATGGTCTTGTAGAAGTTTGATGCCCTGTTAGATATAAGTTGTAAATATATATATATATATAACAAGTTGTAGAACATTTTTATACATCTGTTACAACATTAAACTATAAGCTGTTTAAATATAATGTTTAAGGTTGATATACACAATACTGTACTAACATGACAAAAACAACAAGACAACAAATTTTCATAGACCGGCCATCATCTGAAGACTATAGTTATATTAACTGTTATTTGAAAGTTACAAGATGAAATATCTGACCCAGGTAGGTTTGAAAAGTGGATAAAGTATCCTCTAGATGAATCACTATCTAGCATATGGTGTGGTTTGTTTTGCCAACACTTATCTACTGAATAGTGATTTATCTGGTAGATAAGTATTATCTAGTCTTTGAACAGCTAGGCCATGGGGATTATAGTAAAACAATGTGAATACTTTCAGGTTTATTTTATGTTTAACAAACATCTTTGAATCAAGGGACATTAAAATTGCATTATTAATACTGTATTTACCTAGATGGGATGTTCTAGTGGATGATGTGCTTTCCGGTCTGCATTTGTATTTCTGTCGACATTCTGTAAACAGAAGTTCAGTATTGTTGTTATGATGGGAAGGTCACTCCAAAAAAGCTTACTGTACTTTTTTGCCGCCACTTGTGACAAGTAAACATTCATTTGGCTTTTCCCACACATTCAAGTATGAGCCTCTAAAGTGCCAGCTATTCTGAAGAAATTCATCGCTAAAGAAGCTCAAAATTGGACTTCAGACACCACTTATTTTGAAACTGCACTTAGCAGCCAAGTTGCGTGTATGTGATGTTATTCTGTCCAACTTGAAATTGGTGAGAAGCGCAAATATCTGCAGATGACTTGCCATCTTTCATTAGGTCGGCAAAATGCAATTTTTTTCAAGCTGATTATCCACTTCTCTATCTTCATTGCCATCATTTATGAGGTTTTGAGCATATTTGGGTTGAAATAATATGGCTAAAGAGCAGCCACAACCAAGAGTGGTAGTTGTTGGAAGTCGTGGACAAAATCCCTTAGATGGAATGTTACCACAGAAATGCAGCCTGGTTGCTGAGTGCTGTTCAAATTGGTGGGAATGATGTTGAATTTTGGGCTCCTTTGAAGATGAATTTTATAAAGAAAACCTGTATTTTAGAAGCTGAAACTTCAGTGAGTAGGTTAACTTAGTGTGAGGTTTTTTACATGCATTGACCAAAAAAAAACTTGTTTGTTTTTTGAAGTGAACTTTTCATTTAAATTAAACTAATTGCACCCTTAAATATTTGAATAATGAATCTTATAAAGGTAAAGATTTAATGTAAGTCAATTGACCGCTTGGGGATTCACAGAAAAGTGGTATTGTTGTATTTTAAATTGTGGTATCTCTTTTAAAAACAGCATGTCCACATTGCTAACTTGTAGATGTTCTTGCAGAGATGTTCTTGGTTTGATGATCGGTTAGATGTAAGTTACATTTATACATATAGTAACGTGTAGAACAACTTTATACATCTGTTACAATATTAAACAATAACTTGTTTAAATGTAATGTTGAAGATTTATGTACATAATACCATCACAACAAAACAACAAGACAACAAATTTTGGTAGACTGGTCATCATCTGAAGACTATATAACTGTTATTTGATGGTTAGGGGTAAATCGTACCAGAGCCAGAGATTTCAAATATCCTGCAACAAACTCTACAGAATTTGGCCAAAGTTTGTCTTTTGACAATTTGACTGTTGTCCATGCACCATTGTACTAACATTTTGTTTACATTTGACAAATCGGAAATATTTTCATTTCGTTGAACTGGTGACCTTTTCAGTATTTGGCGGGAAAGCGTATTTGATAACAACAAAATGATCCCAAGTTGTTTTGTCCTATAATTTCAGATGTATGTTCAGCTGAGGATAATGCTGATAATGTTGTCTCTTGCTGAAATTCAACTAAGTAAAAGAGTTTTGATTTGTCTGGCTCTAGTGCGATTCAGCCCTTAAGCCTCGGCCAAATGATCACAGCATGTCAATGCAACATATCGCAACATTGCTGGACGCAATATGTTCCATGCGTTTGGCCACCGTGTTGCAATGTGTTGCGACATGTTGTGTGTTGTTGGCTCAAATTTGACCATTTTCAAACTTGAACCAACAACACCCAACATGTCGCAACACATCGCAACACAGTGGCCAAATGCATACAACATGCTGCGCCCAACAATGTTGCGATATGTTGCATTCACATGTTGTGATCATTTGGCCGGGGCTTTACAGGATGAAGCATCAGAGGATTATAGTAGAGAATTAAGTGTGAATCTTTTCAGGTTTCATATTTAATTTCATGTTAGACAAATATCTTTGAACCAAAGAATTAGGTAACATAACATTGTATTTACCTTGAAAGGATGATTTTCTTGCCCTGTCCTTGTTTTTACTACCTGCAGTATGTTTACGGCGATAGTCTGTGAATAGAAATTCAATGTTGCTGCTAAAACTAATTTTGCACTTAATATTTTTATCATAAATACTTAACAGAGTTAAAGTTCTAATGTAAGTGATCTGCTTTTAGGGAATTCAGAAATGTGGTACCGTTGTTACTATATAAAGCTGCTACGTTATTGCTTATAAGAACGAGATTAGAGGCTGAGGACTGGAGAATAGTGAGAATTATACTGTGCATCTTGAAGACTTCAATGTATTTTATATTTAATAGACAGATTTAGACCATGCAAAGAACTTAAAAACACAAATGATTTACTCTGATGAGATGTTTGATGTAAGATTGCTTGTTGAGTTACATGTAATTTGCCCTGTATTTATTAATCTGATTTTCAGTGTTTTCGCTGATTATGCTCAGTTAACCGCTCATGAACAATTTACTGCTACATTCACTTGCAGTCTATTTCTGTTGTAATTTTGGAGAGCATTCAGTGATTTGGGACTTTCATAAAATGGATTCAAGTTATCAAGAATTCTGTTTTGAATTGTTTAGAAAATGACTTGAAAGGAAAAGAAATCACTTCAAGTTAACTTGTAAGAAGTTCAATTTAATGAGGGTTGAAATTCGCTGAGGGAAAATAATTGGATGGTGTTTCCTCTGTTTAGAAATGCTTAACTAGTATACAGTACCTTTCTTGTTGTCCTCATTTGCAAGTGAGTCTATAGGATAAATCAAATTTCATTGTTCATACAGAGTTATAATATTCACATTTCAAAATATATCAAATGTCAGATTTTTTGTTTGAATAGTTTTTTAATGTACCATTGTTTTTTCAAATTGTAAATGGTTTTGGAATGTCTAGATTTCAGCTGTTAGAATTTTGTCTATATTAACAATCAGTAAGAAAGTTTTCAGAAAGATTTGTTAAGTAACAAAATATAATTCTGAATTCTGAGGTGCTGTTTATCATTTATGATTCTAAAAGTGTTAATTTATAAGGTCAGCTAATAATAAACACTTAATAACTAGTCCAAAGGGAAACAGTGAGTTTTGTTTCCTGGAGATCCTCAAATGTTCTTTGAGGCAAAGTTGAGGGGAACTTAGCGGTTGAGGAGAAACAAAACTCACTGTTTCCCTTGGAGCCAGTTATTAACTGTTACGTTATATCTCGACTCAACTCAAAAATGGAAAAAAAGTGTGAAGAAATCCTTTGCCTGACGGTGGCTGGCTCACACAAATTTGCTGTGCTTTCAGGAGCATGTCCTGATCATGTATGAATCAGAAGTTCCAGTTGTTGTTTCTCTAGGGAGTTAGTGAGTTTTGTTTGCCCGAGGGAATTAGTGAGTATACCCACAACACATGACACATTCTGCTGCAATCAGAAAATGTATTTGAGTTGGGAGGTATAATAAGAGTATTTATTTAGCTTTTCAAATTTTAAAGGAGATGCAAAATAAAAAAAAAAAGTAGAATGCTAAAAAAGGAAACTAAATTTCTGAAACAGCCGTTTTTTCAATATTTGTTTGCATTACTTAATTAACAAAAATATGCTTACAATAGTTTACAATGTATGGCATCTGATCTGCCTGATCTTCGTGATATGTTATCAGTGGAGCATCTGTGGGTTATAAATAGTCGTGAAATTGTTACAATATATTCAAGGCTAATCAATGAGTGTGCTAATTAAAGTTACATATATACAAGAAGCGACTGGAATCAGTTTTATGAAACTTGAAGAGGGGCTATAGAAATATTTGTAGAGTTCTTTGATTCCACTTAAATGTTGAAAAATGTTTAAATGTTGCTTTTTATCATGGTCAATATGCTTAGCTACACGTACCTAGTTAACAGGTATACTATTAAATTAAACTGAAAGAAACAAATACATCATTGACGACTTTTAAATTATAGGTGTAAAAATTACAACTGGTAGGAGGATGACCAGTTCCGGGCTATTTAGAAGTATGACTGAGTCTGATGTCTTTAAAGCACTCAGATGTTGCCTATTTGTTCATCATCAATCACTTTGTACTACTTTTCTTGCATGTTCACTTGATCATTTGTTAATAGTCACTTTATAGCACTAATTTAGGATAACTATCTGCTGTTGTTATTGTTGCCAACTTAATTCATGTTATTAGTTTCATAAAACATGTAATTTCTTTTTGTGGCGTATCCCTTACATTTACTTTTTCAATACTGTTATTGTCACTTGTCAATATACAAGTGTTATTTATTGTTGAAATCTTTAGATCTCTGAAATACAAAATGCCATTTACATAAGTGCAATTATGTAGAAATTATCTAAAACCCAGACTTAATTAAGCTATATTTCTACATTAAAGGGAGAGATTCACAGCTCAGCACATGACTGTACAGTTGCATTTACCTATTTGATACCATCATTTTTAATAGTAAAACACTACTTTTGTTACTCTTAATTGTTAGAAATTTAAGTCCCTGATAAAATTTGTGGTCAGTTGCAGAACCCTGATCACAGAGATGACTTTTTCATAACAATTCTTTTCACTAGTTTTGTTCTAACGTTAATTGTAGTATCTTGTTGTATCAGTCTAATGTATTTCAGAAATTACATGAACTAACTGTAACCAGAATGTCAGTTCTTGTGTAGGACCAAATTATTGCTATAAGAAGGCTAGTTGAAAATATATAACTGTTGCTTTAATTTTAATACTTAAACTGTCAAAAAAATTTTATAACAAATGTTAAGTTAAGAATTGAATATGAAATGTATTATTTGACCCAATAATTTTGTTTTGGACTGAATTTCAGAATAATCTGCATGTATCTGATTGGTTTATAAACAGTTGAATTGAGTGGGCTAGTCACCATAGCTTACAGATGTTCTTAATTATTGAACTGTCTAGTTTGTATATTCATTCTAAGATTAGTTATATATTTTAAGAACAATATTGCATTTGTATTGTAAGTAAATATCTCATTTACAGTTATTTTAAAAAGAGCCATCTGTTGAATCTGTATCATGTTCAATAAACATTCCTTATAATTGTGAATTAATCAAGGTTGCTATTATTATATTTGATTTACATGTCAACCAACATTTTGATAATAACATTATCATAACATCATAGAGAAAGGATCTTTGTTCCATATTTTGTAGATGTATATATTTTAATTTTGTCAGTGTATCAGAGCATGCAAAGCTCAACTAAATACTGCAATCTGATTGATTGTGTGAGCAGGTAGAATTTTTCCATCCAGTCTGCTGAGAACAGGCAGAATCGTTGTCTAATGATCAATTTTTGTGAAGAAATTAGCATTAACTGTCTGAATTCTTTGTTCATTTGTGCCCATTTTCAACCTTAGGGTGTGTTCCTTTGAGGTGATCTGGATCATGAATAGTGATCCAAGATCTGTCTGGATTACGGTCCATCAAAGGATCTGATGAATCCATTCTGATCACAGATTCATCAGTTCCTTTGATGGACCATGATCCAAACGAATCTTGGATCATAATTGATCTTGATCCAGATCAATCCGAAGGAATGCACCCTAAGGGCCTGTTTACATGGAGGGAGGGTGTCCTAGCTAACTGGGCTACCTGGCTAATCAAGCTACCTTTGGAGGGCTAACTTTTCATATGTTTTTTTAGAAAACGCATTGAAGTGTTAGAGGGTAGCCTGCCTACCCGGGCACCCTGTCTACTTGCCTGGGGTACCCAGCTGGGTGGGATAGTGTTTTACCATGTTAACAGTTTGTGCCAAGTTAGCCGAAGTGAGATAAACTGTGAAAACATGGCCGTGTGAGATGAATTTTTTCATAGTTACCATTTGCCAGTGTTATCTGCTGCACAGAATGACAGTCAGTTTAAAGAGATCAATGTAACAGATGAGTCTCAGGTAGAGAACAGGCCTGTGCCCATGCAGGAAGCTGAAATAAGACGTCAAATAGTTTCTTTGGTCAGGGATTTTATTTGTTGTACTTAGCAGCTGCTCAAAATATAGCCCACCCAACTCACTCACTGTCCCAGTTAGGTGAGTTGCATGTAAAGGCGGGCTATGTGTCAACCCTTCTAGCCTGGTAGCCGACCAGTGAGTTAGCTGGGACACCCTCTCTCCATGTGAACAGGCCCTATTAGTTTGTATTTGTTCACTTTTAAATGGCAAGAAAAGGTGGTTAGGTCACAAGAAGATCTAAATCAATGGTTTTCCTGAATATAAACCAAATCTGCACCACAGAACATTGTAAATATACACAAGTTTAAAATCACGACTTTTTTGTCTATGGTATGGAAATATCGTTTGTTCAACCATATGCATTGCTTATTATCAATAAATTAGCATTTTCTTTGAGAAGAATTGTTTTAATGTTGTTATGACTTTTATATTAACTTTTCAGCTGTCTTTTGTGTTTTCAACAGATTGATAACATTAATCATTTGGGTAGTATAAATATACTTTTGGAGAACGGTCAAATCCAACTTACTATTTTTCATGAACACAGTTGTTATGGCGTTTGCTTACTTTAATTAAGTAAATCTTACTGTCTTCACACTTTCTGTTCAGAACCACTCATTGAGTTTCTGATCCAAGAAAAACAAATTCACAGAATTTGGAAATTTCAGTCAGAAGTCAAATGAAAAGGTCTGTTTCAGTTCCTTCAAGGGAACCAATCATAACGGAGGTCTGAAACAGGGTTTTGATTTAAAGGTCAGGTCATAAATAGGGTTTCGAATTTTTGGTTAGCTCATAAATAGGGTAGGGAATATTGCAGATTTTTGTCTTAAATAGGGTAAGGGTTTTGGGAAGCGAGCTGCACATCCCCACTCAATTTTTCTGGAAGTACCCCCCTCCCCCCCCCCCCCCCCGCCCACCGGGTACTCCCGACCGAGGTAAAGATTCTCCCATACAGATCAACTAAGCTCAGTTAATAAGATGTTTCTTATATGGCAAGCAAGAGAAATTTAATTTGCTTAGTGTAACTGGTTTGTACTAGCAATGAGTTGAACTTAATTCTACTGAAGTCTATTAGTCCTCTTTACTTTTCTTTTCTTTTCTTATCAGACTTTCTAGCATTGCTATAAATAAATATTGTTAAAAGAAAATAGTCAACATTTTTGCATTAAAGTTTGCAAGTCTTTCACCGCAAAACAGTATCGGTCTACATGAAGGTGTAGATGGGAAAATCTAGACCGCTTTCAAGATCGATTTCAGTCAATCAAATTCTTGAGTTCGGTAGTTCCCAGTCCTTGTGAGACACAACCATATAATGTCATATATTTACTAGCCAATCGCTGAGCTTATGTGTACTATTTGCAAAACGAAGTTGTAGCGGTCTTTTCGTGGATGGCATCCGAGGCGAATTTAAATGATTTTAAGAGCTTCTGGAGATGGTTTTTTAAGAAGAACGACAATCCGAAAGGTTTTCCAAATGATTTGTAAAAAGTCTGGACAGCCACTGCGAAAATAGAACTGATAACTGAGGTAAGCGAAATTATGTTTGCATGTATTCGAACATAAATGCGACTAAATACCCTTTACATCGTCATGTTTTGGTCTAGAATCTTGCTAACTTCATGAATAAGATGTTTTTTAATTCTTTATGGAGGCTTAGAGCTCAATAATTTTGTTTAAAAGGTCGTTTTAAGATCATTTGTGAGTAATTTTTGATATTGCGAAATCGAACGCGACTCGATCTTGTGAATCGCTAATGCTGTAAAAGCTTATTTCTCAATATGAAACCAGTACTTTGTGAAGTAAAAATCTGTAAGCTTACTTTGTCAATGAAAAATCTGCACTTTACGAAATGAAGAATCTGTAGTTTGTAAACGAAAGGTATAAGCCTATACTTTCTTAAAGAGTTTTGATGAAGAATTCAAGCTTCTCCTCTGAACCTTTTATTCTTCGATAGTATAACCGTGACTTACGTCTTCTGTCGCGGTCTACGAGGACGAGTTTCTCGTCGGTCGCAAATAATTTTGTTTCTTTGCTTTTGTTATATTAAGATATTTCAAATAGCGTGTTTCGGAAACTCAGATCGCGAAACCTCAGACCGGAAAAACTCCGACCCTCTGGATTTAGCGGAAAAAAAAACGTGTTTGTCGCGGATTGTTTCAAGCCGTCTCGGTTATTGGTGGATATAATCTCATGGGCAGAATAAGATTTTCTCAAAGTTGATTTTCGATGTTTTGTTAATCGGGTGGAAAACGGACTTTTCTCGCCTGCAGGGCGCCATTTCTTTTATGTTTTATCAATCTGATATTTTAGGTCGGCGGTGTGTCAGAGGTGTGAATACACTGATTTCCAATCAGATAGCATTATACTGTCTGACGTCATTTTGCGCGAAACAAAATCTCTGTTTGCGAAGTGATCGAAATGAACGTTCAAGAAGCTATCAACTTCGGTTAAAATGAGCTTGGTTTCAAAGAAGTCGGAATGAATCAATGCAGAGTAATTGAACGATACATTAGTCGTCGAGATGAGTTGATGATTTCACCGACTGGATCTCGAAAAAGTTCAATATTTCACATTGTATCGTTTGTGTTGCAATTGGAGTTTATTAAACATGCTATGATGAAAAAGAAGTTGTTAAGACAATTTATCTTGTTATTTTTCTTCCTTTAATTTCTTCGATCAAAGACCAAGTGTCCAAGTGTCTAACCTTAACCTTCCTGTCGCGTTTCATTTATTTGGTTGCCTTTATTTGGAAATTTTAGGCTTTAAAAATAAACAATGTTTTTGCACGCTGGATTTCTGCATATTTATTTACGGCGACCTCTGTTCAAATATAGTTTTTGGAGTCTTGTTCAGCTACTACAGAACTCCTGAGAAAAGAACTAAATGAGTACTAATTTAGCACAGTTGAAATGTATTACTTGTAGCACCGTGGAGAAATTATGAAATGAAATAAAAAATCTGATTTCTTGTTTTTAAATTTATTGTTAGATGTGTCTTTTCACTTTTAGTTTTTGCATTTTTTCAAATGTCACATGTATGTGTTATTGTGTTCATGAAGTGTAACACAATTTTAATCTAGTCTGTATGAAGATTCTTTGGAATGGATTTGTTAACTAATTTCGCACTCCCCTTCTCCTCCACGGCAGGGCCGGGGTAAATTGTGTCATTCCTGCATGTACACAGTAACATGTATGGCTTTGATGCTGTCACGTAAGTAACACAACCTTCATCATCAAGAGTGAATATTTTGTAGCTTTTCAATGGCAAATGGCCATGAATTGAATGAAAACAAATTTTTCAGGTTGTGAGGCTTGGCAAATGGCCACGATACAGTACCGCTCAGAAAAATCCTAACAGGGAACATGTTTGCAAACGGGTACAGAATAGATGCAGAACAGGTATGAGAATGCGAATGGAACAGGTACAGAATGGATACAGAACAGGAATGGGAATGTGTGTGGAATGGCGACAGAATGTATTTTTTCAAGCATTCCTGGTTAGGTTTCTTCTGATTGTTACTGTATGTGGTTAGAAAATAAAATTTTCAAGTTTTAGCTCAGACTTGCTTGGCAAGTGACCACATCAATTTGTTGTCAAAAAACAAACTTTCTTTGTTGCGTGGCTCAATTTGTTGTCAAGAAACAAACTTTCTTTGTTGCGTGGCTCATCTAAAGGACATGATTTGTATTCAAAACTAATTTAAGCTTCATTTGTATGTTCATAACTAGATGTAAACTTAAGCAATAAAAACACAAACACAAGTTAAAATTTACAACATAAGTATTAATGACGTGCTATTTGGCAGGTTAGTTGGTGAGAAATTTATTCTCTCAGGAAATATTTATCACAAGTGTTGGTAATCTGAACTTGAAGTTTGAGTTTTGCAAATAGTTAAATTAAGTGTCTTTCCTAGAAAATATTTTGTCCACTACAAATTAAAACTTTATTAAAAACATGTTTATGGGTTGTTGCTGCAGGATATAATTTGTACACATCTAGTTCAACTTCATGTTCAAATCATAATTTATTATTAGATCAAACTTTGTTGACCAAATATGCAAAGTACATGCATAAACGCACTGCTCTAATCTATGATTACTACTGTCTAGTAGTAAAAGAATGGAAATTCTTAATAATTAACTTATTTTTGTGTGTTCAATTTTCTTGACTTTTGTTGTGCTGCAAAGAAAAAATATAATTTCTCATTTTCTTACCAGTTTTATACATCAAGTTGAATTCTTTTTGTTGATATCTTTTAATATTTTGGTCCTTCATTTATTCAACTTTAAGTAACCTGATCTTGTGTCTGTGGTTAGTGCACATATGGTTTGTTTTTGTGCTTATGCTTGCTTTGAAATATTTCCAAAAAATTACTAAATTGCTGTAATAAATTTCTTTAGCGAAACATGCATATTTTCAGTTCTCATGGAATATACTTGGATGCTGTGGAAATGAAAAGTATCATGGATAAGATTATTAAAAAAGAGATTAATAAGTAATTCATCAAAAAACTTTCAGCGCTCCTGAAATATTTTTTCATTTATACAAAGATGTTTTCACTTGACTCAAACTATTTTTCATTCACCCAAAGGGATTTTTTTTTCCATTTTTGTCAATAGAAGTTGATACTCAGTTAAAAATCTTGGGATTATTGACTTTTATCAACAAATTGAACTTGTCAAATGACAATTATTGAAATATATCAAGTACTATCAACTTATCAATTACATTTTTGATAATCAATTTTGATCAACATGTCACATTTTGATAAAGCTATTATGAATCCTCACACTTTGATTAATTCTTCTACATATTTGATTTTTATTTAGAGTAAACCGTGAGGGTTAAAAGAAGTTACTACTTGTTACATGGGAAATCTTTCTTGATTTCTACCAGAAAAAAAAAAACAATATTCCTCTTTCAGCTTCTTTTTTTTGGTCAATTGTAGCAGTCAAATATAAATTACTCAGAGTTTTTCCTTGCTCTGGTTTAATGATGGCTTAATCTATCACATTTTTGGTATGAAGATCTTGAGGAAACTGGTATTGTCAGACACAGTTTGGTTAGAATTGTTGTCAAAACCAAACATCTCACACAGGATTATGTCTCGGATAATGTGATCACGAAGAAATTATTGGAGAAAAGTGCAGATTTCACTTTGCGAAGTACAGATATTTTGTTTCGCAAAGTACAGATATTTCATTTCCCAAAGCACAGATTTTCATTTTACAAAGTAAACATTTCATTTCATTTCATTTTACAAAGTACATCAAAGCATGGCTAATCCATTCCTGGTTGCCATGCTGATTGAAATGCGATTCCTTGGTATGCATACAGAAAAAATGTAAGTAATTTCAGATGTCATGAATTTCTACTTGTTTTTCAGGATAGAACTTGTTATAGATCAAGCCAAGACCTTTCTCTCTACGTTGAAATCACTTAGCAGAGTGGGTTTAAATTTTTTTTCAGAAAGCATCTGTTATATCCTTTCAAATGAGATATTGCATTCTTCATTGCTGTAAAGATTTGTGGAGACACTAAATAAAACTTGTGATATTGTCAATTTTGTTGGGTTTTTTCCTTTCATTGAAAAGGAGTTTTAATGGTTAGATTTCCTTATTCTGTGGTATTCAGTATGTTTTTCTAGTATAATTATAAATTTGTGAAGGTGAATTAATTAACATGACACGATCATGGGACAAAGAAAAATTCTGAGTCCCCGATAGGAATCGAACCCATGACCTCCCAAACATCATGCGGGCACACTATCCACTGAGCTATGAGAACTCACGGAGAGCAAGGTCATTTGACTGAGTTCATATATGACAGGTGTCCTGCATACTGCTAGGATCAACGCTATGGTTGAGTTACCCAGTGTTCAGGAGGTCATGAGTTCGATTCCTGTCGGGAACTCAGAATTTTTCTTTGTCTCATGTTCATGTCATGTTGATTAATTCACCTTCACATTTCATTACCGAGCTTAAAATTCACCATCTTTATGAACTTATCAATTATAAATTTTGTCCAAAATTTCATGTTGTTTGGGGGAATTGATTACTGTTGTTGCAAGTCATTTACATTTCTGGTACTTTTTCCACATGTGTATGAATCTTTAACCTTTTTTCCCTTTATTTCTTGATAGTAAGTTACCAAAGAGCCATCAGTTAGATGATGGGAATCAATTTACTCATTAAGTTCAGCAGTAAACAAATTAGCAAAACACAACGAAAAAATAAATTCATCCAGTACTTTTATTACATTGTTTTTGGCTTCATTGACAGTTGTAAAGCCTAAAAATGGGTAGCTTTAATTTGAAGAAAAATAAATTTAGGTCAATCACTCTGACATGCTCACGATCAACAAAACCACTATGTTTTAAGTCTCCTGGTGCAAGGGCAACAGCAGTGATTTTGAAATTTTTCCATCCTTTCAAATATCTTGGATTTAGAGTCATGCCTTGAATAAAAGAAAATTTTGTTCAGAAACTGTCCACCATGTTTACGAAAATCTTCAGGCAGTCATTTAATTGGTTAAGACTAACAAAATAATCCTTTTGTATCCAGCTATAGCTTTGAAAGAGGAGTATTGGCTCCTTTCTCAAAGAACAGCTAGGAATTGAGCCTAACAGACCACAAGAGCAACCAAAAAGCTAGCATAAAAAATAAAACATTGTGGACCTCCTTGGAACAAGAGATGCTTTTTCTTCTTCTATCCCTATGTCATCACTTTATCTTTATCACATCTGCTAAGGGCATCTTATTTTATTAATTTAAACCGAATTGTTATGAAGAGCAGATGTGAATATTTAAGTCTCTGGAAACTTCTAGAATGTCAAGTCACACAATGTTTGTGCCAGAACCTTCTATTGTCACGCTATGGAACATTTTAGAACATTCTACCGCATGATGTAATAATAATGTAATGCTACATATTTTAAATAGAAGTTCCAAGAATTTTCTATAATGTTAGTTAAATGTATATAAAGAATCAGCTAGGTAGTATAGATTGTCTTGTTAGTTCTTGGCAGAGACCGAGTTGAGAAGCTACAGTCTCTGTTAGTTCTTGGCAGAGACCAAGAGAAGAAGCTATAGAGCCCGTTAGTAGTTCTCGGCAGAAACCGAGTGGAAAAGCTATAGTCCTGTTGTTGTTCTCGGCAGAGACTGAGTGAAAAAGCTATAGAGTGCTATCATTATTGTAAAAGCTATTGAGGAACTGTGTTCAAGGTCAAGTGGACTGTAAGGAGATTTCTTTGGAGACACCGAGATTTGTTGTGAGTTCATGTCAGTGGTGACTAAAATTTAGCAGTAGGCTTAATTTAGTTTAATAGTAGATTGTATTGTTCAGAAATCGCTCCTTTGTTGCTAAGATTATATTACGTATTGTTAAATAAATAACTTGGGTTCGTAGAAGAGTTTCGTAGTATATCTTTCTGACAGTCAAGCAAGACTGTAACAGAGTTATTTTATTAAGTTAAACCAAATACAATTTGAGTGGTTAATTGATCACATGATAGGCTTAAGTATAAGTTATTGCCTCATTTTGGGAAGGAAAAAAACTCTGGTTTGATTGCCCAGGACAAGTAAATTTTGCTCTCGGGCAAGTGAAAATAGCAGTTTGGTGGTCCAATGGGCAAGTGAAATTAGCCTGAGTAGTTTTGTTAGTAAAAATTTTCAATTAAAGGAGATTCAAAACTTAAGACTGAGATATGATTATGATAAAAAAAACAACAATAACAGATCAAGCTTGCATTCTTTCACCTTTAGCGGAGCTTTTGGACAGTGACACAAACACAAAGTAACTACTGGTGCTATATATATTACCAGTAGTTATCCTACATCTGGCAGAACATTTTTGTCCCTGTCCAGATTCTCCTAGTTTAGTACCAGTAAGCTTATTTTATAATCTATCACTGATTATAAGGCATGAGCATTGCATGCCTATCACAAGGCAAGTTTGTAATATTTTGGTGATGGCAACTGAAAATTGAAATGTGCTGGCCAAACGGAAAAGTAGATTTCAAAATTTTTTTCTGGCGAACATTTGAGCTATACACAAGCTGAAATTTAGCTTCACAAACTGATTCCAGTAATATCATCATCCAATTCCTGAAATGCTCAGTTCTTCAAGATCTTTAAATAGATCTCTTTAAAGAAACATAACCTTGTACTTCAACATTTTATCTTTATCTGTTGCTGTTGCCTCACAGATGAAATTACTAAATTAAATTCTTTCTGAAATCAGTTGGAAAACGACTTTGTTCTTTGCTTGAAGTAAACTTGGGACTGGTCACCTGTTTTTGTTCATCTTTTAGTGCCAAACTTTTTGGAGCTTAAACACATTTCTCAAGCACACGGTTAATGAACAAATGAAGGGGTGTGTGGAAAAAAGCTCTAAGTGACTCTTGAAATCATATTGAATTCTTCTTTTTCATACAAGGAAGAGAAAAGCAATTTGATAGGAGAATCTTGCAGTCTATCTGATGTCATTTAGGGTTTTTTTTCATGCACTCCTTCAAATAATATTTACGGCTCAGAACTTGATCAAGAAAGCCTATTTGTATGTTAATTGTTTGACTGTGTTATGGCAATCAGCTCCAAATAATGATAATTGATGCAAAACACGTTATGTGTGATGAGATGTTCATGTGACAATGACATATTAAATTGCCTTTTAGTCATTGAGAATTTTGTCCTAGAGAAATGGGCAACTCACTTTCCCCCTAATTTTGTTTTCACTGAATCTCACTCTCGTGGTTTGGTTTATGATTTTTATGTCCCATGCATTAACATTATACTTTGCCAAGCTTAAGATCTTGACCTCATGACAACATATGGGGTGTCAGTTAATACCAGAGGTGACACAAAATTTGAAATTAAGTGAAAAAAAAACAAAACTATTTCTTCTCTTTTCACACAATCATGTACTGGACATCAGTGGGTAGACAATAGCAAGAGAACTGATCAGATTTGCAATTGATCATGCCAAGTGTCAATTGAAAGGAGATATCTCAAGAGAGTATTTGATATAAACTTGGGGAAACAAGGAGATCAGAACCTCTTATTTCCCATATCTTTATCTCTTGTTTCCTAGCCTTGTCTGTTCCCGTTCCCCATAAATTATTATTAGTAGGAGATTTAAAACACATCCTGGTCATTTAGCTGTGCTATTCTAAGACATTTTCTTGTTTCCCTTTGTTTTTGCTTTGTTTCTTTTACTCATGTCATTTAAAAGCTTAAATAACACATTTCATGACCCTTGAAGTGACACCTATGACAAAACAATTTGAAATTTTATAAGAAGTAAGCCTCAGTATTTTAGCCCAAGATTGAATTTTTGTTTGCTTGTCGGCTCAAAAATCTCAAAAGATGCTAAAGCAAGTTGATTAAAATTCTGAGTTCTTTTTTTTGAGAGTATTTGAATGTTTGATGACTGACAAAAATTAGCATTTTGCGTTTTTGTTCCGTTTCCTAGGCCTCCCGTTTTTTTTTTTCCTTCTCCCGCCCTCTATTTTCCCAGACTCTCGTCCCCATTTTTCCCTACTATAGAGACAAGACAAATCCATCACTCAAATTACCATAGAAACAAGACACAAAAAAATTTTACACCAGTAGTGACAAAAGTGCTTTTATTCATAAATCATTTATTAACATAGATATATGTACTATCTAAAGAAATAAAACTATCACCCTTAAAATTACCCATTGATCTCTTCATTGTTTGCAGACGACGCAAATTTCGTGGAATAGAATTAGGCGAGACATGTTTATTTCAAGGCGAGTAAATGGCGAAAACGAATACTTTGTCTCAAATCAAAGAACGCAGTAAAAACATGAAATGAAATGAACATATATTACTACAGAAATTAATTTTAATACTAAGTTGGTTGTCCCGTACAAAATGCGCGGGAAACGATGTTTTGCCAACAACGCTTTATGTTTCCTTTTGGCGACAGTAAGCTTAATTTAACGAAAAGATTATTTCCCACAACGCGATAAAATACAAACGAAAATAAAACAGAGAGCTACAAATAACTGCTAGGAGTTCCAAAATTGTACTTACCGCTACTGTCAGCGTTTTGTTCTTGTTTAATACTTTTCGGGGAATCTGAAAAAGTCAAAACCACATCGTATCAACCCTTCAACTTCCCGTTTAACGGAATAATAATGAACACGCAATTTCGTAAACATAAAACCAAAATAAAGAAATTAAAAAAATACTATTATTTACGTGAAGTAGGAGTTCCTCAAAAAGACCCGACGTGTATATTCCATATTTTTATAGGAAAATAAACATTGATTTCACAGTTACCAATTGATTTGCAAGTGACTGCTCGGGTATTTCTTATGACGTTTTTTCTTATTTCCACACGAAAGATCACAATTGAAGTCCTAAAATGTCGCTAATATGTGCAAATCACTGATTCAACTGATTTTGACCTAAATATTTTCTGCGAGTTGACGTTTGAGCGCTATATGATATGTTACAGGTAACACTTACCCATTTTGATCTTAACAGCTAACTGTGTAAGCTAGACCGCACCTTAGCTCCTTTGGGAGGAGTTTTATATGAATTTTTGATAAGTTTCTGACATGTTTCCCAGTCACCGAGAACAATCTTAAATGAAAGATCTTACTGGCTGTGAGCAATCTTGAATGACAGATGACTGACACATTTCCTCTTCTTTAAATCTTAGTGGCTGTGAACAATCATGAATGACAGATGACTGACACATTTTGATTACTTATTTGTTTTGTCATGCGAGGACGGGGTAAGCAAATTCTTCCATGGTAGGGTAATTCCCGTCCCGTCTCGGGAGGAGAATATACTCGACGTGTTTTTGGTTCGATTTGGTAGTCCTACCCTAATACCGAAGCACGCGAGTGACGTCATTATTCAGACAAACTCAGACAAACAAAACGAAATGGTGGAAGATTTGACGCTTTTTCAAGCGCGAAAGCAAGTGTTCCTGAAACAATTTTTAAAATGATAATTTGGTGTTAAGTTTCCTCCTATTTCTCTCAGAACACTCTTATGTTGTCTGATTCTCGCGGGATTTTAATAAGTTGCATTGTATTTTTAGTCTTCGCGCGTTTCGTTATTCCTCCCCTTTTTGGAGCCCGAAATACACCAATGCGCATCTCGATTGTATTTAATAAACACGTCACGATAAACTTAGCCAATGAACTTCGTTGGTCTATTTCAAGCTGGGGTTTCTGTAATTTCGAAGTGGTGGAAAAACAATTTTACGAGAAAGTTTAATTTGCTTCTGTCCACTCAATTCCGTAGGAATTGCAGCAACGAACGTCCATATCTATGAGATCTGTGATACTATACTACTATCGGTTGAAGACTGCCGAGGTAAACTACTTACTCTTGCAGTTAATTGTAATCTAGAAGCGATTTACAATACCAGCAGGCCAATTAAGCTTAAGTTATTGCTCTCAACGCTTCTAAGAACGAAGTACATAGAAACAAAAGAAACCATTTTAATTCAATGTAATGCAAATAAGTGGTTCGGTATTTTATAATGTAGTAGTCGCCTTGTTCGAGTTATAGTTAAACTACTTTGCTTTGTGTGGTTCCAGAAAATGTCCATACCCCTCCACGGAGGTTGTCTTTCCAGTTTGACCTCCCATCCCCTAAGATTTTCCATTTCAGCCAGTTTCACGGTACTCCCCACCCCCTGGAATTTTCCATGATTTTTCTGTTTGGGTCCTCCTACCCTGTGGAAATTCCATATCGATAAATAGCAAGACTTAAGTCATTTATTTTAATCTGTTAGGTACTGTAGGCGCAGCTCTTTATGGTTACATTGTAGATTAAGATGCAAAGCAGCATATTTTCCACGGTACACGAAGATAATGGTTAATCTTGATTTGGTCGAACCACCTTCGCCATTTTATTGTACATCGTTTGTAGGGATATTTTCTAGGTCAGGATGAAAACTGCTGACTTATGAAAGAATAAATCTGAGAAATTTGATTTTCCTCAAAATGACCGTAGAAAATTCTACTAATGCAGCGGCAATTCAGAAGCGTCGCATCATGTCGAAGTGTTAATTTACGTTTAGTCAAAACAACAAATTAAATTACCAAGCGGGAAGTAGAGCCATCGTAGCATGTTTTTTCAAAACACCTGTTTGCCAAATATCGCTTAAATTTTTCTTTCAGTAAAGGAATACATCAATG
Organism: Orbicella franksi; assembly: GCF_964199315.1. Taxonomy (NCBI): domain Eukaryota; kingdom Metazoa; phylum Cnidaria; class Anthozoa; order Scleractinia; family Merulinidae; genus Orbicella; species Orbicella franksi. The sequence continues at coordinate 27,544,991 of NC_138147.1, forward strand.
AAGCCATTCGTTTTGTCTTTGTAATTTGTAAATGATAGTTAATTCATATTATGTCTGAGTATTTAAAATTTGTGACACATTTCATACGTTAAACGCGTTGTTCAGTCGATCGGGGCATCGGTAACGTCAGGAACATGGAACATGGAACATGGAATATTCCAGAACATCCTGGAACATCGGATAATTATAATAATTATGAGAAAAATATGTAAAATACATTTTTCAAAAAAAAAAATTAAATTAAACAAAAATAAACTGATATCAGTTCAAAGAATATAAAAAATATAAGTACATATATATAAAAGAAACCCAAAAGCATAACATAAAAAGAAAAATGAGTGAAGGCTAGCTTGCAGTTTAGAAGACTAAATCCATTTCTTTCAGTCATTCGTCATCACTTTAATCACATGACTGTCCCTTATTCCCAGATTTTGTTCTTCATAGAAAACCAAGCTAGTAGCATTCGAACTCATAAATCAGACCAAAAAAATATGGGTACACAAGTGTGGTGTCTTTATTCAACTCATTATGTCAAATTCAAAGATACGCAGATACACAATTTCTCATGAAAAAATAGTTTCTCCATGAGATAGAAATAGAAACTCTTTGGCATTGACTTTCTTGTCTAAACTACTTCAGATTGCTCAAGTTCTGATGATTTATTAATAATAACTTGTCAATTGTTACAAGGGTTTCTATTAATCGTCCATGTTGAAAAGTTACCATGGCACATTATGTGACATGATGTTGCAGTCAGATCAAGTGAAGCATACCTCTCAAGATTACATTAATGAGTAATTCATTAATCAATTATTGATTATTTGAATATTGAACCCACTAGTCATTTCAAAAATGCAGTAATGAATAGATTATTTGAATACTGAATTCGCTATTCATTTCAAAAAATGTATTTTGTTGTGTTTATGAATACACGTTTCATTAGTGCAGATGCGTTGCACTGGTATTTGTTGTGTGTGTTATTTCAAAAGTGCGTGTGATTTTTGTTGTCAAGTATGTAAGGTCTTTTTTGCAATTTCAAGGTGACTTGATGTCATCTCTCACCACTCTTCTGTTAATTTTCCTGTATCTGTTATCCTTTACCTCTGCCTGCATGTTGCTTTAATTTTTCAGATATATAAGTTATTATTGTAGATATTTGAGAGTTTGTAAGTAGGTTTACATCCTCACTGATTTGTAAAGTAATTATTTCTGTATTTTGCTTATATAGCTATCAATAAAGGGGATGCCTATTTGTGATTCTTGTCTCCATTCATTATATCTGGGTGAAAATAACTCGTTCTTGTTTCACTGCAGAACAAGCATGTTAAAGATCAAAAAACGGTCCACTATTATCAGTTCTCCTGTTATTTTCAACCATTCCCAACAATTCCGTAGAACCAGATACGTCAGTCTATGTTGATGTTGAAAATACAGTGCTGTAAAGCCACATGATGCAATTGGCGAAAAGAACAGGAGCCAGCACTCACTGTAGTCAGTTGAATGAATACCCAACATTGCCTACTGCTCCCCTACTGGTCCTCTACCCCCCAAAATATCTTTTTTATATTTTGAGCTGATACCAGTTTATTTTTGTTCAGTTGTATTTGGCCGTCGATAACACCAGGAACATGGAATATCTGGAACATCCTGGAACATTCCGGAACGTCTGAAAAATAATTATTATCATTAGTAATAATTATGAGAAAAATGTATAAAATTAAGTAAAATAATGTCCAAAAAAGAGAAATAAGTGAAATAATACAGCAAATTGGTATTCTTTTAGCTCCGAATATACAAAAATAATTAAAAAAAATAATAATCATTGCAATGAGTAAAGGCTCATAAGTTTAATCTGTTAACTACCAATGTTGGGAGGGAAAGCATAAACTATATATACATATATATCTAACTCAATTCACAAAAACATGCCTGCATTCACTCAAAGACAGTCCCAGTGGCCAGAAGTCCTCTGATCAGTCCCCTGACTGGGAGATTGGCCCCTCACATATGCACGAGGCATGGACCACTCCAGCAGGGTGCCATGTCAACACAGAAGCCTCAAACAAGGTCAAACAACTGAGTAAAATATCCAGAAACACAGTCAATATCAAGCTTATTTAACATTGAAAACTCAAGGTCTAGCTAGTTGGGGGTGTCAGTACAAGACACCCTCCCCTCCCCCTGCTTTTGACAACTGGTCGCCAATAAGCCACCAGCAGATAGGCCAGTCATTGGGCCATGTGCCAAGCCTGGCCTTGACGGGTCGTTTAAGGTCGAAAACCTAGCGGGCATGTTTGCGAATTCGCTTAGATATACATAGATAACTAACTGCAGACAGTATTGTTTCGGCCTTCCGGGCCTCATCAGTGCAGTGCTGACACTAAGATGGAGGAGAAGCCATATGGTCACCCCAAGCTATCCCACACTTGTGGTATCGTCTAAGCCAAGCCAGAGTTCTCAAACTAGTAAACTAGTCATATATATATGTGTATATATATCACTAGGGAGACTATCTGTCCTATCTGGGACTGTAAACAGTCTACATAAGCTTTTAATTTCTTTATTTCATTCCCCATGGTTTTACACAGCATTCTAATTTCTTTTCTATGCTAATTCAAGCTACTCTTGTACTGATGTTTTATTAATTTGCCAGACAGAACATAATTGCTTATTTTTATAATATAACAACTTTACACCATAAACTTGCCGGTATCATAAACCTTCAGATCCTATTCAAGAGGTGATGAACAGTTAAGGAAAGGCTTATATTTAAAATACTCTTAACAACAACTTATTACACTTAATTAGCTGTAAACATGAACATGAAGGTGCAATCTACTGGGCTAAAGAGACAACATTATTTATTAATTTTTCTAATTATTATTTTTTCCTTAATTCTCTTTTTTGGTTATGTCTTCATTTAATTTTACGTATTTTTTCATAATAATTATAATTTTTTAGATGTTCCAGAATGTTTCCGAATGTTCCATACGTTCTGGCTTTTATTGATGGCCTCTATAGATAACCAAATGAAATCTTGGTCATCACTCCAGGCCATCAATAAAGCCAGGAAAATGGACATTCCAGAACATCATGGAGCATTCTGGAACATAAAAAAATTAGGGTCAGTACAAAACGTGGACACCTCAATCTGGACCCCCTGCTATACACCTTTTGGACCCCATCCAGATCCCATCTGGACCCCTTGTGGACCCCCTTGTGGACCCCCATCTGGACTCTCATCTGGACCCCCTATTTTTTCTTCCACAAAATACGGGCTCCTGATTTAAAAAACTAAACTTAGAACATAACACAATGAAGTCTATTGAATCAGTGGTCAAAATGCGAAGAAATTAATGAATTCACGCACCATTATGTCTGAGAATAATATAATCGCTGCGGCCGCAGTTAGTTATTTCTTAGAAACCTGAATAATATAAAAAAATTGATTTAAGATTGGTTATTCTTAATATGAGCGGCCGACTTTAAAAAGTATGGCCTTTCATTTTCTTGATTCTTTTTCTTTGCTTTCATGTCCTTCATTTTCTTTACATTCACGCCTAAGGCAGTCTCTGTTCCTTCTCATGTGCACTATACACAAATTTCTAAGGCAGTTTCTTCCAAGGGTATCTAATCGAACAGTTCGCTAATTGAACCCAGTCGAACACGACTTGTTCGATTGCCGAACTCAATCGAACATAATCGAACTCGCAATAAAATTTTGACAATCGAACACAATCGAACGTTCGATCAATGAACGATCGGTAATCAAACTCAGACGAACGTTCGATTACCCTTCGATCAGGACAATTTTTACATCGGATGATATATATAGGCAAGTGGTCTGTTGAAATTCAGTCTTGAAGTCAAATCACTGCTAGCTTTCCCCTTCCCTTTTCATCCGGCTATCAGTAAACATGTCGAAAACGTTAGCGTTTTACTAGTTTCCGGCGTCAAGAGATACCGTCCAAACAAAATTGCATCGGATTGCTTCGATTTTGTTCGATTTTGTTCAATTGGTTCGAAAATCGAACTCACAGCAAAATAGATGTTTGATTTTGTCCGATTGCCAAACCCAATTCAGCACCAATCGTTTGATTGAGTTTGATTGGATTTTTGTTCGATTTTGTTCGATTAGTTACCCCGGTTTTCTTTCGAACAAGATTGCTGACTTTGTGTAGACATCAGAGTGTTCTCCATCGCCATCAAATGAATCGTCCTTGAATTTGACTCAAATCACCAGGACTCCTACCATTCGTGACTATTATACCCAGGGTTTTATAGAAAGCACCTCCCAATGAACATTGATTCCTAGCCAGCGTAGCATTCTTTTCCGTTTCCGTTTAGACAAACGGGAGTCGTGCGAGGGTACGGCAACAAAAGTAACAAAAAAATTAGTGGCAGCAGGGAAGGACAGGAAAGGAAAGGAAAAGTCTACTGCTGAGCAGCAGGCTTTCCCTTTCCTCCCCAATCCTCCCCCACTGTTCCTAAATTTTTGCTCTCGCCCCATGCGTTCGCGCGACTTCGTTGGTTCTCGCTTTCTCCCGCTAAGAGGAAACGGAAAAGACTGCTATGCAGGCTAATTGATTCCTTTCACTAGGAACTTTGCATATTCTTTCATTTATGAGGAAAACAAACACTCGTTTCAAAGCATTTTTATCGATAGAAAAGCAAAAATTATGGCATCTAGGAACTGGGAAACGCTACGCTATCGGTCCACACCTGTTACATTTTGGACTTCACCAATTCATTCATTCGTCTGCATTTCTTGCCATTTTAACTAACTGCCCCCTCCCAGCTTGTAACATACTCTCGTTCTTTTCAGAGGTCGATTAAAATTTCTTCTTCTAAAATGAATGATCACTTCCTGTTCAGGCCATAGTTCAGGCGTGGTTCCTAGCAAACTAGGACTGACATATTGACATAGCCGACGATCGACGTATATAAGGAAAAAAATAGAAATTCACTATATTAGCATAGGCCTACACGCTGGGGGGAAGGGGGGGGGGGGAATTTACAGAAACTTTATGAAATTCGTCGGACAAAAACGCTGATGATTCAGGCAAAAGTACTCAGGAAAAAACATTCTAAAAAGTAGTCAAAGCGGCTTGTAGGCTACTTTCTCTGACCTTTGCCTTGTCAAAACGGAATTAAGGTTAAATTATCTAAGGATCCAGGAAACTTGCTCAATGGAAAAGCCATATGTGTATCGTGGAAATCCACAAGACGGATTTTATTTCCATGAACAAAACAATGACAAAAGAAGCAAAGCAAACAAAGACCAAGGCTTCTGCTTTTGTACAGGCTTTGAAAAGAGTCGTTTAATTGGAATGGCTCCACAATTAAAGAGCCGTTTTAAAATTTTCTTGAACTTCTCGTATGAGGAAGAATTAACTGATTCTTTTATAAGTTTCTGATTAATTTTACCAAGCTGTTGATCGAGGTCACAGAGTATGCAATGTTTCAAAATAACTACAGTGGGAACCTACAGTGGAATTTCGATTTCTGCTCAAACCCTCATTTTTCGAACCTCCCGATAATTCGAACCAAAAGTCGTTTCCCTGTCCTCAGTCGAACACTGTAATTTTACCCCAGATATCTCGAATTATCCGATTTTTCGAACCAATTTTCGTTTCTCCTGAAGATTTGAAAAATCAGGCTTTCATTGTAATTTTGTAATGATAATATTTTCATATATTAGACATGAGAATTATGAACTTTCTTGTTTTTACTGCGATTTGAATGCGTTTGTACAACACATGGTTTCGGGCATTGTGTAATTTTTTCAAGCAATAAGGTCACCGCCTCCCCCTCCTTCCAAGTCCGAAGGTGTCCATATTCTATGTATATCAATACACCTGTTTGCAACTATTGTTACCACTCATCATGTTCAGTAGAAGATTATGGACTTGTTTGTGCATGCCATGGTGAACAACATTTCACACAGACTGTGATGACTGACACAGTTTCATGACAAAGTCAACGTACGATCATGCAGAAAAGTGGTTTAAAATTAACCTAACTCGTTCAAAAAAATCTATTGTTCTTCAATTAATAATTAATTCCCATGCTAACCGTTAACACGGTTTAAGTTCAATGAACTGCCGAAAATAGAGGCCGAATCACGATTTTTCAGTAACCGGTTAGTCGTAATTTATTAATTAGAAATGTCCCGGTTAGCTCTCATAATTTTAGAGACTAATGGCTTTCTGTAAAGAAACGTATATTTAAAACTTATGTTTTGTAACATTAGAACTTAAAACAAACTGTTCATAGCAAAATTAGTGTTATTACAATATAATACTGTAATATAAAATAAACAAGATTCTTGTAGCTTTATTGGCTCTGTGCCACATTGTTGCATCTCTGTTCTAAAATCCACTAGCTGATCAACAGATAAATTCAGTCAACATTGTTGATGTCATGGATAAACAATAGTTCTTATAGTAAAAAATATCTTTTAGTAGTTGTTCTCTTCCTTAGATTAATTTCTTCAGTGTTGGTGTTTGTCAATCATTATTGTCATTTTTTCCTGGACATCATTGCTAACGTGGTGGTTACATCAAAATATTCTATTACATGACTAGCCTACTTGAACCCCAATTTGTAGTCGCCAGTTGCACTGTCAGGTTGAACAAATTGTAACTGCCGATAATTCTGAAAGTCTCCATGGTTACCTGGTCCAAAATACTATCTTTTTTGATATAAGCTTAACCATGTTAATATTATAGAAACATTATTGTAAACGACACAATATTCACTCCACTTATTTCACAATTAACAATGCTGAAATGCCATTTTCTTGTAACATGTAGAATTTCACACTCAAATGACAACTAGCTTGCTCAGGTGTCCAGCTCCATTCTTACTTATAAGACAAACATCTTCAGGATCAAGCTGACAATTTATGTGATTGTTCCATTTTTGAGACAAGAAAAATAAGTGATAAAAACCGACGTTTCGGTGTATCTTGCGCCATTATCAAGGTTATAAAATTAATAATGAAAAGCGGTTTGTAAAGAGGCTAATTTGAAGCGAATTTGCATAAAGAGTGCTACGCTAATTACATGAATACTTTAACACGAAGAAAATCAGACTGTGTATTCAGCGTTGGTTTGAGATCTTGAATACACAGCATTTCATTAACAAGGCAGTCAAATTTGTTCGTGCATTTCTTGATTAAGAAATTGTTCGGAACAGCAGTGTTACGTTCTTTGGAGTAATGCTTGTAAATAATGACGCCTTTTGACGGTGTCCCTCAACGCGCGTGTAAAGATGGCCCTTTGTGTACCCGACATAACCTGCATCACACAAGTCACACTTGAATAAATAAACAACGCATTGCTGAGTTACGATGTTAGGCTTGGACTCACGCAGGCTTAGATCTTGTTTAAGCTTGTAACTAGTAAACACGGGTTGGATGGTCTTTTGCACCTTGGTGCTAAGATCTCTAAGTTGTCGTTTGACAAACACTGTAGCATCCTGATCTTTATAGGGGATAACTGTCCGGATGGCGTCATCCGTATGCTGTTTAGGCTGGTCCACTGCGACTCTCGAGGTGATAAACCTGTTGATGATGGAATCAATAAGGTGATTCGGATACCTCAGCTTACGAAAGACCCCTCTCAAGCGTTCACACTCTTCTGAGAAATGCGCCCTTGATGAAGATAGCCGGTGCGCGTGATTAAGCACGGTGACGAGCAAACCATGCTTGTAGCGGCTGTCCACATGGTTACTGATGATAGTACAGGACTATCCTTGTGTTTCTCGGCTTAACGTAAACCTTTGTTTCAACACATGATGCGCGATTTCGAAGCTACACCCCAAGGAAAGGAAGCATCCCATTTTCCTCTACCTCCATAGTGAAGCTCACGGCGCTATGGGCGTGGTTCAAGGTATCCAAAAATACTGTAGCTGCTGCCAGATCTGGCATTTTGACTACAGTGTCATCTACGGAGCGACGGTAAAATTCTGGGGGTTTTCCTTGACTCCTGGGAACTCTTCAATAGAGCACATCAATACATTGCATTAGCCAAAAGGGGTCCAAAGGGAGACCCCACAGCTACTCCATCGGTCTATTCGTATAGCGCCCCGTCAAACTGAAACAGCTGCCCCGGCCCTTTGTAGTAACGTGTAGAAGATCAACGAAATCAGTACTAGTCAGGTTTGTGTCATAGAACCAGTTGTTCTCGAAAGCTTTACGTGCCAGGATGTCAATTGTTTCGTCTATGGGTACATTTTTGAATAGCGATGAGACGTCATAAGAGACCAAGATTTCTCCCGGGTTTATCTTAACTCCACAAATTTCATTTGTGAAGGGAAAGATATCGGTGATGGTATGTTCGTTTATCGACAGAGGCTTAAGATTAGCATCACGCCATTTAGCAAGGGCGTAGTTGTAACTGCCTGTAGCAGATAATATAGGACGCATTTCTAATTGCCTCTTGTGAGTCTTGCGCAATCCCTATAAGTGAGCCAGTCTTGATGCGGTAGGTAGAACGGAGTTAGCAATCGTCGATGGTCAGTTGAAGAGGTAATATAATGCTGTTTAACAATTCATCTTTTCAAAAACATACATCTCTGAAAGAAAAATGAACATTTATTAGTGACAAATTGTATAATTTACTTTTAACAACAAGTCCATTACTACATTGTATAAGGAATTATAAAAATCAATTTCCAACCAGATCAGCTGCCTTAACAACAAAGTCATTGACTGTACAATTATTGTGTTTTTTCAAAGAATATAACATTAATAAGAATCAGGTTTCTGACGTGGAATACTTCTCGTGCTAAATCTTGCTATCTTCTTATAATAAAGTTTGGAATAAAACTACCTACCTTCAATTATGACATCTTTTCCGATTTCTCTCATGTGTCTGTGAACACAGTTTGCTTATTCCAGTATACATACATCAGACCAGGAACAAAGTCAATAGACTAATTTTCTTCTCTAAAAAGAAAATAAGGCAGAATACAGTAAAAACTGTTAAGACCCATTTCACCATCAATTGTGAAATTTCAAATATAATACATCATTCAGTTAACATTAACAGTCAACATTAAGTAGTAAGACAGTGACACAATAATACAACTAAATAACACTTCACAACATTTATGTTGCATACTTTCAAAAAAACAGTCCTAAGAAAATACGCACACTGATTGGTTAAAACTCGTGTTTCTATTAACCAATTAGATTATTACCTCGAGATTTTTATCGCATGATAGTTGACCAGGGCACAGTCCGAGTCATTTATCGTCCATAGAAATGAAGAGCGAGTAATCTAATTGTTTTAGTATAGATCTACTAGTCGTTCAAAACTTTATCTAAATCCTCTTCATAGACACTTCGAAAATGCGAGGAAGCGGCCGTCATTTTGTTAACAAGGGCACATTGCTACGCTACTCATTATCTATCACAGAATAGATAGTGTGTATCATAGCCTATCAGAGAGCGGCATTCGTGATAGAACGCTAGTAGATTTACACTAAAACTCGATAGGAACACGGTGCATGTTTTCTACTCCTTAAGAATATAAAATACCTGCTTACCTTAAATGAAGACACCGATGACTTGAATGATCCCCTCTCCCCTAATGGGAAACTGCATGGGAAAGGGGGGAAAATAACAATTACTTCCGACATAAATTTCACAATATTCACTCTAATACCCCTCAATAATTTTTATTACTGACGTAATTCCCTATTGACACCTATCCAAACTGCTTTGTGGTCACTATAATATGTCTCTAGTATACCAACAGTCATATAATTCCGTCCAATGTTAGTGTAAATATGATCAATAATAGTTCTATTACAAGTCGTATAGTCATTGACAACTTGACAATAACCATATTCTAAAACCATTAAGTTATATAAACCACTAATTTGTTGCTTATTCAGCCAATTGACATTGAAATCTCCAATTATAACATGGAATTGTTTAGAACATAAAGTGCTGGAATATAAGTACCTCAACGCCTCATAAAGTTAAGTTAAGTTAAGTTTTAGTTAAGTTCTAATAGGAACACTGGGTGATCTGTAAACTCCAGCAATTATAACATGTGGTAGACACTCTAATTCTGTGACAGTAATTTCTACACCAAAAGCATTCTGGCATTTAGGATATCCTGCCTCACATGAAAGACAATAGTAAATGGCAGTCCCATGAAATGGTCTTTGATTTGACAAAGTCATTGCCTCATCATTTCTAAAAAGTGTGTATTTCTCAATTTCAAATTCTTGAATTCTATCTAAAACGTTCAGTCTTGTCTCTGAGAAAATAGCAATATCTGGTGAATAAAACCCCACATATTTCTTGATATCCAAAAAGTGTTTATGTAGTGACCTTGCATTTAAAAACATAATTTTCACAGAGCTTTCACCTTGTTGGTTTATTAATTGTAAACGTGGCTTAAGATAAGCACTTGTTCTTAACCTATTCATCTCCTCTTCAACTTTACTACTGACACAAATTTTCTCTCCATTTAAATTTGTTATATACAATCCCTCAAGTGTTGTAACTCTACTTAATGCTACGTAATGAATATGTGGAATTTTTCGACTTGCTTCAAGATTAACCACTACTTCTCTTTCTGTGTCTCCTTGTGCTCTATGAATGGTTTTTGCAGCTGACAATCTTAGTGGGAATTGTTTCCTCACTATTTTGCAACTACTCGATTTACCAATACAAAATTGTACGGTTGTAGGCATAACTGGAGTCCAGGATCCATCAATATTACTTGTATACAATTGGCTGTTCTCATTCCTTGTTTTCTGTCCAACATGATCGTGATCAAATTTCACCCAAATTATTCCTTGCGGTTGTGGCGGGTTGTACAATTCCACATATTTCACTACGCTTCCAGCTCCATTTGTTAATCCATCATCCAGTCTGATATTTACAGCAATTTCAGTTCTCTGATTTATTGCAATACATAATTCTGAAGCCAATTGCATTGTTTTTCTAGGATCATTAGGAATTCTGCTAAGCAAAGTTTCTTTCATCTGTTCAGACTGTGCACCAATTACAAAATCAGATGCAATTATTAAGAACTTTTCCTCATGAGAAGCATTGTATACCTTTTTGTTAAAATACTCTACTTTCTTATTTTGATAGAATAGATGAGGGGCATGATGAGGATAATTCGGATCATTTTCACAAATTAATCTCTGCTTGAGAATTCTAATGTCTTCTTCTGTATGTTTTCCTTCTCGTAATCTGTTAAGAATCTCAGCAAATAGACGACTCTCCCTTTGCCTCATAATTTGACAAAGCTCATACATAGCAAAATGTTTCCTCCACAAGTTTGTTGCTAATGCACCATAAGAACCTTTTAATGTTTCAAAAACGTAACCATCAAAAACTGGCTCTAATTGAAAAAGATCTCCAATAGCAATTATGCTGACCCCTCCAAAATCACTATCCACTCCCTTAATTTCTTGTAGTCTTTTGTTTAACTGAACATTAAACATAGAATTTCCGACCATAGAAATTTCATCGATAAAGATTACTTTCAAACCTCCTAGCTTATTACGTAATGAATTCAGCCTACTAGAATCTAATCTTTGATAACTGTGTAATGAACGATTTGCAGGTACTGACAGTGCACTATGAATTGTACAACCACGGATATTAAATGCTGCTTTTCCTGTTGGCGCGAGAATAAGAGCTTTTATTTGTTGAAAATCATCTCCTACATTTGTATTTAAACACTTAACTGCTGCTTGGTACAGTGCTTTTGTTACGTGAGATTTCCCAACTCCTCCACCGCCACTGAGAAAGCAATAAAAAGCAATATCACTTGTCCTAAGAAGATGCAGAATATGATAGAAAAAAACTAATTGTTCGTTATTCAGAGAACGTACAGCTTGGCGATATTCATCATCAGACATTTCATTGCAAATTGTATCCTGATCCACAACTGAACAAGAAGGAATTCCGAGATCATCAGAAAGATCATAGTTTTGATCACCATTATCTAAATCATGACCAGTTTCCCGTATACTATGAGAGCTATCAATTAATTCTCTATGTTGTGTGTTAGGTGCCATCAAATCCCACATGTTATTGTCATCAGTGTCTGTCATATTAAGCATTGCTTCATCAATTTGGGAACTATACGGGCAATATTCTGCTAGTTGGCTATTAATCTGTTCACTAATTTCACGGCATCTCTGTTCAAATGGCCTAAAACTTTCAATATCACGTCCTTCGTCTCTCCACGGACTGAAAAGAAACAACAACTCTCTAAAGTACTTTTCCGCATCAACTTCTTTATTGAACCATACACTTCTGATGACCCTACATTTTGCTCGCTTTTTGATGACTTTACTTCGCGTTTTCAATTTAGTTGACTCATCACTTCGACTCTCATAATCATCTTCAAGATTATCTTCGTCTTGTGTTTCCAATAGCAATCCATCGTTGTCTTCTTTACAGGACTTTTGATGAATATTTTTACCATTACTCTTCATATCATGCCATGCAGCCCAATCCGCTAGAGTTACATTCTCCAAACTATGCGGCCTTTCAATATACCTTGTAATGAGACTACCGGTTTCTATTTCCTCTGACTCATCCTCCATTTCTTTGATTTGATCAAGTGATTTCAAAAGTTGGATTCGTTCATCTGGTGGAGAACTTGGAATAAACACAACTTCACGTGACGATCGTCTCATAGGCAATTGCAAAGCAAGATAAACAGCTTCCTGTGCAGAAATTTCAACGGCATTAAGAAACTTATTTCCAATATCTCTTACTTGCTGCTTAACACTAGAGTTCCCACTTTTGGCCTCCTCGCACGCAACCCTTAGAAGTTCACTCATACCTCGTTGAGCTTTAGATATATAAGAAACAATATACATAGCACAAGCATACACATCTAAAACATACTGAATATCCATATTTGCTCTCCATGCTAGAAGACATGATTTGTTATAGTTATTTATTCTTAACTCATTAGGATTTCTCTTCAAAAAAATTGTTGCTGTCACTAGTGATGCTCGTATAGCAAGGATATAGTTTTCTTCAGAAACACCTAATTTTTCAAGTAAATCATCAAATGATATGTCCTCTCCATCTTTCATATCATTAAGTTTCTCGTGAAGTTTTCGAAATTCTCCTTTATGCTTTTCTTTTTCACTGGCAGCAATATCATCTTCTAATGGATATAAAATAACTGTATTACGCATAGGTGGTTGTGGAAAGTTGAATCTACACACCATTCGGTTTTTCTTCTTGCATGTTTGGGAATGACTGTGATACTGTCGTATTACTAACTCGGACAAAGTAACGTCATTTGCTGCTTTACTACATGTTATAACCTGATTAATGAAGTCAACAACCTCTTCATCTGATTGCACACCAAATCGAGGAGCACCTTTAATCCACAGAAGCATATGTATATGAGGCGAACCACGTTGCTGGAATTCAACTCGGTAAAACCAGTCTTCGATGTTTCCTAAGGGCGATAAATTACTTGACAGAAATTTTAAGAAAAACTGCTGAAATTGGTAATCGAAGTGTCGTGCACAAGTAACTGGGTCACTCTGAATAAGCCTCGTCTTTTCTTCCCAGGTGAAATTGCCTAACTCCTCGTCACTATACTCTTTTTTATCAATCAATTTCCCAAGAATTCTAAGAAGGTGCTTCCACTTAGTCTCTGCTGCAGAAAAACTACAGAAAAGTGTGGCCGGCCCCAGTTGCCTAATCATTGCAAATAAATCCTTCTTAGCCTTCTCAAAATACGGAGGGGACCCCCTTAGTGCTCTTAAAAATCTATACCCATCATCTGAATAACATAACTTCTCCAGTGCTCCATCCTTTTTTAAATCTCCAGCAGTTATTTTTTGGCCTTTAGTTTTGTGTTTACGAAGGGCAACTTGCGACTTACCCAATAGAATTTTCATCTGTAATTTTTTTACTTTAAAAAATAGGTTTTCGATGCACATACTAGCTCTTCTATCAGACCGCCTCAGTTCAGATTTACAAATATCACTGTAATATACTGGAACATCTCGTGCACTATTTTCAGCTCTTGCCTCACCACAAAATATGCCTGGATATGCTAATTCCTCACAATTCTTGTCTTTGAAAATACTCAGTGGTTTGTTACCTTCACCAGGTGCAAATGAAAAAACGGACTGGGAATGTTCATCATCTTCTATAAACTCTGGCGATATCAACATTGTATCCAACGCACCAGCGCACTCTTCAGTATCATCACTTTCATTCCATGTATCATTCCCCGCTACGTAAGATTCGCTTACTGTGGAATTTTCATCACATAATAATCGTTTATCTCCACAAACTCCCATATGTACACTAGCAGGTACTGCAACAGAAATCAAAATCGGGACACTATTTCTACCCATATACCCATTTTTGTGCACTTCTACCAACAGAACATTGCTTGGCTCTAGAATTCTATGAATCAATATCTTTTCAGAATCACTTTCAACTGGTAAACAATGTTCCCGAACAAATTGCTCCGAAGCAATATCATGTATAACCGTCATATGATATCTAATGGATTCCTCTTGATTTTCACAATGGTTACAAATAAAACAAAAATATAAATGCTCAACCTCTTGATCAGGATGCTGTTTTATAACACTACATCGATATGAATCAGTACAATCCTCGGTATCATAACCTGCTTTATGTACCATAACCATATGGTCATTTAAATCATAAAATGTATTTGAACATTGCTGACACTCAAGACAAAAATACAAGTACGTTCTTGGTACTGGTTCACTAGGACTAACTGACATATCTGAATCCTTGCAGTATGATGTAGAAGACATCTCATGATTTAACTCCCTTACCTCTACTTGACGATGACGTTTCTCTATATTAACCCACTCTTTATTCAGCGCTATCTTCTCTTGTTTAAAGAGAGAACCATTCTCTATTAACCATTGTGCCGCTTCAAACACTTTATCTGGTCTAATATTTTGTGACAAAATGTAACTTTTGTATTTTAACTTTCTCTTAAGCTGCACTTTAATTGTTCCTTCTTGTTCACCCAGTCTAGGCAACACACTCACTGTGTTCACAACATTAGCTGGAACATTTACAACATTACCACAAATTTTCATTTGCTTTCCGCGTGGTGCTTCATGTAACTTTTCAAACACTAATCGTGGCGACACTAATCTCCATTCCAACTCTGTTAGATCAAGATTTTCTGGTTTGTACGGAAATGCCATTTTGTTGGCTACAGCACACCTTGGAATCTTATTTTTTCTTAAGTTCGCCAAACACGTCCTGCAAATCCACTTTATATCTAATTCATTACTTGAAGCTACTTTAATACATTTTCTAATGGCACCATTTTCAAAATTAGACAGTACTCCAGCCTTGTGTACACTATGTTTGTACCACAACTGATCACAACAAATGCACACAAATGTCGGCCCCTCTGCAATGACCTGATGGAATTTTGAAATTAATTCACGTATTGAGCCGTCTTTAGTTTCACTTTTTCTCTGTTTCTTTCTTTTAAGCCTCGCAACTCTATCAACTTCTGTCTCACTTTTTCTCTTACGCTCCATCCTCTTTCTTATAGTTTCCAATCTAAGTAATCTTCTCTCTCCCTTTTTTTCACTACTTCTTTTTACTTGCATACTTCTCCTTACCTTGAGTAATCTAGACGTTCTTTGCTCCACTGTTTCCTGTGTTTTCCTTAGCTGAAAACTGTCTTTCTTTCTTTTTAATCTAACCTCCCTTTCTTCAACTGTTTCCTGTTGTTTTCTTTGCTTAAGACTATCTCTTCTCTTTTTTAATCTTGTTTTCCTTTTTGCAACCGTTTCTTGATTTTTCCTTTGTTTAAAACCCTCTTTCCATTTCTTTAATCTAACCTCCCTTTCCTCAAATGTTTCCTGTCGTTTTATCTGCGTAAAACTATCTCTTCTCTTTTTTAATCTCGTCTCTCTTTGTTCAACCGTTTCCTGATTTTTCCTCTGCTGAAAACCCTCTTTCAATTTCTTTAATCTAACCTCCCTTTGCTCAACTGTTTCTTGATTTTTTCTTTGCTGAAAACCCTCTTTCAATTTCTTTAATCTAACCTCCCTTTGCTCAACTGTTTCTTGATTTTTTCTTTGCTGAAAACCCTCTTTCAATTTCTTTAATCTAACCTCCCTTTGCTCAATTGTTTCTTGGTTTTTTCTTTGCTGAAAACCCTCTTTTAATTTCATTAATCTAACCTCCCTTTGCTCAATTGTTTCTTGGTTTTTTCTTTGCTGAAAACCCTCTTTTAATTTCATTAATCTAACCTCCCTTTGCTCAATTGTTTCTTGATTTTTTCTTTGCTGAAAACCCTCTTTTAATTTCTTTAATCTAACCTCCCTTTGCTCAATTGTTTCTTGGTTTTTTCTTTGCTGAAAACCCTCTTTTAATTTCTTTAATCTAACCTCCCTTTGCGCAACTGTTTCTTGATTTTTTCTTTGCTGAAAACCCTCTTTCAATTTCTTTAATCTAACCTCCCTTTGCGCAACTGTTTCTTGGTTTTTTCTTTGCTGAAAACCCTCTTTCAATTTCTTTAATCTAACCTCCCTTTGCTCAACTGTTTCTTGTTTTTTTCTTTGCTGAAAACCCTCTTTCAATTTCTTTAATCTAACCTCCCTTTGCTCAATTGTTTCTTGATTTTTCCTTTGCTTAAAACTTTCTTTCAATTTTTTTAATTTAATCTTCCTTTGTTCGATTGTCTCCCGATCTTTTCTTTGCTCTCTACATTTCTTCGATTTCTCTAATCTTAATGTTCTACTTTCTTCCGTCTCAATATTTCTTGCCTTTCGATTTCTTTCTTTAGCTTTGTCCAGCCTCATCTTCTTTTCACCTTCAGATTCATTTTGCCTTTTTGCTTTGTTCCTTTCTCTCATCTTCTGAAGCCTCAAAACTCTTTGTTCACATGTTTCCATTTTTCTCTCTCGACGCCTCTGCTCTCTCATCTTATCCAGCCTCCTTGTTTTGCTATGACCCGCTGAATCCTTTTCAATGACCGGCATTCTATTATGGACTTTTGTACTTTCACTAAAATTACCCTCCATTTTTTTACTATTAATAATATTTACACCACATTCTTCGAACATTAACTTGGTAACATGTACACCCATCACTTCAAAAGGTACGACTTTATTACATGAATAAAACCTTTGCAAATACTCGATTAATTTTTCTAACCTTGAAAACTCAAGCAAAACGGAAGTTCCTTCACTGCATGCATTGCCCCACTTATCTCTAGAATGAGCATCAAACAATTTTATTTTATCTTCAGCAAAAAATATCGCCACAGTGTTACAAAATACTGTTAGCAGACAAGCATTATATCGCCTTTTCAAAAAACGTAATGCTTCCAACAAAGAAAAATAGCAGCCTCTTGACTCTAACATGTTCACATCACCGGCAATGCTTTCACTATAAGATAATCTGTATGTTTCGTCATCCAAGGACAATGCACTGGGTATTTCACTTAGTAAAAGCAAATCTTCTTTTATTGACAAATGAATATATGAGTAAAGGCCATTTCCCACACGAAGAATATTGTCCATTTTTGTACTGTTCCATGCTTCTGTAAAACAGCTAGCAATTCCATTAAATATAATCGCTACCAGACTATTTACAACACATTGTTTCCCAGCATTTATCCCAAATAACTCCTCGTTACCTTGATGAAAACTTCCTGTTACTGTACATAACTCATTCATGTATACTGGTCCAGGATTACTTTCAATGTCATTATAGAGTTTAATACTCTTGTACAAACTTTGATGATTTTTATCCGTAAATACTTCGCAACAATTTTTAAGAACAACTCTTTTCCTACGCTTATTAAGCATACTATGTGCCTTTTGTTTCTTCTTCTTTCTCTCCTTTTTAGCTGATATCCCAAAGAAATACTTGAAACAGACGTGCTCCTTTCGAATGCTGCTTTTTCTGAACTTGTAAAGTATAGACGACCTTGGAACAGCTCCCAGTACTTTTCTCTTAAATAAGCATCTTATCTTTCTACTTTTTTGCATACCAATCTTAACCCTGGAACTAATTCTTGAAGGTTCTCGAGATCTAAACTTACGTCTTCCAGTCACGCTTTTGTATCCTCCGCTACACTCGAAAATACAATATCTCGATCTTACATTTTTTAAATCGTTTTCGGAGCATCTCGTTCCCTCCAAATAATTATTGCCATCGATCCAACACATAAGCTTGAAATCCCTAGCTTTTGCGCGCAATCCTTCACTCGTTTTACATTTAGTACACGGTGTTCTTTCTCTAAATTTCAAGGAATTAACGCTTAAAGTCTTTATTGATAACTCTCCGCGCACATACTCACTTTCGACGACAGGATCTGCAGCTTTACTGATATCCATGTCTCGCTGATCGTCTACAATTGTTTCTCTCTGTTCCTGTTTCTTACACAGTGTGACTATCATAGCAAAAATCTTCAATGACACCACACTTACTATACGAAATATTCCCAGCCACCTTCGACGCAAAGTAGGCCATGACGCAATCACAACGAGATTTCTTAACATTTCTGCAACTCTTTGTAATAACCACACAAACAACTTCATAATAACAATATCCTTCCTACAATTTTTACTTCGGTCAACAAAACTAGCCCGTCCAAAACAAACGCTCGAATCACAATTTAGTGTTGGGCCTTTTGCTGACAGCGTGTGCGTTGTAAGCAACTGAGTGTCACAGAAAATACTTTCCTTATGTAATTCTCCCTCCATAAAGCTAAATCGATTGACATGTAAAATGTTCGACTGAACATACTAAAGTAATCTGACACGTCTCCAGATTAATATAGATATCATCTTACTTTCTAACTGACAATTTGATTCGTTCTTTGATACAACCCACACTGTGATTGGTGTGACACGAGCACATGCATAACTCCCTTTCTCACCGATCACATAGCCCTTCCAACCCCTAAGGGGAACTTTTGCTCAAAAACACTCAAGAGAACTTTTCGCATTTTAGACGAGTCGTAAGTTTACCCTTTTTACACAACACAACGCAACAACACTACTTCACCAAAAATAGAAAGAAAGAAAAAACCTCTCTGACACGTTGAAAGTCTGATTTAATTAAATGCAATTTAACTTGACGCCACGAACTCTTCAAAGAACATTTGAACAGTTTTCATACATTTTACCTTTAAAAATATCAGACTAAAATGAACGTCATCAAATAAAACTATTAAACTACTGTTGCACAGACGTAAAAACACTCTAGAAATGAAAGCTTCTTTTTTGTTTAATATCCTGGAAACAATAGCCGATAACTTGTAAGCTCTATTTGAATTTACTCCCATATGAAAAACAAAAGTGTCGAGTTACCATTTGTAACTAAAAATAGTAAACATCTCGTGGGAACAAGTGGTGACGATTCGTCAGCTCTAATTGAATTTACTACCTTGTGAAAAACAAGAGTGTCAAATTACACTTTGTAACTGAAAAATAAAAATATATCGCTATATTTGCATGCAATAAAAACAAAACAATCACTACCTGCACTTACTATTGTAAACGTTAGAACTGTTTCAAATCTAAATAGTCTCGTCTCCTCTAAAACATGTCCTAAGAACTAGAACCGACGATTCGTGACCTCTAATTGAATTTACTCCTTGTGAAAAACATAACTTGTAAGCTCTAATTGAATTTACTCCCATATGAAAAACAAAAGTGTCGAGTTACCAGTTGTAACTAAAAATAGCAAACATCTCGTGGGAACAAGTGGTGACGATTCGTCAGCTCTAATTGACTTTACTACCTTGTGAAAAACAAGAGTGTCAAATTACCCATTGTAACTAAAAAATAAAAATATCTCGTTACATTTGCATGCAATAAGAACAAAACAATCGTTACCTGCACTTACTATTGTAAACGTTAGAACTGCTTCAAATCTAAATAGTCTCGTCTCCTCGAAAACATGTCCTAAGAACTAGAACCGACGATTCGTGACCTCTAATTGAATTAACTCCTTGTGAAAAACAAAAGTATCAAGTTACCTTTTGTAATTAAAAATAAAAATATCTCGTGTCATTTGCCTACTACTCATGAACTGCTTCAAAACTCAAGACTCATCTCGTTCATAACTAGCCACCATTACACTGAAAATTATGCACTCTAAAACAACCCAATGTACGTATGTAACTGTCACACTCCCCTCCAAACCGGACTAAAAATCACAAACCGGCAACATACACGTCACTCTTTATTTTTCAATTACCGAAGTCCTTGTGTTTATACATACCTTGTGTTTCTCACGAACCATTTACCGTTACAACAAGAAATTTGATTGGCTGTTCATAGTAGATCCAATCTGATTGGTGTGACATACATACATCTCTCACTCACTCACTCACTCACTCACTCATTCACTCACTCACTCACCCATTGACCCGTCCATAACATACCCGACGCGCCGACTAAGAGGTATTTTTTTTTACAAAAAAATAACTCAATGAGATATTGAAACACGCTGACTTTGCCTCAGAATGGCGGAAATCGCGTTTCCGAGGACTTGAAATTTAAAATTTTCCGGGGGAGGATGTCCCCGAACCCCCCTACTGGGCCTCATTTCGTCGAACCCCCTCTCCTAAGAACCTGGATCTGCGCCAGTGGAGTGTATTAACCGGGACCACCTTGCGCGCCTGGTTTCTGCAAATCGAAACTTAGAGTGCCTCAGGCAATTATTAGCTTCTTAGGCAAGCGTACTTGCAGTCGGAAAACGGAAGAATCAGAACGTTTCTGTTTCTTCCGACTCCGCCGTTTATGATCCAGTGAAAACTAGATTGGAAGAGCCAACCAATCACAAGGCCGGGAAACGAACGTTTTGATTGGTTTATTCCTCTGCTTGTGCTTCCGACTCCGACACCTAGTTTTCACTGGATCGTAAGCGACGGACTCATAAACGGTTGCGGCGTTCTGCTTCCGACGTCGTCGGTTTGATTTTCACTAGATCGTATCACTCTACGCTTCTAATTACGACTCCGTTCGCTACAGCCTTTAGAACGCTTGTCACGGAGGTCAGGATCTTGCAGGACTGTAGTGCCTGACTGAGTGTAGTGCCCAACGGGGAAAGGAGCGGGAATGTCAGCCGTCACCTGGGGTATTCAGGCAAACGTCATTGTTTTTACTCTGCAAGGTAACTTACAGGGGTTCATACGGGGAAATGGAACTATATACGCTCTCAACAAAATTCAATGACTGCTGGTAAAAATTCACGGACGTCCCACGGGGGAAACCTACATTTTTTTTTTCAAGGACTCACAAGGATCTGGCAATTGTTCAAGGGCAAGTGGTTAGTAAGATAAAATAACTCGTTCAACCTGTTTCAGGGAGAAAATTTTCCCCTCTAAGGTTTGTAATAGTAACTGGACCGAGTGGAGTACAATTGAGGGAGTAATCGCGCGAGTAATTTCAAAATCGGACGAGCGCGAAGCGCAAGGCCGATTTGAAATTACAAGCATGATTACTCCCTGAATTGTACGACACGAGGTCCAATTACTAATTAATTGCATCTATAACAAATTTCGGAAATAAAAATGTCCTTTGAGAACTTCTTTTGGGCGAAAACGTATGTAGCACGTTTCATAAGTTTTGAACACTGAAAGAAACATCGCAAAGAAAGCCATTAAAGCGCGCGCAGATTGACGTGCGAATCACGTGGGTATCCAATTACAGGTGTCCAATTACAAAAAGTTCCAATTGAATACCTGTAATTGAACACCCGCGTGACCGCGCGCCGATTACGTGGAAAATAGGCGCGCGGAGAACCAATCACGATCGAGAATTTCGTTATAGATACGATTAAATCAGTGTTACACTAATCACAAAACTAAGACAACTGTTTGCCGTATAACTGCAGTATGAAATAATGCAGTATAAATATATTAATGATTTCCCTTTAAATATTATTTACATTAATATACTGTTCAATATGCACAGCAAACATAGCGTAAATGTGCATTTGTTGCAAGTGAAAGCACTTCTGCAGTCACTTTTTTGCCAATGCAAGATGGAAAGATATAGCGAAAACTCTAGCGACAAGCTTTTCATATGATTCAGAGAATAACACTGAAGAAACCTTGTCTGCTAATGCTATCAGCCAATGTACATTCGAGTAGCATTCATCGAGTGACTTGTGCCAAAATAAACTAATCAATGCGGTTTTTCACTGTAGTAGAAGGTTCTAGGTTCAGCTTTAAGATTTCAGAAAAAAAAAAATGAAGTTAGTTTCAAAATGAACACAAATCAAGTTTGAGGCAAAAGGTGGCTGTTATTTCCATATGTAACTCATATAAGGGCTAGCTAGCATTTAGATCGCCCTCAGTTCATGTGATACCGGTTACACTAATGGCCTTCAGGAGAGCTAACTATGAGCTTGTCGACACCACTGCCATGGAAGGCCTGGACAAGTCCTCCAACAGCCCTTCCCTTCTTAAGCGAGCTCTTTCATTCTTAAACCACGTGTTCACATGCCGCGCTAGCACCTGTTCTTTTGTTTTTCGCTGCTCCAGATTATTAAGGATTTCGGCATATCTCGTCAAATCCTTTAGATCTGGTTTGGGGTTCTCCTCATACCACTTTCTGAGTAATGGAATTTCAATCGAAGAATTGAAGACAATTTTCTTGCCACGAAGAGTGATAAGCATTTTCTTTCCAGGAGATGAGACTGATCCATCTTCCTCTTGCTCTTTGTTCAACTGGGAATGTTCATACCATGCTGCAAAAAGCTTAATTTTTTCAGATGACAGACGGCAGGGGTATTGATCTCTTGATATTTGTGACAGCATGCCCTGAAAATAAATGATATTATTTAAATAATTTTGTTGTTAAAATAAGAGAAATGTATTTATCATAGAAGTGGACGGTTACTTGTTTCCCACCCATCACCACTGATAATGTTCTCTGTAGCATTTGAGGTAAGATTTTTTTTTTTTTGGCTGACAAAACGTGCTATATAGACAAAACATAAAAACATGTATTTAGATCAAAGGAGGCAGGGTGACCATTAAATGGTTAGTACACTGGACTCAAGATTGAGCAGTTTGTGTTCAAGCCCTACTGGTGTCATTGTTCTGTGTTCTTGGACAGGACAGTCTACTCTTACAGTACCTCTGAGTCCACCCACGTGTAAAAATGGGTAACTGGCAAAAATAGCCCTGATGGGCTGCAGATGTAACCTTCTGTACCTACAGTACCTGCCTACCTACATGTACCTGCCTACCCGCCTACCCAGTTACCTAGCTACCAACCTCATTTAGTCTACCATGCTGCCAATAGTGATCCACTTTCCAATTTGACAAGAAAGGTTTAATAATGCTAAATATTAAGCTTTAAAATGCTACATAGATAGTTAAAATTTGTATTTAATAGTAAATGTGTATTAATTACCTGTGAGAAGGGGCACAGCATGCGTTCTAAGTGAGTTTGACTGTAATATTCTAGAAGCTTTTTAATGGCTGTCTTGACCTTCTGATCGTCCCAGTCTTTACTGTGATTTAACAAAATTTAACATGTCAACAAAAAACAATAATATTAAAAAGAAAATTTACATTTACAAGCTGGGGTCATCATTCCTAGATACAGCTATTGATGTGCTTTAATGTGCCATTCAGATCTTTTTTTCTCTTTTCACCATGGGAAATAATTTTCTATGAGGAAACAAGTAATTCTTGTAAACTTGTGTGTAGACTAACATCTAAGTCCTGATCAATCAGGGCTCAAAACAAAAAACAAAAAAATTGAACTCCTGCTTGCAACCTTCAGATAAGCAGCTCTTAAATTTTGCTTGCCCTGGTCAAGTCTTAGTTTGTTCTCTTTTTATTTAGTTGCAAGACACCTTGCCTAAGCCCTTGCCCATCAGGCAAGTGAGAATGAAAAGTTACTTGCCTGCCAAAAAAATCTACTTGTCCTGCACGACTAGACAGCGCTTTTTTTTTTTAGCCCTGAGCGATGAAGAAGACTGGGAGAATTAGACTGCAGTGTAGACAATTCCTACTGAATTTTTCAAAGCCACCATTCATCCCCATTTATGAGTGAAGGTAACAGTAATGTTGCAATGTCAATGTTAATGACATAAAAGATATGGCATAGCCTAATTCAAAATACTTTGAAGCAGCAATGCCAATCATTAAGTTAAAACGTATTTCATTATGCTAATAACTTACTCATAACACAGATGAACATGAATGCTGATTGCCGCATCTTTGGTCCACAGAATCTCACCAAATGCTTCATGTAAAGTTGCTTCCAAGTCACCCCCAGAAGTGAAATCAGCAAGTGGGTGTGGCTTCCAATGATCACGAACTTGAATGAAAACTAGCATATAAAAAAAGATCAGTTAGGTGGCTTCAAGTAAGAATAGATCATTTATTCACATCAAAAGAAAGAGGTGCTTGAAGATATACCATGTATGTATATATATAACTACTTCTTATGTTATATTTGCTCCAGCAAATACCTGAGGTACTTATTTCAGATTTTATATTCAGTTATAAACTTCCATGATGGTTAACCAGCTTTATGATTGTGTGCTCCAAAACAGGTGGTAGTGTTGTCTTCTCTTATACATCATTTTAACTGAACATTAACCTCAGGAAGCAGGCTGGTGTTTATTCCTGAGTCAAAATTTTTATAGCTTAGACTGTGCCCAGGGACCCGTTTCACGAAAGCTCCGAAAACTTTTCGGGCCCGTAAAGCCATAGCAAAATCTCGAACCTTGCTATTACAGGGCTGTTTTATTCACACATTCTTAATATGAACAGAGGTTTCCTTCATAAAGAAGTTTCAGGTGTATATATATCTCCGTTTTTAGATACAGATGAACTGAAAATGGCTTTATGGGCCCGAAAAGTTTTTGGGGCTTTAGAGAAACGGGCCCCAGTACATTATACAAGCCTTTAAAGAAAATGTGTCATCAAGCAGGTCCTTTACTTGGTCCATTTTGATAGTAATTGAATCAACTAGATAAGAGTACAGTGTATGAAGATATGATTGATCATCGCAGTTATGCACACAACTTAAGCAGTTGTGAAATTAAAGCCTGAAGAAATTCAGGCCTGAATGGGTTCCATGACCTCTGTGATACCCGTGCAGTGCTTTACCAACTGAGCTATTAGGCCAACTGGGAGCTGACCACGTTGTGAGTTTGAAATATATCCGTAAAACGTGAAGAATACAAGTGATTATAATCCCGTTCAGGCCTGAGTTTTTTCAAGCTTTAATTTCACAACTGCTTAAGTTCTGTGCATAACTGCAATGATCAATCACATCTTCATATCATTCTCTGCAGTTCACATATATGAACTTTCACATTATATTCACTTGTATAGTACAATGTATATACTCCCTTGAATGAGGTAATGGATCATTGCAGGAAAGCCTAGTGTTTTGACAGCTTGCACAGAAGTGAGGAGACTATACTGTGCTAGTTAAGTGTCTTTGTCCAAGAACATGAGAGAGCACCCTGGATAGTGCTTGTTGACTGCTTTGATTTGCTCAAAGACACTAACTACTCAGCACTACTAACCATAAGGCCAATTAATTCTGTTTACAAGACTCTTACTAATTTATACGGGACTGGACCAGAGGAACAAGAAACTAGGTGATCGGATCAGGATGAATCCACTCTGGGTAAGGATTCATCAGTTCCTTTGATGCACCACAAACTGAGTGCTGTTGGATTATTGATCCTGATGCGGCTCATTCCAAACAATTTGGGGGAAAATGATGTTTATGAACATCAAACTATAGAGTTTGAACTGAAACTTCTCAATAAGTATCATGCGTTCAACCCCCACCCCCCTCCCTCCTCTACCACCCACCTCCCCCGGCCTTCCCTGCCTTCTCCTTGGGGTAGTAATTCAATCGTGTCCACCAGAATTGCAGCCCAAGCTAATAATTTTCTTCAAAGTTAATCTCGAACAAATCAGTTTATAGTTGTTTTAATAAGAAGTTCACAAAGAGAGACAGCGCAAGAAAGCGATCCTTCATCTGCAGGATTGAAAAAAAAAAAATGTTAACTCCATTTCGGAGCTTTGAACTTTTTTCAGATTGTTACTTAGTTCAAGGAAAATATATTAAGCTTGGCTCAAACTCCGGGTTTAAACTACACGCCAAACATCACAACCTTGTTTCAGTTTGACATTGCGAGCTAGCGATATGAATTGACAACAATAGGTTAAAAGCGAATACGAATACAAAGTCCAAGAATCTATTAAAAGGTAAGACCATGTAAAAGCTTGAGCTCTTATGAAGAAAAAACCATCTCCACTGACCTTTCGCATTGTCTGCTTTCATGATAACTTTTCCATCGATTTCTTGCTTTTGAAACATTTCGCTCAACACGCTCGCAGCGAGGCTTGACAGTTGGGTGCTTGGGTGAAGTTGAATACCATTTCCCCTCGCCACGCTTTCCACCTCGAGACCTTCTTCAGTGAAGTTCGGATAGTGAACGAAACAGTTAAAATGAATAGAAGCCTCCTCTCCTTCCATTATCAATCTTTCCCGAGAAAAATTCCGCCCAGAAAACCTCGAAATTATTCATCTGCAATCATTTTGGAGACAATATACAATTTATAAACATCCAACATGGCGCTACCCTATTGAAATTTGATAGGGGATTATTTTTAATCCACCAATAGTTAATCGCGAATTTCACGGTCGTGACCAATAAGGATTGAAGATTATTATTAAACAGCTGTCAAATAAATCTATCGGGATTATTAGAGACCCCCTCTAGAACAAAGAACAAGAAATCTGCGAACAACACGTGGAGGCTCATAACACGCGGTACATTTTTATTGTGAGAAACAATTTATTAAAAATTTAAAATTATTGCTGTATCTATTTTCATTTCTCGCAGCAAGAAAACGAGGTCTTTCTGAAATACTTAATGTTACAATTCTAAATTCAAGCTACATCTTATTTTGGGCCTAAACCCGGACGGAATTTTCAAAGATTTCCCAAGGGTATAGATACCAAAAAATTGGAATCATGAGCAAATACAAATGTATTGTTTCTGCGTGGAAAAATCTTTATTAAAAGGGCAAATATTATGCCCCTCGATGCTTTACCAATTGTTTTTTCTGGTGAGATTGCACGAGCTTGTCGCTGACCTCTGCGGGCCCGTCACGCAATCTTTACTCTGAACGCACGACAAACTCTGGGGTAATAGTGCCGTTCTCTCAGGAACGGACCTGTTCTTTATTATAACGTCCAGACAAGTACAGTCGATGTCTAAAATAAACAAGCTGAAAAACTTAGTGCATTTTTTTACCGAAGGACAACTGTTTATTGCCATAAACAGGCAAAATCGCCCGGTCTCGGAATCCTTCTTCTCACGGAGGAAATGTTAAAAAATATATGGATCTTTTTATATTATCACCCGTATCTTATGGTCGAGGACAACAGCTACCTTCGAAAAAATGGCAATTTCCGCATTTTTGGCACTGGTCTTTCACGTTTATTTAGGTATAAAAATTTAGAAAGTCCTCTAAAGCAATGCAAGTTTGCGTTCACACTAGATTGCCCGCATTGTACAAGGTACGAGCACGCCCTAACATTAGCCTAGATTTTGCCCGTGAGTGCTTTGTTTTAACGGTGGAGCCTCTGACGAAAGAACCGTGAGTGAGCCCTACCAGTCCGCGTCTCCGCCGGCGGAGCTGATTTCCCTCTCGTAAATGGTCGATGCCGGATCAACCTCGTGGTGTATAGTTAGCATGCGAAAGGTTCTGGGTTCGATACCGGGTCGTGACTTATAACTTTCCTTTTTCTCTAATTTGGTAGAAAAAAACTCATTAATAGTTGGCAAAATTTCTAAATGTCGCAAAAATGGCAAGGACCGTTTCCGAAAGGGAAAAGGGCGTGGGCGAAGCAAACCAGTCACGCGCGAAATCCTACGCTACGCGGGTTAGCCCAACACACAATAATTTATACTTCATTGCTAAGTTTATACTTCAATGTCATTATTTCTCCATCTTTACTCTGCCTTCGAAATAAAAATTTATTTTAATATTTCCAACTAACCTCGAATTACTAAAAAAGTATACTAAATAAGACTAATAAATATCTAACAATATCTAATATCTATTCTAATAAATGATGATAAATTTTCATACTATTTTATAGTTACACCAAAATTGAGGGAAAATTCCCTGCAGGTGCTATTACACTAAGGACCTTCTCCCGCAATTTTGTTGCTACTCACAGATTGTAAGAACAGATTGCCTAGTATAAAAACGCAAGCAGTGGATATGTCCAGTAACATTTTCGTTGCAACAAGCATTGCACAAAATAGATTGAAGTCCATTTTTTTTTAGAAACGATTGCAGCAAAGCTACTTCAAGAACATAATTATGTATTTGTGTTCGATTAAAAAAAAAAAAACTCTGCATGCAACTTTTAGCTGCATTGAACGCAAATTCACACCTATTATTCTAAGGATTGTACCATAAAACTGCCGCTTATAGTGCCCGGGTTTAAATAACTTCGTAAGAGTTTTTAGATGGGCTTATAAGTGGAGGGGCTTATATCCGAAAGGGCTTATAACCGGAATAAAAAAAACCCGTTTCGATACGAACTATAGCTGCACAGGTAGATCGAAATACATTTTCCATTTACTGGTAATTAAGCTTTCAAACATGAATATAAAACATCATAATAAAATGAATTCAAAACAAGGAAAACTAGTGGGGGCTTATATCCGGGGTGGGGGGCTTACAACCAGATGTATGTTTTTCGTTTACAGGTAGATGGACGTATAACCGAAGGGTCTTCTAAGCGGCAGTTTACGGTATATTGTACGTGGGTACAAGAAAACAGTACTCATTTGGCTAGAATGCTTAGTTGCAATTTTTGTGTCTTAATTGACAAATTTACCTGTTTTCAATCTGTCTTAACAAGACTAGTCAAAGATAGTTAATTTTTGCCTCGCACACCAGAAAAAAGACTTCCAAGGAGAAATCTGTCAACGAGAACTTGTTTTCCTATACACAACCCTGTAAAAAAAATTGTCAAGTTACTCTTACTCGCGTAAAGTACTTTTGTTATACAGGGCAATTTTTCTGTCAACTTGTCTCACAATTTTAACTTGTTGCGACAAAGCTTGCTCAAAAAAATATATCAAGTGTAAATGAATATGTTTCGCAACATTTGAATGCATCAAGGGTAGTACAAAATCAAATCAAGTTCTCCAGCGATTACTGCAACGAAAGGTCATTTCAAAGGGTTATACTAGGCAATGTCTTGTGAAATTTGTAATGCAGCAGCGCAAACATTTGCGAGACAAGTTGAGAGAAAGATACGTAGCGTAACAGCGTGACTACACCAGTGTCGGTTTCAAGCCAATCAGAATAGAGGCTTATTTCTCTCCGGCCAATCAAATTTAAAAGAGAGAAACGTAAAACCTGGTCACCGTAACTTTTCCCGCGTTTACTTGACCCTGCCGCTGGCCAAATGAGACATTTCAAGCCTTAAATGGGCTTTTAGTACGAAACCAATCCACTGAACAGTTGACTTTAAAATAGGGGAGCTTCTGCAATTTCGATACTCTTCAAGGGTTACTTTTGGTTTAAATTGTGAGCAAACCAGTTCATTGACGTTGAAAGGCTTTTGTTGATGGCATGGTCGAACTTCTTCCTAAAATCCTTGATGGCGTCTTCTTCAGAGGAAGACAACAACAGTGTCTTCCGCAAGTAGCCAATGTCGTCAAGTGACCGCAACTCTGGGAGTCCAGCGGACAACATCATGACAAACAGGTTGATCAGAAGAGGTCCCTTGCGGCGAAGTATCAGAAAGGCTCGTTCACAGAGCTGTTTAAACCTAACAGGAAAAGAAAATCAAAAAGAAAAAAAAAAAAAAACGTTCAAACTGCTATATGTGTTTTTAAAGGAGCAACGTCAAGGTTTACGCAACTTGAAAAATTTCGCCTAAATGTTTCAAGTTCGTCGTTTGTAATCCGTGTTAATCTTCTCCATCTTTAGCCATCCTTGTTCCTTTATGGTTTATTATTATCTCTTTGGCATTTTTCTATCTCAGTAGACTATTATTTTCAGGTTAAAATAACGTGACAGAGCTCCTTTAAAGAAGACCCATTGAATCACTACTGAGACTAGCAAAGATTTACCTCTTAAACTCGACCGTGCCTTGCCTTTTGCCCTCGGAAATCACCTGTACAAAATGATCGGTAAGTACAAAGGGTACCCTTTCTCTCTGAACTCCAAACTTGCTCTTGAAGTTACCGAGGATATGACCGAAGTCGATGTGGAACATCTGAAAAGGAGACGAATTACAGAGAGGGCATCCAGCTATTGATAAATCTATGTAGTTAATCATCATAATGCTAAGTGAACTGTGGGAGGACCGGTGGCCTCATGATTAGTGCGCTCGTCTCCGGATCGAGCGGTCCGGATTCGAGCTCTGCCCGGAGACATTGTGTTGTGTTCTAGGCAAGACACCATTCTCTCACAGTGCCTCTCTCCATTCAGGTGTATAACTGGGTACCGGCAAAAGTAATGTAGTAATCCTGCAACGGACTAGCATCCCATCCAGGGGGAAGTACAAATACTCCTAGTCGCCTCATGTTACAGAAACCCGCATAAGCTCCGGCGTGATGGGCCACTTGGCTTGTGTGCAGTCTTTACCTTAGTGCAGGAAATAATTAAAATAAAAGGAGACGGTTTAAAGCCATTTCTAGAAGGATAACTCGCGTAAATGGCTTGAGACCGTCTCCAGGAAAACAGAGCCATCAAAACAACGCAAGACAAATGTCAAGTAAACCACTATCTTTATCAATTATTTTGAACCAGTAGTATTTAGAGCAATTTTCAAAGCACTCTCATACATCGTCTCAAACGGCTGAACTCGTAACGCAATCGGCAAAAGCTTAACGTCACGTAGATCATGTACGACGTCTGAGTCGCCAGTGTCAAAACTAAAACCAATCGTGATTTGGCAAGGGGAACTTTTTCCCGCGCTTTTATTGTACTACTAAAACGGGACGTCATTGGCTCCGTGTTAAAGTTTACCTTTCGTTATGAACACGTATGGTCGCAAACCTACCTGTCCTGTTTTCTTCACCATAATGTTGTCATTGTGCCTGTCACCCACCCCCAGAACATACGTAGCCACACAGTACCCGGCACAAGAGAGCGTGAAACGACGCACGGCCTCAGACAGACTACATGAAAAAAAAAAAAATTCAATTTTAGAATATAGCTGCTGTATACCCGCTATTGGAGCTGAGCGTGCATTAGTTTTTAATAAAATAAGTCAAATTATTCTCGCATTTTGACTGGTTGTTACAGGACAAGACAGACGTATAGATAACATTTTTTTAATGCAAACAAAAAGTACCTGCTTCTTTTCAGCAATTGATCACAGAAGACGTCAAAATGTGGTAAGAACATCAGTGACACACTCGCTTAACGGCTCGTTTGCCACTCCCTTGTTCTAACCTCATTTTAAAAGGGAACAAACGCTTTTGTGACAAGTGGTGCTATTATTGCAGTAAAATAACTTACATAACTCGAACAAAGCAGACATCAACTAAGAACTAAGAAACAAAGCAGGAAAGAGGAAACACCCACTAAATTTGTTGTTAATCCAATTTAAAGTCACAATCCTCAACTTGGATTCAGTTTTTGATCAAGCTACAAAGATATCAGTCTTGAATATGGAAAGGGCGTGCCACGATTAACTGTCTCAAGGAATTTGGGCCCGTCTATCGTTGATATTTTAAAATTTTATACATGGCGTGGTTACTCAAGTTTTTGCTGCCTTAAACATGAAGATGTAGATGTAGACAGTACGTTTTGTGCGACGAGGGTTTAAAAACATCAAATTTTACGAAAAATGTATTTTTGGCCCGCGAAAATTTTGCATATTTTGAAAGCCAATTTCTCCTCGATTATTAAGGTCGGCAAACCCAGCGACTAGTCCCTGAAACAAGTCGCGGCAACAAGTCCCGGCCCATCGTGTGAACTGGCCATTTTTACTTCAACATCTAGTCGCACGGACCAACTTTGGTTCCTACGACTAGTCCCACGAATTCAAACTGGTTTGAATTTTAGGGACAAGTCCCTGCGACTTGTTCCTCAAGACGCTTCGTGTGAACTGTTCGTGGGACAAGTCCCTGTTACCAGTCCCTTCGTGTAAACTCTTCAGGGGACTAGTCGCAGGGACTAGTCGCAGGGACTAGTCGCAGGGACTAGTCGCAGGGACTACTAGTCCCCTCGTGTGTGCCGACCTTTACACCCAAAGAGCCAAACATTTCACTAATTACTACGTTTCACAGGCTCCTAAATGCTTGGGGTCAAGTTGTATCTAGCAAGGTGACTTCTCTGCGCAAAGTTGCATGTCAATGAAGAAAAATACAAACAATGAAGTCAGTGCTGATCTTTTTATTCCAGGCCTGGAAATTAAAGTGCCTATGAAGTAAAAAATAATTGCTGCTGATTTCAAAGGCTTTTCAAAGTAAAGAAGAATGGCGTTTTCCTTTTTGGAATATCTTTTTTCGTTTTAGAGATGTTCACGTTTTTGTATTATAAGTGATGACGTCATAGGTGGTCCCACTAAAACAGTTCAACACTCAATCAAGAATATCTCTAGAAATATTAAAGCAGTGTTCTTGAAACTTGGCACCAGAAATGTATGTTACAAGAGAAACAAAGTGACACCCATCGTGCCGTCGCCATGACAACAGTTATGCCGCTGGTCCTGTTTCAATTAAAACTAACATTACCAGATTTTATCGTAAACAAGGATCATCCACTCCCAACAATCTAATGGGGAGAGTTAAGACAATATGGGAATCATGTGTGTTCTGAGCAAGACCCTCTGTCCCTTTTCGAAGGGTCGCAAATTGGCATATTTGGTTTTTCACAGAAAGAGACTGGAGCCAAAAGTGTTGCCATGGCAACAACCCAGAAGGTGTCATTCTCTTTCTTTTGTGATGCACATTTGTGGTGCGAAGTTTGAAGAACACTGCTCCGATATTCCTAGAGATATTCTTGATTCAGTGTTTTACTGTTCAAGTGGAAACACCTATGACGTCATTAATTTCCTTATTTGCATAATACAAAAACGTAAATATCTCTAGAACGAAAAAAGATATTCCAAAAAGGGAAACGCCATTCTTCTTTACTTTGAAAAGCCTTCCAACTAAGCAGCAATTATTTTTTACTTCATAGGTACTTTAAAACAATCACACGATTTCCAACTATTTTCAGGATTTCTGGATTCCCTGCAAGTTCTGCAATACACACACCTTTCTTCAGTGGAGTGAAATTCCTTCAGCCAATCCAAAATGCAGTTATAATTGAAAGCAGCGACTCCCTTGTTTCTCTGTAGCTTTGCTATGGTCATAGAATCATGAACGACCTCGATCAGTCCAACAGAGCTGCCCGTGGACAAACAGCCATACGGGGTCATTCTATAATAGAAAGGATCAAGAATTATTTATTTTATAGTCATCTCTACAAATGTCAAGTGAATTCCATTAACAAGAAAGACTTACTGCAAGTCAAAGGGAACCAGTAGTAATCTCGTGAGTTATGCAAGGGCATTACGCATGCGCCGTACATACTGTTCTACCACAAGCAACAGGGAGTGATTTTCTTTTTAAACAAGGATTATCACTGCTCTCTGGTTGAATTTTTGAAGAAACGGCGCTAAAATTGTAAATTTTACAGTTTTACACAAAATGCGCCAAGAAAGATGAACATGAAAGGTCAATTGTTGAAGTGAGAGCAAAGTTGTAATTACCATAACACATTGACTGATTCAGGTAAACACAGAATCTGACTGGCTACACAAAAGCGGTCTAACTACAGAGCTGGTTAATCTTGAAGTTTCAAGTTCGCCTTTTCATGAAGTTTTCATGATGTTTTCCTGAAATACAAATATATGTTTTTGTTTGATAGAGCAGTCACTAAGTTATGCTAAAACAATTTCAGAATTAAAATAATTTGGAAATTATCGCCATTAAAATTGTCGCAAAACTTACCCTAAATCCAGGCCTTCATTCTGCCAGATCCTGTCCATGATTTTAAACATTTGTAACGTTAACATGTCCTGACGAAGATCTGGATGACACAAACAGACCGAGTTTATTTCAGGTCGCTAAGTGGATTAACTACAGTTAATTGGTCTCTTCTTTCATTCATCGCTGAAGGGACAACGGGAAAATGTTTTACTCAATGTTGTGGGCGGGCACGCACTAGGAGAGAGGGCCCGAGAGAGAGGGACAAACATGGCTACATGATTTGAGCCCCAAAGTAAAGTGTGCCAATTATTCGGGACACACTGAAGTCTCCTTTGCCGGCGTTACTTGGTTCATCACGCAGTGTTGTCTGACAAGCATGGCTATGAACAAGATTGCATGTACACCTCTTCAATAACGTTACAACCAGTCAATCAAATGATATCACACTCACCATCGCCATTCTTGAAGATAATGCGTACAAGGTCACCCAAGTCATCCCAGTTTTTAAACACTAAAAACAGTGGCCGCATTTTTGAATCCATAAACTTGCAATCTTCAACACTGACAGAAAAAACAAGGCAGAGTTCCAATATAAAGAAATACAAACTTAATTCATGTCAAACTTGACATGAGCTCACGATAATCTAGCACTATATCATATTTCAATGTGTGTAGAGAGCTACAATTCTCGCCAAAAGTCCTTGGGACACCTAACTTATATCGTGAACAGAAACATGAATGTTTGTCTATTAATTAAACGAGCCGTAATTTAGTTACTACTCCACCTCCTCCTCCTCCTCCTCCTCCTCCTCCTCCTCCTCCTCCTCCTCCTCCCCCCCCCCCCCTCAACACGCACCCCCAACAATGTTCACTAGTGGATAGAATTCTTCCTATATGGACAACATTGTAAGGGGGTAAGTGGGGAGGGAGGGAGGGTATATGCATTTCTCTGTTAGGTGAGCTGTACAATCACTAGAAGCGCAAGGACTATCCCGAGAATTTTAGCCAGGATTGTAGGTTATCTTCCGTTATAAGCTTCCAATGCGTTCAGAGACATGGGAAAAATTTAAGTGAATTCAAGCTTGGCATTACAGTAATAACCCTAAATCCCTCATTGTACAACCACCTTCCACTACCGGGCAAAGGTCATGGGGATGAATGAGTTAACTTTTTGACACTAGTTAATACCAATTGTACGCGAAGTTAAAGGAGATGTTTGGTTTATGGAGAGTTTTCATTTGTTTCTATTATACTCAATAATGTATTTGTTTATTTATTCATTTATTTATTTATTTATTTATTTAGTTACTTACTTAGTTAGTTAGTTAGTTAGTTAGTTAGTTAGTTAGTTAGTTAGTTAGTTAGTTAGTTAGTTAGTTAGTTGATTAGTTAGTTAATTAATTAATTATTGGCGCGAGAATATGCTAAGGCATTTGTCTGCGCTCATTATCTGTTCCGAGAAGCCAACAGATTGCTGCGAACGTAGCTCGAGAAAACCTGTGAGCTTTGAGAAACAGATAATGTCCAAGGACGAATATCCACCCATATTGTCGCGCCAAATGGAGGCTATCGTGTTTATCCTTCATATATTTTTGGCAGCAAGCGCAAGTTTGAAAATTGGGGAATATCACTCGAATATTCCCCAGTTTAAACGGGGTACATTCAGTCACGTGACGCGATTTGACCGATCGCGCGCGAGCGAAAATATTTGATGGATTATAGCTTTGGACGCTCAAGAGAAACCCGATCTAATGAAAAGCTATTACAGCAGCCATTTTTAAGCAAAATACATCAAAAGCCATGTACTTAACAAGAATGACATCTCATACTTTAACTCTCGCAGCTCGTAGCTTGGATCAAGAGGAGAGCTAATTTTAGATAGTGCCAACTGGTAAGTTTTTTGTCGTAGAAGTCCTTTCATAGTTTTCAAATTCTTGTCCCTTTTGTCCTGAAAACGAAGAAGAAGAAAACCAAATTGAAAACCACACTAAGCCGTCAACATAAATATCAAAGCATCTAACAACTTAAATAGCCTTGAAAAATAAAGTTTGATCTAAGGTTCAAGTGCCCAATACCACTGGACCACTGAGCTTATTCCAATCTTCGTGGCATGAAGAGAATTGAATCATCACCACCTTCCCCGCTGGAGGGAATGCTAGTGTTAGTAAATCGGTAGTCATTCCACGGTGTTTAGTTTCAGTTAGGTTGCAATATTAATTCACTGTTTGTTTGTTTCAGTTTTAATGTCATCGACTTTCGTAAATTTTCAGTCCTGAAATGAAAAGATTTGTCTAACATTTCAGTATTGCATGCTTAACTCCTAGAGGAGGCGTCACTCCAGTATTGAGTTATGGTTAATACTTCAAGCCTTACGTTACAGCCTGCAAAAATAGAGGAGCCATCTTCCTAGAGTAGGCAGGCATCGGGACAAGGCACAGAGGTCGTTGTCCATTTACCAAAACGTTCCGGTAATTCCGGTTGGAATGTAAATGGAACAGGACTTTTCGGTTAACCCAGTGGGAAATTTCCAGAAGAAAAAAGAACTCCTGAAAAGATAGTGCCATTTTCTCACTAGTTTTGTTTTGGAAAGTCTTGTTTCATTTACCGTTTGCTTTTCGGCTTTCATAGGTGCACGACTAGACCAAAATGGTTCTTTAGGAAAAAAAAATCCAACGGATTAATTTTCGGAAAAATGGTGAAACAACGAGACAAAGAACTGCCTGAGGTATGTGATGGCGTGGATACCCCATGGTCTGCAACAATCGCTCTATATTTCTTTCCCACCAGCACACGCTCTCATTTGCTACTTTGAGGTCACATCACATTCAACAACACGGCTGTTTTCCGCCAAATGCCTCTAGGCGAGCGCTTATTAGAAGAAGGCAACAACATTGAAAACTCTATAGCCTGGTTTTCACTAGCGACGTAAGCACAAGCGCAAGCACAAATGCAAGCAGTAGGGATGACCCAAGTGAAAATGAAATTCGACACAAACACAAGCACAAGCACAAGCACAAGCAAAATCATCCGAACCTTCCGCCATTTTGAAAAATTGTCTACGCGCGAGTTAATCTGGATACAGTGTTTTCATTGGCCAAACATAACCACGTGTGGTAAATATCGTTGTGCTTGCGTTATGCTTGAGCGGTATTTCGTTTTCACTTGTTGCAGCGCAAACGCAAGCATAAGCTCAAGCACAAGAAAAAGGAAAAATTTCAACCCATGTGCTTGTGTTTGCGTTTTTCTTATGCCTGCGTTAGGGCCATTTTCACGGGGAAATAAGAAGTACTATGTTTGCGCTTGTGCTTGCGCTTGCGTCGCTAGTGAAAACCAGGCTTATGACGTCGAGGGTTTCATGTGCACTGTCACCCGCGAATGTCGACCGACGACTGCTGTTTTACACATGAGTTCTTCCCACGTCTTTATTGTGCTATATAGCAAATCACCTTATGACTGGTCCCTCGAGAGCAAATATTAAAATTTTCGGGAAACAAAATAGAACAGATCGTAATACGCTTTGGGGTTCATCTGTTTTTTTTTTAACGCTAACAGTATTGCTAACAACACCAGAAACTGTCATCAATACCTTCTCCATAAGCTGCAGTAGCTCAGTAACAGCCTTCATCTTGCTAAGAGCATGGGCCTGAAAAAAATTAAATGTTCATATATTCACTTGCATCCTTTATCATCTACGGGTATATTGGTGGAGGCATGGAGACCGCATGCTTAGTGCGCTCGACTCCGGATTGAGCGGTCCGTTCGAGCCGTGGCCGGGGCCAACGTGTTGTATTCTTGGGCAAGTCACTTTAATCTCACAGTGCCTCTCCTGCTCTTACAAGTCCTCTGTAGCTCAGTAGCAGAGTGCCAACCAGTGTACTATTGATCCCAGACGTGTGTGGAAATGGCTCTTTTTTTTCAGGCCGTTGAATGCACCATTGGTTTCATTCACGGATTCAAAAAAAAAACCAATACTGTAACCACGTGATGACGAATTTTATGATCGTGTGATGCGTGAAGTCAGTGAACGGGGAAGGTGCTTCACAGTTTGTTTACAAGTTTGTTGCAGAGTTTCGTACTTTCTAGCGCGTTCGAATTGATAAGATTTGCCACGACCTCGCTACTTTTGAGGAATTTTCGAAAGTTGTTCCGCAAACTGTGGCCAAGATGTTTGTCATGACGTGATCACTTTGTTTGAACCCGCAGCTGAAACCAACGGCGCGTGCAACGGCCTGAAAAAAAAAAGCCATTTCAACAGACGCCCAGTATCAACAGTATGGAAAGACAGGTTCAACTAGTATCAAGATTCAGCCTGTAATTCTTTCCCTGATGGGTGTGTTCACACAAAACCCATACTAACCTGGCGCTGCAGGCTTTTCATGTGTGACGGGGCACCACGACAGTAAGCCTCTAACATCAGACCAAACCTTACTGATACTTCTGGGTTCTCCATTTCAGCTCTGAGGAGACAAAATAATAATAAATAAACAAATCAATCAATAAATAAATTTAGTAATGTTGTGCCAATAGGGGACACTGTAAATGAATAAACAAATATTGCTAATGGAACATAAACTATTACATGTAAGAATCCCAACTGGTGGTACGCTGACCAGTTGGCTATTTACACAGCACGGCCGAGGAGTTGAACTTGGGACTACCGAGAACAAATTCAGATAACAGTAGGGTGGAGGATTTGATTTGACAACTTACAGTGGCCATACTGTTACTTCTCTATACAATATGGTTTTCCAAGATCGGCAAGATTACTGACAGACAGTTCGTCACTTTATGAGAGACTTCACTTACAGTCGGTTGTAAACAAGAAATCTGTTATCTTTCACAAGTGTTCGTGAATGTAAGAGAGCCTAAGACTAATGCTAATACTAAAAATAGTTTATTTGTACCTGAGGAGCCAAAACAACTGATGTCCAAAGTGCTGATTCTTAAGAGCTCTTCTGAGTAAAAACTCTGCCAAGTCATTATCTAGGTACGATTCATATTTAAGAACCTGCAGACATGACAACAAAAATGCAAAAAAAGCTCATATTCATACTTAAATTATTTCATTAAATAAAAAGAGGAAAGAAGAAGAAAGAAAGAAAGAAAGAAGAAAGTCCATTGATACTGATAAGACAAATCAGATGCCAATTGACCAAAGGATCAAATGAAATCAACTCAGTAAGTGTAACAAAATTTAAGGTTTACCTGGACTAGCTGTAGAAGGTATTGTGAAATTTCCCTGTCGCTGCAAAACAAAGTTGAGGCAAAAAGGTATTGAATTGGCAATGATTACAGCATACGTGGGAATGGCAAAGAAGTAACACTGGAAAAATATAGCAGTCTTAACCCGTATGAAATTCTCAGGTCTTACGCTAGCCAAGTTATGGCTAGGAGTATTTCTCTTCTTCTCTGGGTGCATGGGGTGCATTTAATTGCCACCCTCTCCTTTACACCTACAGAATGCAGGAAAAGGCACTGAAGGAGTAAAACGTCTTACCCAAAAATACAAAACAGAGCTCATTATAATACGGCCAATGCACTCCCTCATCATATATCATCATATATATCATATATAGATTTAGGCCAGCCTAAAAGCTGGCTCCTGGGCCGGGTTGTTCAGAGCCAAATAACCCAGGAAAAGGCAGCATTTTGATTTGAGTTTTGAAACTTTGCATTGAGGTTTTCTGTATATTGTCTGGCCTTCTGTTTTGAGTTTTAATAATCACTATATACACAAAACAAAGCAGCAAACAACATTTGTATAGAAGAAAATGTTATAATTCGTTTAACTTTTAACTCTGGGTTAACTAGCATTAACCGGCTTCCGAACAATCCTGCCCTGTTTTCAACAAGTTAACCTGAGATGAGCCCGTGATCCAATTGAAACCAGCACTTGGTCAGCAGTCAACTTCAAATAAACATGCGACCTCAATGAGCTGTAAACTTGAGCCGGCGATATGGTCACGTGATACTGGTCAGTGGATACCTTGTTTTGACAGGTATCAATAGATCATAACATGGATGTCCAATATCAAAGAAGTGCATGGTAAACCAAGGCTGCATGTCTCTGTCAACCCATTATTTGGAGTATGGCCGTCATGTTGTGCGACTCTGTTGTCGTCGTCGTCGTTGTGCGCCCACGAGCAATACCTCTAGCCATGATAACCATGAGAAAATCAACTCACGGGTTTCCTTTTCTTTCCTATATGAGTATGGGGCTCCGCTATTAGATAGCTGTGTCTCAGGAAGACTGGGAACTACTGAATTCCTGAATTTGATTGGATGAAATCAATGTTTAAAGCGGTCTAGATTTTCCCATCTAGACCAGTAATGTCTTGCAATGAAAAAGTTGCAAACTAAAATGCAAAAATATTGACTATTTTCTTCTAACATCATTTATTTATGGAAGTGCCAAAAAGGCTGATGTGTAAAGAGGACGAGCAAACAAGTTTAGTTCATCACCGTTCATAAGCAAAATGCCAGCTAGTACAAACCAGTTTCATTAACGAATTAAACTGTTCTTGTTGACCATATAATAAACATCTTAACCGAGCTTAGTTGGTCTGTATGGGAGAATCTTGACCTCGGTCATGTGCACACTGTACTCACAACCTTGGTTAATATTCTGCCATACAGACCAACTAAGCTCAGTTAATAAGGGCTAACCATGTCAATGATTGCTATGTCACCACAGGATGGTAAGGTAAATATACAAAATTTGGGATTGCAGAAAATACCCACCTCATGTTTTCAATGCACTGCACAGCAATCTTCCTTACTTCCTGGTCAGCATACGTGAAATCCAACAGTTCTAAAGCCTGCTCTGGGTCCAGCCTGGGCCAAGTTGGAAGCACAATCTGCATCTGAAAGCATAGTTACATGATAGTTACATTAAATTGTCATGTTCAAAGGAAAAAAGATATATGTGAGGACAGTTTCACTTAATATATTTAAAAACAAGCATAACATGACAGAACATGTCCACATAAAACACACTCATCTGATAATGATTATTCATTGCATTAAAACAAAAGGATAACAACCATTACAACATTTGATAATGTGCTCTTAATAAGGGGTATCAAATGGTCTTTGCGAGCATGCAAGCAGTTTGTTTATTTTTGTGAGTACGAGCAGTGATCAAGTTTGTCTTGCCAGCAGCAAGCACTTTAGAAACATAATATAGATGGCAAGCAGCGAGCACTTCATAAATTTTCTGCTAGCCTAAGCTCTATCTTTGTGGGTGGCTTTCGTGAAGAATTCTTACATGCATCAGTTTCAAACGTCAGCAAAATGAGGAAGCATGTTTCCAGAAACATTCATAGCATGTGTATGCTTCCCTAATGTTTTCCACTTTTGCCATAAGGGATCAAGCACATTTTAACAAGAATTCGAGCATGTGAGCAGTGGCAAACATTTTGCGAGCATGAGCAAGTGAGCACTCATCTAATTTTTGTGAGCAATTCAAGAAAAGGCCAAATTTTGCAACCACTTTTAAATCAAATGGGACCATTCTATACCCCTTTAATAATTAGGATACATGTAGTTTCATAATTTCTTTTGTGTCCGTACTGTTTTCCACCTCTCTTCATGTTAGGAAATACAAGTCCATATGCATGTACTTAGGTGAAACACAAAACACTCACTAAGTCATGTTTAATTAGAACATAGTTTTCATCTCACACTACCTTAGATTCATAAAAATGTTACCAGTGCTCAATCACCAACTTTTTTTTTACATTTGATAATTTTTAACATACCTAGACCCATTATTTCATGTTGACAATGGAAATAGCTTGTATCAGCTCTTAGCTGGGTTAAAAATTATAAACATTGTGATCAATATGTCCAAAATGCAGGTGTCAGTCACAATACATTAACTCACTGGTCATAATTTTCAGATTTTCTAGATTAATTAGACCTTTGAGTAGTTATTCAAATCTTGACCTTGTCAAATTTGGCAATGTTTATTTAAACCTGGCATTTATTCAGTGCCCATCACTCAACGTGCAGTCTGACTCGCTCCACGCAAAACTATTCTCCGATGATTAGCACATTCACATAATCCACGCATACTGGAATGCAGTCCATTTCAAGCTCAACCAGTAAATGACA
Organism: Orbicella franksi; assembly: GCF_964199315.1. Taxonomy (NCBI): domain Eukaryota; kingdom Metazoa; phylum Cnidaria; class Anthozoa; order Scleractinia; family Merulinidae; genus Orbicella; species Orbicella franksi. Next base: position 27,587,115 of record NC_138147.1, read on the forward strand.
ACTTTGATACTAGGATTAATGACCTCAGTCTTGGGAATGATGCTTGATGCATTGAAACGTCGATTGACAATATTCTTAATCTTTCTTCTCATCATTTTATTTAATGGCATTTAATATAGTGCTTATTGGTAGGGTACAAGTTAGAAAACGCTTGTTCATTACCAAAGCAACATCTTCCTTTCTGTTCCATTTCACGCAGCACAACAATTTTGCTAGAGCGTGTGGGAAATGTTCTCGACAGTCAATTCTGCAAGAACAGTCATGTGATAGTTATTCTGGGACCACAAAACAACAGCAGTATGAGTTATACCAAATAATAATTAATATAAAGTTATACTGTAAGGTAAAGTCTGCATCAAGCCAAGCGGCCCATCAGACCAGAGCTTTAATCCTGGTTTCAGTAACATGAAACAACTGGGGGCATTTCTACTCCCCCCTGGATGGGATGCTAGTCCATCGCAAGGTTACCTCGAGCATTAAGTTCGTGAGTACCCATTTATACACCTGGGTGGAGAGAGGCACTGTGAGAGTAAAGCGTCTTGCCCAAGAACACAACACAATGTCCCCAGGCAGGATTTGAACCCAGACCGCTAGATCTGTAGACGAGCGCACTAACCATGAGGCCACCACACCTCCCACAATGTTATACTGTACTTGCCAAAGCTTCTTCAATTTAATGCAAGAGATTTGCGTTTTTTATTTTTTAATACCGTGATTTTCAAAGATGACAAAAGATCAAAAACACAAACCTCCTCTCCCAAACAAGTTCCTTTTCTTGATCAAAGATCACTGCCAAAGGCTCACGGTCTACAACCTGCCTTAGTTGTTCAAGCAATGTTTCATCTGCTCCTCCCTGTATTGATAGGTTTATTGAACAAACTGAATTATTATAATAAATTATATTTACAGTGTAATTATAATTTATTTACTACAACACTAGGATGTCCACAATTGGGAGAATATCAGCTTTCAGACTTTCTGTATGGAAATCGCTGCCCACAAGATTTCACTACATATTTTATTATAACTGTTAACACTTGGGCTGCAACAGCATTTCTTCCAGTAACTGGCACTTTCAAGTGTGTGGTTCTAATATAATGTTGTTACATGTATGATAAGTGAGGGAATTTTCTCATACAAAAACATAAAATTTTGCAGTGAAACCACTTGCCTGCAACTTCTGGTTCCACTTGAGTTTTGAGCATTTTATGATGTCATTTATGTTATTTATACAAGGGTACACCAAAATACAGTTGATTTGTTAAGGATACTTACAAAAATCTTGGCGTCAGTTACTCCTGCAGCCAGTTCAGCAACCTACAGACACATAAAACAGAACTTTCAACAGAAACCCCTTTCAGGCCCAAACTTGAAATTGTCCATCAAGTCTCCTTTCAGGGGCTCTTGGGACAAGATTGGGCCTCATGGAGTTTTGAAATTTCACAGTAAAATCCATGTATCCTACTCCAAATTACACATTTAACGCTCTTCTTACCATGTCGAATGACGGATACACAACAGCATGGCAGTAGCTTGGAAATTCAATGTTGAGTGAGACTGAGGTAGTAGTGTTGAGATTGGAGACCACTGTACCAACTGGATTGAGTTGATCTGCCATTGTTTCAGGTACAGCCCACGCAAAGAGCTTCAATGGACCCTGCCGTAGTTTACCCTGGTAATCAAATAGGGTCGTGTTGACCCATGCCATTGGAATGATTTCCTAAAAAGACAAAAAATGGTTTGACACTCAGGCAATATTTTAAGTGGGAGAGTATCTTGGTCCATAATTTCAAAATTCCACGAACATCCCCTGCACAATAGAGATCAGACAATATTTTAAAACAATTAACAACCTTACTGATCGTGAACGGATGGTTAAATTGATTCAAATAAACGTATGAAAATAAAGAAAACAAACTTTAATATTATTCAACGGGTTGGCACGACGGAGCACATAAATTTGTTTCTTTTGTGATGTACATTTCTTGGTTGCCAAGTTTGAATAACACCATTCTAATATTTCTAGAGATATTCTTGATTTGGTATTTTACTGTTTTAGAGGAACAATTTATGATGTCATCACTTTCCTCATTTGCATATAAAAACAAAAATGTAAACATCTCTTAAACAAAAGAAGATATTCCAAGAAGGAAAAATTAATGCCAAATGTTCTTCTTTCATTTTGAAAGGCTTTTCAAATAAGCAGCAATTATTTTTACTTCATTGGCACTTTAATTCATACTGTGCAGTGACATTCAAAGTTGCATTTGACTCTGAACTAGCTGAAATGTTAAAACTTGCAACAATGTTTATATATAGCAACTTATAGAAATATGTTTTGGCCAAACAACTTTGACCTTCATCGGTTTAAAAAGCCAACTGAAATATTATTGTTGGCTTAATTCACAACTTTGCCCATACTACACTGATCCAGCAAAATGCGACAAACACATGCTGCCCACATTACAAATCACATGATCGACATGTGCATGTAAATACTTGGAAATTATATAAACAATAGCCTCCATTTGGCACGAAAACATGCTGGGATATTTGTCCGCGGACATTATCTGTTCCGAGAAGCGATTAATTTTCTGAGAGTGCAGCTAAAGGGAAACTGTGAGCTTTAAGGAACAGATAATATCCAAGGTCAAATATCAGAGCATGTTTTCGCTCGAAAGGGAGGCTAAAATAATTTGTGTTTATTATCCTTCAAAATAATATTTTTCACAACACGCACCATTTTGAAAATTGGGGAATATCACTCAGATATTCCTCAGTTTTAGCTGGGGCATATTCAGTCGCGTGACACACCTAAACTAATCACAAGCAAGAGAAAATATTTGATGGATTATAAGCTGATACATTCATTGACCTCATTGAAGTCTCGCTGGGAATACCAGGCCTCTCATAATAATAATAAAGTCTCTCATAATAATATCAAGTCTTGTCCATGGCGGCCATGTGATTTACTGTAAGTCTATGTCAAGGCCAAGATGATTTGTGTGTTGTGCGATTACATGTATTTTTACCTCTTTTGTCCTTCTTCTGGTCCTCTTTGTAGTAACATAAATGCCATAAATAACGAGGCAAAGGCGTGCCATACGAGGAATATCAACCATATTTAAGTCAAAGTCCAAATACTGGTTCCAAGATGGATTTGATCCACTCTCTGGTCTTGTGCTTGTAATGTCACACAGAGCTTCTGCACCATGGTAAATACCTGCTCTCACACCAACCTAAATAGGTTTGCACATAAAAAGCCAAATGATCAACAATAATGTAATGATCACGAAATCGTGGCAGGTGCACTTCCCAGTTTAACTCCTCTACACATTGTCAACATTGTTAATATTGTACTTGTACCTACAACTACACTTAAGTCTATTTTACAGAAAAATATTACCAGTGATAATAAAAAATCATTGTTTAAGCCATATGATTTTAACGAACAGTTAAGTTTTACAATGTCTAGATCATCAGATGAGACTGAACCATCTACATGACAAAACCAATCTTTTATGCAGCATGCAAAGAAAGTTGTTTCCTTGACATTTTAAAAACAATTTATCAAGTTGATGTCTTCTCATCTGTAGTGCAAGGAATGCATTGGAAATGTGAGCAGCAAAATTCCAAGTGGAAGTTAAGGAGGGAGATCTAAAGGGTGGCCTGACCTAAAGGTCCAGTAGACGCAAAGTGGGGAAGAAGCCAATATGTCTATGACTTCTTACAGCTTGCCCTTTGAAAACTATCACGACTGAAGAAGATTGAGAACTGGGCTACAACAGACTCCTAATAAAAAATTACGAAAAAGGTTTCTAATGATACACAATTTACTGTATTTTTTTTACTGGTGGAATAAAAACACAAAAATAGCTTGCATACCTTCATTAAATCACCTGCATTCACATTAGCTGCAGAAACAATCTTAATTCGTACATGTGTCTCAATATCCCACAGTTGTAGAGTTGCTGGCAATGATTTTTGGGGTAGTGGCGGAGCTGGCCCTTGTGGAAAATGACTTATCCTACTCTGCATGTCGAGTACTTCAACTTGAAGTGAGGAACGAAGCACAAGTGAAAGCATTGGTCTGACACCCTTAGATATACAAGTGCGAATGTACTGAAACAAAATAAGAAACAACTAATTACCATTACCTCTTGCCTTGTGGACACCTTACAATTATGGAGAGCCACTATATTAAGGACAGAAGCTAAAATCCCAAGCAAAAACTACAAAAAAATGTATGCAAACAACTCTCACTGATATGGACTCCTGCTACAGTTATTATGGAATTGTAGACACTTCATGTGGTCATGTCATATGGTCATGTGCTCATGTCATGTGGTCACATCGTTACAATGGACAACTTGGATGTATTGAATTCTTGGATGTATTAAATTTTATGTAGTTCTGATGACTAAAGATCACTGATTTCAATTAAATTACTTCACTTCTGTAGGTCTAAATGAGTCATTGTTGTATTCATGTTCATGTTGTACATTATGGATTTACCAAAAAAAAAAAAAAATTAAATGTTTCCAGATTTCCTATACTAAATTAAATAGAGATAGTTTCATTTCTACCATCATCACACACAAATGGCAGTCGTGAATTTAATGGGACTGGCAAATTTACAAGTAAACAAAACTAAATAATTCTATGCCACTATACGAAAATTTCACATATTTTCGTCCTCCTGATAGTTCACTAGACTGCTTTTGCTTGCATGTGAAAAGTTAAGTTTCTAGCAATTGCATAGTGAGCAGTGAAGGATTTCAGGAAGAAAAACTGAATACTTATAGTCAAATAGTTCACTTCCTGCTTATCAAATATGGTGTAGAAATTGTACATATACATGTACGCTACACACCATTCACTGATGAATTATTTCTCAGCCAATATAGAAAGATTTCCACATTGTTACATAATTTTTATTATCCTATATCAAATGGCAACTTTGAATTCAAAAAGACTCACAAAATTCAAAGTATGCATAATTGAGTATGACTGTGCATAATTAAATAAGGGGCTATAAGGAAATAAAGCCTTAAACTCTGGTAATAGCTACTTTCTCTCATTAAAAGGGGCTACCTACCGTGTACTGCAATAGTGAATAATTTCCCAACAAATAACTTTCTTGCCCAACAATCTTCAACACCCAATCAGACTGGTTTTCAAGGTCCAGATCTCCCATAACAACACTTCGCCTCTTCAACACCAACGTCAAGAGCTCTTCTGGAAACGCATCTGCAGGAACGTTGAAAACGTACATGTCTTTTACTGAAGCTCGATTGTTCTTGATGGCCACATTGACTAAGAAACGCCTGCTTTCCATTAAATTGTTTTCAATATGCGAAGCGGGCTCAGTGGTTTCAATTTCGGGAGGGTAGGCGTACATCGCCCGTCCCATCCAATCGAGCTGACGCCGCTCGCAGGCAATTTTCTCCGCAAATTGACGATACTTTCGACGGAAATCGTCCACTTCGGTATCCTGCATTTGATGGAATTCATGCAAGCTCTTCCCGATCAGGTTGCCGATGTGAGAATTGAATAGTTTCTCTTCGTTGTCACCTTTTTTGTGGATCAGTTTCAACAACGATCTAAAAGGACGCACATCGATCAACTGGCGCGATTCGTCCAAGAGTTCCTCCTGTTTTCCTTTCTGATTCACGCACACAAACACGTAGGCTGATGCATCTTTGAGCAAATTAAACAAGGGATAACTGCTGGCTTCTCTCCACAGTCGATTCTTGATCTCTCCCAGAGGTGCGTCAGTGCGAACTTGAAGTTGAATAACCACTCCGGTTGGCAGAAAGCAATCAACATTCACCAGCGAACCGGGCTCATAATTGTCCCAGAAATTACGCCGAAATCCCGGAGGCATGTTTAATCTTGGCAGGTGACTTCAAAGTATTTCTTGACACAAAATAACTCCATGCATGTCCAATATTTACGCAACAGACACAATTTGTCAAAACAGCCTCGCGACCAACAGTGAAAACAGTACGTTCCAGATTCGTTATTCCTCGGAGTGTGATGATTCGTAACGAAATTGTGTCTCATTATCTGAATGTGAACAAAATGAAGAATTGGACTGGTTGGATTGGTTAAATAACAAAGCGAAACTGAATCCGTCAATGAACCGTAAATTGCTCTTCACTGGGGAGAGAATATTTCCGCGTTTCAGCCCTACTGAAGCCGCCATCTTGGTTTCGTATAACGAGTGCAAACTGGGGAGAGGACAATTTCTTTCCAATCCCTTTTCGTCCATACCGCTTTCAGCGGGGTTCCTTTATCTCCCGACTCCCGTTCCCGTCCGTCTTGCTCCCGTCCCCTGTAAACAAGGGGCTCATAACACATCCTTGTCATTTAGCTGGCCAATCCATAGGCGTTTCTTTCCTTTTTTCCTTTGTTTTCAGCCTTGCTCCTATTTTTCACGTCTTTTGACAGCTTCAGTGACATTTCATGACCTATGAAGTAGCCACCGCCGAAAGGGTTTCTAATTTTAGCGGAAGGAGGCCTCAGTTTTTCACCCCAAGGGCGAATTTTCATTTTTCCGCTGGTCAAGAAGTTTCAAAATAAGCTAAATGTAAGTCAACAAACATTTTGGATTCTTGTTTTTGAAAGCATTTTAACGCTCAATAAATGATTCTTACCTTCTTAAAACTCCCACTTCCCGCCCTTTCCTCTCCCGCTTTCCGCCCCCTATTCTCCCGGGCTCCCGCCCTCTGTCTCCCCGTCTCCACCCCCCCCCCAACTTTCACCGAGCGCCGTGCCGGCATTTCGAACGTCAACAATGTTCAAATGTTTCGTTTCCAAACTTCCTACTACAAATTTGCACAGCTGATACTACACAGCATCAACTATCTCAGACCAATGACGCCGATCATAAAGTTACTTTCACGAAATTTTGCCGTATTAGACAACTCTAAAAATAATTGTTTTTTGAAAATGAAATAGAACACTTCTATTCAAACTAAGATGTAATACTCAAGTATCTTTGTTTGTTTGTTTGTTTTTTTCCTTTTCTTTGCTTAATCTATCAGCTTTTCCGATGACGTACAAAAGTCAGTGATTTTAATTTATTCCTTCCGTGTTTTTACAACTACAAAAAACCCCCAGACATCAGATAAACATTGAGCCTTGCTAACGAGGAAGTCCCTAAATTTGTCTGTTTTAAAAATGTTTACATATGTCGAGAGCAAAAAATTTCCTGTTTTTTCATTTGCATAAATTTTTCGCAAAGATTTCTTTGATAAAGTTTATCTCATTTTGGTTCTAAGGCAGTACTTTTGACGAGCAGCATACGCAGAAAAGTTGATAATCGGTGCCTTTAATTTGTCTGAAAACGTTCCTAACAAAACAGGCACTTCTTCACAACGTGTGTTACATCGTGTTGCTGATGAGCCAGTGAAAACTAGCCTTCAGCTGTAGCCTTGTCAGTCGAACTCCATTCAATAAATAAACATTATAATTTGCATTTAATAATTAAGACAGAAGAGTTATCTTGAAGGAAAGATGTTTGCTTCAGAAACCTCTGCTTCCAATAGCACGGTGTGAGAAGTTTTATTACCAAGAATGCTCGGCACGCTTACCTCGAACGATCCTACCACAACACTTTTAACACTTCAATTCTCAAATTTTACATGAATATAAGTTCAATTACTCAATAGAGCGAAGCTTGAGAATTTGATCTTCACTGATAAGTTAATGCCTCACATAAAAGCAACCTCCACCATGCATTTCTCTGATTGTAATTTTGCCTTAGGTATATATTAGCACTGAACCTGACATTTTGTCCTTGTATCTGCAGCAGCAGAAATTTTTGGTAATATTTAATTCTCTTTCGCTTTTCTCAGTTGAATGTAAAGCATTTTTATTATCAGTCACAATAAAAAAAATTGTCTTTGAATCAATTATTTACCTTCGGTCAGCCGGTGTTTATAGCCAAAGGCTCTTGACTGAACAATAAACAATTCAGAAAGAAATAATTCAACTGAATTAAAGTAACGTAACAAGCGTGAAAAAACGAACAACTGGCGAAAGGCAAAGCAGTTGATAAAAATAAAACAGGTTGTAGAGGAAGCCACCGACAAGCGAGTTGATTTATTTACAATGAACTGGGACACGTTGAATACACTGACAATTTTTTCCGCTTTCATTAAGTTAGGCCCGGGGGGGGATGTTACTCCCTATATAATGGCCCATACGGGGAGGCTCTGCCCGAAAAGGGTTCCTTTTTCAGGCTTCAGGTGTATAAAAGGGCAGGGATTTCACAAGTTAAGGTATATGAAAGGGTTGGGAAATCTGTTGTTTAGGTACTTGATATTGACGATGACGGAGGGTGAAGAAAATCTTCGTGTAAGAGAAGATAGAAGTTACTAGACACACTAGTGTGCCTATAATGGAATACCATATCGTTATGAGAACACTACAGCATTTCATTGCTGAAAGGGCAGCGGAAACAATCCAAAAGGTAATAATGATCACGTAGATTCGCTTCAAAGTTACAACTTGTCTGTATCTCAATCCTAACAACAGGGCGAGAAGTCTGTCCACACTTATTGCAGTCAGTGTCAACACAGACACTCCACTCAATAAGTGGCCTGTTATAAAGGCTGCCTTGTATACGTAGCGACAAATCTTCCAATGTTCATTCACCATAGACATCCAATAGGTAACAGTGAGAGGCTCTGAAACAAGACCAACACAGAGATCAGTTGTTGCAAGGCAACGAAGCAAAAGTTTGGACGGCGGATGAAGTGAAGACTCCTTGTTAAGAGCAATAAGAATCAGAGCATTCCCGGGAAATGCAGTGGCGGACAGGAAAGAGTTTACTGAAATAAATGCCATGTGGCCGTGCAGTCCAACGGTTAAATCTGACGAACATAATAGTTGTTCAGATGTTTTCTGTTGTCCATCTCCAGTAAAGTTTTCAGTCGCCATATTGACATGACGATGGCTTTTCGTCGCCGACTAACTGCAAGCTGGAACTGATAACCTATCACTGTCGAAACTTGGCCTCTTAACAACTGACAAACATTCTAAACGTTATGTATAACTTTGCTGAAACATATCAACACCGCCCACACGAATCACTGACAGTTTGAAAAGACAATCTATTTACAGCCGAGCAGCTGGTTTTCTATTAAACGAAGACTGACTGGTTTTTGTTTCCGTCGAGAAAGAAAAAACTATTGGGTAGAAATATCTGCATTTTTTTTTTTGCTTCTGATAAGCAACATAAGTGAATATGGAGAAAGATGTATATCTATTCAGTGTAGAAGATTATGTTCTTTTTTATTTACAATGCTTAATTTGAAATACATAAGCAAGTAAAAACTAACGATACAATATATGTCCCGACGTTTCGGCGACTTCATGACGCCATTATCTATTACTTAACTCCATTTATGTAAATCTACAGGTCTTACCTCTTTTGATCTCGCTCTCATTTCTTCATGCTTTGATAATGGACATGTCATCATGAGGTCGCCGAAATGTTGGGACTTTATATCGTTAGTTTTTACTTGCTTATGTTTTATAACTTCAGAAAATACGACACAAATTATAAAATCTTCCAGATATCCTAAATTGAATTTTCCTAGATGATGCATTAGCGAATTAGTCGTTATTTTTAGATATATGATTTCTAAACAAATAATGGTGGCGGTATTGTCGAATTCGAAGCCCCACATGTGTGTGTCACCTAGGTACAGATAGGAGAGAAGATAATTGAATATTTGTAAATTAAAAACGAGACCATTTTAAATTATATGGATTCTGAAATTTTTCCTTAAAATCTACTAGAATGGAATATCAAGAATCGTATCAAGAATGATTAACCTCAATTTTCAAGTTCAAGTTTTCAGTGCGATGTATTTCAGTCGTGTATGAGGACTAATTTTATTTGTTCATTCACAAGTTTCGTACTCTGACACGTTTCAAGCCGGGGTTCTCCCCTTGAATCCCCTCATCTCCCATCTGGGTTAGGAAACGCCTTGCACTTAATCGTCACGTTTTCTATGATAATAGGACTGAGTTAAGTCCATGTCGGTGTGTAATCATACGAGTTATTAACAACATCAGCCGAACGCGAAGCGTGATTCCGATTTATGAAATAACGAGTATAAGGCCAATTCTATTATTAGACAGTTCGTTATTAGACGCTTTGATATTGGACGCTTTGAAAATTGAACATCTTGTTGTTAGACACTTTGTTATTTTGTTGTTGAACACCTTAATTAGCTGCTCGGGCGGCCAATTCATTAAACTGGAATAGGGTGCACTGAGAACCAATCAAACGCGCGTTTGGTCACCCTGTTGCGACGTTTTGCTACATGTTGGGTATTGAAAATCGAACTAGTGCGCATGCCCTGGCGCAACATTGCTACACGAATCCGGCCAATCGACTACAACATCACGCAACATCCACAAATGTTTGACCATCTTCAAATTTAAGCCAACAACACCCAACATGTTGCCACACGTTGCAACATGGTGGCCAAACGCGCGCAACATGTTACGCCCAACTATATTGCGATATGTTGCAAAGACGAAACGTTTTCCAACTTTACAGTTTCTTTGTTATTTAAAATTGAGTGACCGACAAATTCCCTTCCTCCCACGCTGGCTAACAGAAGGTCTCCTTTATTTACTTTGCAAATGAATGCAAGTCCAAGTCTCAAAAAAGGCATAGAAGTGAATACCTGCTTTATTATGACTTTAATTGTCGTAATTTGCTTCTGTTTACGGAAGGTTAAATTCTCAGTTAGCAAGAGTTTGGACGGCGGATGCAGTTAAGACTCCTTGTGAAGAGCAATTAGAGTCAGAGCATTCTCAAGAAATGCAGTAATGGTCAGAACAGAGTTTAAAACTGAAATAAACACTGATCAATTGGCCGTGTAATCGAGCAGTTAATTAATATCCTGCAAAGCATAATAGTTGTTCAATTGTTCTCTACTGTCCATCTTCAGTAACATTTTGCTGTTGTCATACTGATCAGCAAAATGGCTATTTGTAGCTTAGCTGCAAGCTGGAATCGGTTAACTAGCACTTCCGAAACTTCTCAAAGGTCTTGCATTCAGTTCAAGTTTTCCCAAATATATTAGTACATTAATCAAAACTATAACAAAATTAACGAATGTGATTGGCTATCAGCAGCCTGATTTGAGCATTAATTGGACAGTGTACGCGTCATGCTTGTAATTGGACAGTACGCGTCATTTTGCGCGCGCTGTTGCCGTGCACTTTGTTGAGTAAACTGTTGTGTTTTTCAGCATTCATAAAGACGTTTTAAGATCGTTCAGCGCTCAATCGATGGTTTGTTCGTTTCTCGAATTTTGTCATAGTTTTTATTAATTGGTAACAGGGCTTCGCGTCGTCCAATTCAGTCTGTAATCATACTCGTGATTTTAAACAAATCGGACTCCCGCTTCGCGGTCGGCCGACTTTGCTAATCACTCGTATGATTACAGACCGAATTGGACTCCACTCAGTCCTATTCCATTACTATGACGGGACGCCCGGGGCTTCTGCTGTAAGTACCGCAGAGAAATGGTAGGAAATTTTCCTAGCATTCCTTACATACTCTCACTGGGGTCCTTCGTCTTGCGGCCAGGGAAGGCGTCATTATCTGTTTCGGTGACATGCCGATGATATTTAATAAAAAACAAACAAGAAAGGGCCCATGGAATATGAGACAAGCTTTAAAATGAAGTCATGACATTAATAGTGCTTTAAAAGTAAATAGCGCGTTCGAGTCATTCCCGATGGTTTCAAATGATGGCGGACTCCACCGACGCCAATAATCTGGAACAAAACAAGGTCATTATATATCGGATCACGTCTAAACACATGTGAAGAAAGACTTGGGGAGGAAAAAAACGTGAGCGGACAAAACCGAGGAATGCCGATAAATCAAGTAATCCCGCAATGATGAACAAATTACGCAACATGAACCTTCCTCTGCTTCTCCCCCTGAACCGAGTTCAGATCTACGAACTGATCTTAAAGATAGCAAAGTGCCTACGAATGGATATTGAGCGCGGCGAGCAAACGTAAATGTCTTGTTTGCCCAATGAAAGCCATCACAATAAACTCTGAGCTTGCATCGAGATGCTTGTCGGGCGTAAAGAGGCGTTTGATTAATCAATCTAAAACAGATCTTAAGAAATAAAAACTCAGATGATCTGGAATACTTGTCTAAGATTCCAGGTGACAAGTATTCCAGATGATCTGGAATACTTGTATGTCGTTGGCAGTGGGAGCCACGTGCAGTATTGTCATGCTCGGCAACTGAAGTGATTGGGTAGAAAATCAGTATCGCACAATTACACAGCCGAGGGCAAAAAAACAAAAGCGCGAGGAGCAACTTAGTACATGGAGCTAAGATAGATTCTCAGTGCTTTAGGTGACTATACACGGCTACCAATGGCTTGGTCAATCGTTTGGCCAATGGCTCGTACACGCATCGAATCGTAAAAGTCCGTAAGTAACGACCTCCGAAAAAAGTGAGCCCAGCCCCCTATCCCCTGGAAAAGAGGAAATAAGGTCAAAAGTATAATTATTTTTCCAATCAATAACCTGAATAACGTACGATAAACTGATGACGATTCAACTAGGGAAGGTATAGCTTATTCCAGGAGGCGTCATGAAGCGTCCTGGTAAAACAAAACCCGCAAAACTTTCATCAAGTAACAAGAAGGTACTAACAGGACCTTTTCTTCAAATTGAAATTACTAAAATTGACAACTTTACATCATTTTTACAATGTAACAGAAACGCATAAAAAGAACGTTTAATCATATTGAAATTAAAAACTCGACCAGAGCAGTCAAATATTTATAAAGCAAACTAACGTAGCAGTGCATCATGAACAGTAAAAATAGTTTAAGGTATCTTACATCACGGTCTACATATATGGTGCCCACCCATGTGCCAGCAACATAAATTTGAACTGGAACGAAGAATTTGTAAACGATTTATAAGAACTCAGTGTTTTTAAGAATTACACCCACAGCCTTAGAGGAATACACCCCTGTTCTCATAGAATTAAAAAAGCAAAAAAAAAAACAAAAAACAAAAACAAAAACAAAAACACACACACACACATCAGGAAGAGATACTTACTTTAGGAGTCATTTGCATCCCCTGATGGGGTGACAGATTCTCGCCCATGTCAACTTTATTTTTCTCTCACAAGTTCTCGCACGTTTAGAGATTCGCCACACTCGCGTTCTAGGTGCAGGGATCCCAACCAATACTTACCTAACTTTTTAACGATGCTACTTTTAGCCCTCTCCCAAATCTACACACGTGTATTTCACTTGTGGAAACTATCGATTTGCACAATGTTTAAGTGAGAGATTCTCGCCCCTATCAACCAATGCTTACCTAACTTTTTGAAGATGCCACTTTCGATTTGGACAGTGCTTGGGTAAGAGATTCTCGCACATATCAAATTTCTTTTCTCTCGTAAGTTCTTGCGCGTTTGGAGACGCGCCATACTCGCGTTTTTGGTGTGGGGATCCCAGAGCATGCTTACGAGGCTCTTTAAAAGTGCTAGATTTGGCTCTCCCCCAAATCTACACACGTGTATTTCACTTTTGGAAGTCTGTCGCTTTGGATAATGCTTGAGATGGAGAATCTCGCCCATTGATATTTTTTCTCTCGCATGTTTTTGCGCCTTTAGAGATGCGCCACACTCGCGATTTTGGTGTCGTGATCTCAAAGTATGCTTACTGGACTTTTTAAAGATGCTAGATTTAGCCCTTTCTCAAATCTACACACGTGTATTTCACTTGTGGCAGTCTGTTGCTTTGGACAATGCTTGGGTTGGAGATTCTCGGCCATTTATATTTTTTTCTCTTGCGTGTTTTCGCGCGTTTAGAGATGCGGAACACTCGGGATTTCGGTGTCGGCATCAAGCTATGCTTACTGAACTTTTTGCAGATGCTAGATTTGGCCCTTTCTCAAATCTACACACGTGTATTTAACTTGTGGAAGTCTATCGATTTGGAGAGTGTTTGGGTTGGAGATTCTCGCACATATCAACTTTCTTTTCTCTCGTAAGTTCTCGCGCGTTTACAGATGCGCCACAATCGCGTTTTAGGTGAGGGGATCCCCAACCAATGCTTACCTAACTTTTTAAAGATGCTACTTTCAGCCCTCTCCCAAATCTACATACGTGTATTTCACCTGCGGAAGTCTATTAATTTGGACAGTGCTTGGATAAGAGATTCTGGCCGAAATATACCACTTAGTGATTTTGCCTTCGTGACTCTTGCAGTTCTCAAAGTAATTTCTTATTAAGCGCTCAGCTCTTCACGGATACTCTTGAGATTGTGTTTCCGTACACCCTGGGCTCGGCGTTGTCGATTCGCCACCGTCTAAGAATCCACGATACGACCAGGAAACCTTTCCTTAAAATGACATTTCTTGTTTTAGCTAGAATGCCATTCAAAATGTGAAAAATACTCACCTTTTTCTCGATGTCTTCGTGGTCGTCGTCGTCGACACCCTTGCGCTCATCCATCTTTCAGGTTTGAGATGCAACGATGTCACACATGTGGATCTGGGTACGAGATCAGGCTGCCATAGTAACGCGCCAGAGATCAAGGCTGGTTTTTGTTTGTTTGTTTTTTTTTTTAAGTTTTTCATGTATTTACTTATTGTTTTACTCGTTTCGGTGGCTTCGTTTCGTTCGTTTCGTTTCGTTGTTTCGGGTTTTAGTACATGCCCTGAAATCCCGCCTCAGGCCCTATTTTGATGTTTCTAAGACTAGCGTAAGAGTAAGACTTTATTAAAGTGTAACGTTTTTCATGTATTTACTTATTATTTTACTCATTTCGGTCGTTTTGCTCGTTTCGGCGGTTTCGTTTCGCTGGTTTCGGTGGTTTCGTTTAGCTCGTTTCCTTTCGTTGTTTCGGGTTTTAGTACATACCGTGAACCGACTGTGCTCTATCAATCTTTTCCCCACTGAGTGCGCTAGGAAAGTGTTTATTTTCGTGTCCAAAATGCTAAGCAACCTCCTTAGAACTTCTGCCTGTCTTTTGAATGAAAAGAAAGATAAAAACCTGCTTCTCAGCTGTTTATAGGAATTATATCGTGTTTGAATGATATTTAACGTAGTCCATATGAAGAGGTTGCGATGCAATTTCTTGCTTTTAATCTTTATTTACAGTTGTAAAGTTACAGGTCGTCAACGGGTCGTAATTTGAAACAAGTTGTTTTTATTTACAAAAGTGATGAAATTCTCTCCTTAATACGGCTACCATACTAGCGACAGAAACATGTAATACCGAAAAATTGAGTACTCACCACTTTAATCTAAGACAACCTCTGCAAGAACTTTAAAAATCTTAATCTTTAAACATGATGAACTTTTTATTTTTTCTTTGCCTAGGTCTACAGGAGCTAAGAGGAAAAACAATGGCAAATAACTTGTCTGATAGTGTCCCTCACTGCTTGTCTGACTTCTTCTATCTTCCAACAGTAAACAATCGGGTTTAATGACGAGTTAAAAAAAAATACAGTGACTGATGCGTAATGCCAAGTGTAATAAATAGATGAAATTTGTCCATTATCAGGGGCCAAAGCCGTCACTACACCATAGGGTAGATAACAAGCGACCATCGCCAGTTGAAGCCATATTGCAGTGGACACTGCCCTTTTGTATCGCGTTATGTTCAGTTGATTTGTTTGGTTTTCTTGTTGAACAAGGTGTTGTACTTGATTTTGATGATGACGGAGGGTGAAGAAAATCTTTGTGTACGAGAAGATTGAGGTTACTAGACACAGAGATGTAGCTATGTTACCACACCATAAGGTTATAAGGGGATTCCAAAATTGCATTGCTGAAATGACAGTGGACACAACCCAAAAGGTAATAACGATCACGTGCGTTCGCTTTAAAGTTACAACTTGTCTGTATCTCAGTCCCAACAACAGGGCGAGTAGTCTGTCCACGCTTATTGCAGTCATTGTCAGCACAGACACTCCACAGAAAATATAGGCTGTTGTAAAGCCTGCGGCTGATGCGAAGCGACAAATCTTCCAATGCGCATTTACTGCAGACATCCAATAGGTAACCTCAAAAGGCTGCGTAATAAGACCAACACAGAGATCAGTTGTTGCAAGGCAACGAAGCAAGAGTTTGGACGGTGGATGAAGTGAAGACTCTTTGCGAAGAGCAATAAGGATCAAAGCATTCCCAAGAAATGCAGTTAGGGACAGAAAAGAGTGTAAAACTGAAAGAAATGTCAACTGGCCGTGTAGTCCTGCAGCTAAATCTGACGCACATAATAGTTGTCCAACTGTTTTCTGCTGTCCATTTTCAGTAAAATTTTCAGTTGCCATATTGATATGACGATGGCTAACTGCAAGCTGAAACTGATAAACTAACACTGTCGAAACTCGACCTCTCAACAACTGACAAACATATCAATACCGCCCACATGAATCATTGATAGTTTGGAAAGACGTAATATTAAAAGTCGAGCAGCTGGCTTTCCATTGTACGAAGACTGACTTGTGCTTGTTTCTGTTGCCGCAAAGAGAACACCTGACTACAGGATAGAAATATCTGCATTTTCTTTCTTTTGATAATCAACATAAATGAATAAAAAGAAAGATGCATATCTATTGTTCAGCTATTCTGATTATGTTATTATTTTTTTTATACTAATAATGCTTTTGAAATACATAAACAAGTAAAAAGGATGAACGATATTATTAATGTTTCGGCGACCTCGTAACGCCATTATCCAACTTAACCTCATTTATGCAAATCTACAGGTCTTACCTCTTTTGAACTTGCTACAATTTCTTCATTCCTTGATAATGTCATCATGAGGTCGTCGAAATGTTGGGACATTATATCATTAATTTCTACTTCGAAAAATGTGGCAGAAATTAAAAAATCTACCGGACATCCTCAATTAAATTCTCCTAGATGATGCATTAGCGAACGAGAACATTTTTAAGTTATATGGATTCTGAAATTTTTTCTTAAAATCTTCTAGAATGGAAATATCAAGAGTCGTATCAAGAATCGTATCAAGAATAGTTGACCTCAATATTCAAGTTGAAGTTTTCAGTGCGATGTATTTTAGTCGTGTAAGAGGACTTATTTTATTTGTTCATTCACAAATTTTCGTATTCTGCGACGTTTCAAGCCGGGGTTCGCCCCGACTTTTCCCATCTGGGTTAGGAAACGCGTCGTACTTAATCATCACGTTTTTCAATGATAAATATGACTTTCTATGACTGATTTGAGTCGATGTTGCTTTGCAAAGCCTGGTTTTCACTAGGGACGCAAGCACAAGAGTAAGCACAAACGCAAGCAATAGGGATGACCCAAGTGAAAACGAAATTCGACGCAAACACAAGCACAAGCAAAATCATCCGAACCTTCCAAACTGTTTAGGCGTGAGGTAATCTGGATCCAGTGTTTTCATTGGCCAACACAACCACGTGTGGTAAATATCCCTGCGCTTGTGTTATGCTTGAGCGGTATTTCGTTTTCACTTGTTGCAGCACAAACGCAAGCATAAGCGCAAGCACAAGAAAAAGGAAAAATGTTGATCCTTGTGCTTGTGCTTGCGCTTGTGCTTATGCCTGCGTCAAGGCCGGTTTCACGATGAAATAAGAATTATTATAATTGCGCTTGTGTTTGCGTCGTTAGTGAAAACCAGACTTAATCGTACGAGTTATTAGAGAGGTTAAGCATGACGTTTACGGCAAACGGCCAACGGCAAAAATGAAACGTTTGTCGTCTCTCTTCAGCTGTGTGTACAGTAGAGTGAAATTATTTGTATTTGCAATGAATAGTAGGAGACGTTATTGCATTTTTGTGGGCTTTATTTACGGATTAGAAGAAAAGAACTGAAAATGAGAAGTTGTCTTTGCCGTTTGCCGTCTGCCGTTAACGTCATGCTTAACCTCTCTGTTAATAAAATCAGCCGAACGTGAACCGCGATTCCGATTTATGAAATCACGAGTATAAAGCCAATTCTGTTATTGCACAGAGCATTATCAGACGCTTTCATATTGGACGCTTTTGATCTTATTGTTAGACACTTTTTTGTTTTGTTATTGAACACATTGATTAGTTGCTTGAGCGGCCAATTTGTTAAACTGAAATAGTGTGGGCTGGGAACCAATCAAACGCGAGTGTTATGTTACAGTTGATATTACCGTGAAAATAAAAGCTTTGCACAGATACTTTATAATTTCTCCAAAGCTTCAAAAGCACTGAATACAGAATGTTGTTCACGTTATCGAAGACGAGACGTTTTTCAGCTTTACTGTTTCTTTGTTATTTAAAATTAAATGACCGACAGATTTCCCTTCCTAGCACTCTGGCTAACATAAGGTCCCCTTTATTTACTTTGCAAATGAAAGTAAGTCCAGCCGATGTCCCAAAGAAAGCATAGAAGGGAATACCTACTTTATTAATGACTTCAATTGTCGTAATTTGCATCTGTTTATGAAAGGTTAAATTCTCAGTTAGCAAGAGTTTGGACGGCGGATGAAGTGAAGACTCCTTGTGAAGAGCAATTAGAATAAGGGCATTCCTAAGAAATGCAATAACGGAGAGAAAAGAGTTTTAAACTGAAATAAACATCAACTGGCCGTGTAGTCGAGCACTTAATTAATATCCTGGGGAGCATAATGGATGTTTAACTATTATTTTTCTGCTGTCCATCCTCACTAAAGTTTGCTGTTGTCATACTGACCGGCAAAATGGCTATTTGTAGCTTTACAACAAGCTGGAATCGGTTAACTAGCGCTGCTGAAACTTCTCAAACGTCTTGTATTCAGTTCAAGTTTGCTCCATCATGTCAGTACATGAATTATTGACCGTTAGCGTGGTGACAAATATTCCAATCTTTATTAATAGACATGCATAGTAGTGAATTCGTGCTTTAAAACCCTGGCCAAACGGACTCGTTAGTAGTCGCAAGTAGCCGCAAGTTGAACTTGTCAAAAGACTTGCGTTGGGTGACCAAACAGATTCGCAAGTTTCCTCGCAAGTAGCCGAAAGCCGCGAAAAACCCATTTCAGTGCAGACATATCCTGTATTTCATTGGCTAATAGGTTCCTATTAGCGTCACTTACCTTGCGTTGACTTAGGTTAAGTGAAAACCTTGAGTCGTCTTGCGTGCAAATTTGATCTCTACCAAAGTGAGCGCAAGTCATCGCAAGTCGAAGCAAGTGCGTGCAAGGTCTGGCATCAATACACGGAGGGTTAAATTTTCAGTTAATGTCAGCACTATTAATGTCGTGACTTCATTTTAAAGCTTGTCTCATATTCCATGGGCCCTTCCTGGTTTATTTTTTATTAAATATCATCGGCATGTCACCGAAACAGATTATGACGCCTTCCCTGGCCGCAAGACGAAGGACCCTAGTGAAAGTATGTAAGGAATGCTAGGAAAATTTCCTACCATTTCTCTGCGGTACTTACGGTAGAAGCCCCGTGCGTACCGTCATGCGGAGATGAATTATTGACTGTTTGCTTGGTGACAATCTTCATTAATGGACATGCACAGAAGTGAATATGTGCTTGAAAACCCTGGCCAAACGGTCTCGTTAGTAGTTGGAAGGAGCTGCAAGTTGAACTTGTCTAAAGACTTGCGTTGGGTGGCCAAACAGATACCCAAGTTTCCTTGCAAGTAGCTGCAAGTCGCAAAAAAACCATCTAAAGGCAGACATATCCTGTATTTCATTAGCAAATAGGTTACTATTTGCGTGACTCAACTTGTGTTGACTTAGGTTGGGTGGCCAAACGTATAGTGAAAACCCTGAGTCGCCTTGCGTGCAAATTTGATCTCGACCAAACTGAGCGCAAGTCTGCGGAAGTCAACACAAGTGCGCGCAAGGCGTAGCCAAACGAACTCGCAAGTAGACCCAAGTTTTCAACTTGCATCTACTTGCGAGTTTGTTTGGTCAGGGATCAAGCAATGACTTGAATTGTCTTAATTTGTATCAATACACGGAAGGTTAAATTTTCAGTTAATTATAGTGATGCAACACCGTTTCCAGTATTTTTCAGCTTTCGTTCTTGAATAGATAAACACTATCATTCTTTTTCAAAAGAGTCTTGAATTATGGCACCACAAAATACCAAACAAGGGTAAACAAGTTATGATTACTGTTTTGACTTCAAGAGCTACCCTTAATTTGAGGCTATAAGCGATTATAACTTAAAACTTAAAAAGAGTTTGTTGAACCCGATGCGATATTATTGACTTATAATAACCATGCCAAGATTCAGCTTTTGACAAAGTTTAAAACATTTTTGGAAGCTGTTTCGGAGCCCCTCAATTTTCTTAAAAATTAAAGTGGCCAAATGTCCTTCGTAAACTTAACAAAAAGTCGTATTAAAATATGCTAACTAGCAAGTGGCGGATACAAGGGGAGAGTCAGCGGACTCATTTTTGAGTCATAAGCACTTGGAGCTAACGTTAAGGGTGTTTTTAAGAGGTTATACTGTTGGCATTTTGCTAAAAAGGCCAGGCTTCAAATTCATCATATTATTGATCTCTATAGAGATACAGTAGTGGAGGGAAACTAGGTGTGTTTCGCAGAAACGTGAAATTCTTTAGCTTTTAAACACCTTTTTTTTATATACATATCTTAGGCCACAGAAGGTAGTTAAACGTTTGTTCGCTAATTCCCTCGCTACATCAAGGGGCTAGACTCGGTCTTAATTTTCTGCCCTCTGTACCTTGGTTACATCTTTAAAGAAAGCGAAAAATCCCTAGATGGCACCTCATAGTGAAACTTAATATATTCATGAAGCGCGCAAAACTGGGGAGGGCAACAAACTTGCAGTTGGAATTGTTGCTCTTCCCAGTCGGGTGGGTTTAACAGAGGCGCTCATTCGAAATGTCACGAAGCTGTTTTCTTGTTAGCACAAATGATTGAACCGGCTTTAATTTTGAAGAATTTTAATTGCGTTTAAAACTAGTAACAACAGCTTCTTCCTTGATTTTATACATCGAAGGAAAGGGGTGAGATATTATTTTAGTTCAGAATTTTAAGGTAGTGCGCGATGGATCATTGTTATACTCCACTCGTTAGGATAATAAATGCGAGTAGTGTGTCTTTACACAGGCAACCCAAATAATTGCAAAAGAGGAAACGTACATACGTAGTTTCGAAGTAAATAACCGAAATATCTACACGACGAGTGGGGGCGAGAGATAAAATGCACCAGACACAATTTTAATCCTTTGTCTTTGGTAGAGAAACACGCGAGCCATAAAGCATATAGCCCAGTTAAACTCGCTAGACGAAACAAGGTACTGACCGACATATGTATTTATTAAAAACTGGATCATTGGATAACTCAATTCAAGAGATTTCAATAGCTTAGCCATCATGGACTATGAGGATTATACGATGTTCTACAAATATGGCGTCTGCGTAATTATTTCCTTTACTTACGTTTTCTATAGTTTTTAATAAAACTGGCAATTATTTCAGTCGCGTTTGTTGGATATGAGATGACTATACCCAACTCATTTCCAACGCGCTCTGGTGGAATAATTTGCTAAATAAACCTCGTTATAAGAGCTCTTTTATTTAGAAATTATCAAAAAAGGAGAACAAGCGTATGCTTAATATGGTTGTCAGGTTAATTCGAATTCACGAGCGTCTTTCGGTGTTCAAAACGCTTTGCATTTCGAACTTCAGTGAGTCGATTTACAGGTGCCTCACCTCGATCTTTCGATCGCCCACCATCGCTAATTCAAGCTGCTGATGATTCACAACATCCACCGTTTATACCAATGACACGGATGATATAGCCACTTTGACCGGCGGAAGTTTAATTAGGGTGGACAACTCGCTCAAAAAAAAAAAAAGGTTTTTGAAAAAGGTAAGATATTTTATTCAAACTGAGATCACTCGTACACTTCTCTTTTTGCTTAACCTCACAACTTTTCTCAGTGGAAATAACTTGTTGAAAGTCAGTCATTTTACTCCTTGCGTTGTTTACAAAAAAAAGCTTCGCGAGTGAAATAAACATTTCTGAAAAAAAAAAAAAAAACAGACATGAGCCTAGCTGACAAGGAAACGCTCGGTAAAATTTGTCCTCATCAAAAATGCGGACATATGTCGAAAAACATGTGTTTTTTCCTTGCATTGTCGTTCACTTTATCGCCATTTTTCTACTGTAAGAATTAACTCATATTTGCTTTAAACTCTCCGACATACGCAATGAGATGTTGACAGTTAGCGCCTTTGTTTGGAAACGTTCCTTACCAAAGTGGACGCTCCTTAAACCACCTTAGTGCACCTACATGTTTGCTTATCCCACCTATATGCGCAGGTGAAAACAAGCCTTTAAGCCAAGCTTTTTTGCCCTCGCGGCTGCAGAACTTAGGCTCAGTCCATAGTACGCCGGGGGAATTTGAAAACGTAGGTGTCACTCTGAAAACGCCTCAAATGTTTTCCTTCCATAATACGCCGGAGAAATTTCAAAGCGCGACAATGACCAGTCATTGGGGAGGACTCCTTCAGGGAAGTCACATGATTATCGTGACGTCATCGTTGTCCAAAAGCTCCGTTTCCAAAACGTTTTCCGGCCACACGAAAACGAAAGGCCGGCGTTTTCAAATTCATTCGGTTTGAAGAGCGTTTTCAAAAAACTCCATTTTCGTGACGGATTAATGTGGTTGGCAGGCCTAACCTAAAAATAAAGCTACGTTTTCAAATTTCTCCGGCGTGGTGTTGACGCTGTCTAAGTATGTGTCATCTTAAAGACAAAATATAACTTCAAAATTTTGATGTTCCGAAAACAATTTAGCATATGCATTAGTCAATGGTACTCTTATAATTTTGTACAAACTACCACCTTATAATAAATTACATAGAAAGGGTTGAATTTGAGGAAATTACTGAAGACATCTTTGGCGAAATTTCTGAGTTATTTCGTAACCGACTGTGCGTAAAATATTCAATTTCATAGGTGACTGAAACGTTTGCCATCTCGTAAGAATTTTCTTCCCGTGTTATGAACGAAAAGAAACATCAAAACCCTTTGACTACGTATCTTAATCAGACCGTCTTTGAACACTGTGCATTGTAGTCCACGGCAGCATTTTTCGTCTCTTTATTTACAGTTGTAAAATCATCAGTCGTTCATTTAAAACGGCAGACGTTTTATTTACAACAATAATGAAAAATTTCGCCAACAAACATGAAATACCGATAAATTGAAATGCGTGCGCACCACTTTTAACTTATGGCAAACTTTTCTTATGAAATCTTCATCTTTGAACATCAGTAATTAACTTTTTATCTTTTCACCGTATTGGTCTACAAGAGCTAACTAGAAATACAATGGCAAAGCACGGTTCTGATTGTGTCCTTCACTGCTTGTCTGACTTCTTCTAGCTTCCAACAGTAAAGAATCGGGTTTAATGATGAGTTAAAGTAAACTAAAGTGGCTGTATATATCCAAGCCTGATAAACTAATGAAGTTAGTCCATTATTGCTCACCAAAGCTGCCGCCACACCATGGGGTAGGTAACAAGCGACCATCGTCAGTTGCAGCCATATTGCACTGGACACTGCCTTTTTGTATCGCGCTATGTTCAGTTGATTTGTTTGGTTCGGTTGTTGAACAAAGTGTTGTACATGTTTTTGATGATGACGGAGGGTGAAGAAAATCTTTGTGTACGAGAAGATTGAGGTTACTAGACACAGAGATGTAGCTATGTAACCACACCATAAGGGTATAAGGGGATTCCAAAATTGCATCGCTGAAATGACAGCGGACACAATCCAAAAGGTAATAACGATCACGTAGGTTCGCTTTAAAGTTACAACTTGTCTGTATCTCAGTCCTAACAACAGGGCGAGAAGTCTGTCCACGCTTATTGCAGTCAGTGTCAGCACAGATACTCCACAGAAAATATAGGCTGTTGTAAAGCTTGCGGCTACTGCGTAGCGACAAATCTTCCAATGTGCATTTACGGCAGACATGCAACAGGCAACCAGAAAAGGCTGTGTAACTAGACCAACACAGAGATCAGTTGTTGCAAGGCAACGAAGCAAGAGTTTGGACGGCGGATGAAGTGAAGACTCCTTGTGAAGAGCAATAAGAATCAAAGCATTCCCAAGAAATGCAGTAACGGACAGAAACGAGTATAATACTGAAAGAAATGTCAACTGGCCGTGTAGTCCTGCAGCTAAATCTGACGAACATAATAGATGTTGAACTGTTTTCTGCAGTCCATCTCTAGTAAAGTTTTCAGTTGCCATATTGATATGACGATGGCTTAGTGCAAGCTGGAACTGATAAACTATCACTGTCGAAACTCGACCTCTTAACAACTGACAAACATATCAATACCGCCCACATGAATCATTGACTGTTTGGAAAGATGTAATATTAAAAGTCGAGCAGCTGTCTTTCTCTACGAAGACTGACTGGTGCTTGTTTCCGTTACCGGAAAGAGAAAACCACAGGATAGAAATATCTGCATTTTAATTCTTTCTTTTGATAATCAACATAGGTAAATAAAAAGAAAGATTCGTATCTATTGTTCAGCTGTTCATTTTAGAAGATTATATTATCTTTTATTTTATTAATAATGCTTTTAAAATATATAAACAAGTAAAAACTATTAACGATATAATGTCCCGACGTTTCGGCGACTTCGCGACGCCATTATCCAACTTAACTTTGTTTGTGTAAATCTACAGGTCTTACCTCTTTTGAACTCGCTCTCTTTAATTCATTCATTTGATAATGGCATCATGAGGTCGCCGAAATGTTAGGACATTATATCGTTAGTTTTTACTTGCTTATGTTTTTATCTTTTACTTCAGAAAATATGACGCAAATTATAATATCTACCGGGCATCGACAATGAAATTTTCCTAGATGATGCATTCGGGAATAAGTCGTTGTTTTTAGATATATGATTTTTAAACAAATAATGGTAGCGGTATTGTCGACGCCCTACATGTATGTGCCACCCAGGTACAGATAAGAGAGAAGATAATTGAATATTTGTAAACTGAAAACGACAGGAGAGAGGAGCGACAACGGGGAGCGTTTTGTGTCTTTCTGCGCACTGAACAATCTTGCTATTGCATCGACTATGTTCCCACACAAAGAAATACACAGATACACGTGGACTTCACCAAATGGCCAATATCACAACCAGATCGATCACGTGGCCGTTAGATCCAATTTTAAACGATCAGTACAGAATGTAACGGCGTATAGGAGTGCAGACTGTGCAAGTGACCACAACCTTGTGATTGCTAAGACACTGCTTAAGCTAAACAGAACAGGCAGGAGAGCAGTACAAGTCAGAAGATACGAGACCGGTAAGCTGAATGTTCCTGAAATTAGGAAGCAATTTCAGTTGGAACTAAAGAACAGGTTCATCTGTTTACTGCTAGAAGATGATTGTGACGTAAATACTGGACAGGAAGAGGAGGGCGAAGTAGCAGGTGATAGCGAAGTAGAGGAAAAGTGGAAAAAGATCAAAAACACTTACTGTGAGACGGCCAAGGATGTGCTAGGCTACAGAACAAGGAAATATAAGAGCTGGATCAGCCCAGAAAGCTGGAAGGGAATTGAAGAAAGGAACAGCTAAAGCAAAAGTTAGCTGGCACAAAGTCGGAACGTCTTAGGGCAAGGCTGCAGCAGGAATACAGGAAGAAAGATCTAGGAGTGAAGAAAAGTGAGAAAGGATAAGAGAGAGTGGGCTAACAATATAGCACAAGAGGCAGAGGATGCTGCTAAGTGTGGGCAGATGAAAGATGTGTACGATGCTACAAGAAGGCTGTGCTGCGAGCCACCAAAGAAAATTGACGTGGTAAGGAACAAGGAAGGCAATTTGTTGACAAAAGAAGAGGAGGTGCAACAAAGATGGAAAGAGCACTTTGCTGAAATACTGAATAGGCCCAACCCAGAACGTGAGGCCGAAGTGATTAGCGACATGGAAGTTATAGAAGAGATACCATCAGGCCCCATAACTAAAGCCGAGATCAGGAGCGCCATCATTAGCATGAAAGCAGGCAAAGCATCTGGCATAGACTGCGTATCAGTTGAACTGCTCAAGGCTGACATTACAACGACAGTCGACGTACTTCACGACCTTTTCCATGAGATATGGGTCAGTGAGATTGTCCCCGCAGATTGGAGGAAGGGTCTCATTGTCAAGATTGCCAAAAAAGGGGATCTCACCAAGTGTGGAAACTGGCGGGGGATTACTTTGATGTCTGTTGCTGCAAAAGTGATGGGCAATTGTTGATCAGAAGAATATCAGGTGGTGTTGATGCAAAGCTACGGAAGGAGCAAGCTGGTTTCAGGAAAGGAAGGAGTACGATAGAGCAGATATTCGTTCTCAGGAATATCGTAGAGCAAGCAGTGGAATGGAACTCCAGCTTATCTGTATGCTTTGTCGACTACGAAAAGGCTTTTGACAGCGTTCACAGGAAAACCTTGTGGAAGATCATGGAGAGTTATGGGATACCGTCGAAGCTGGTCAGAATGGCCAGCGTAATGTATGATGATAGCCAATGTGCGGTTGTTGACGGTACAGGTCAAACGGACTGGTTTGACGTGAAGTCCGGCGTAAAGCAGGGGTGTAACATGTCAGGGTTTCTGTTCTTACTCGTGATCGACTGGATCATGAGAAGAACAGTAACGGGCGCTAACACTGGCATTAGATGGAAATTGTGGTTCAAGTTAGACGACTTGGACTTTGCTGATGACATTGCTCTTACATCCAGTACGAAATGTCAAATCCAACAGAAAGTGAAAAATCTCAGCACTAACAGCAAGAAAATTGGTTTGAAGATCAACTCTGAAAAGACAAAACTCCTCAGACTGAACACGACCAGCAATGAGAATGTTCAGGTTGACGAACACGATATTGAAGATGTAGAGAGTTTTGCGTACTTGGGTGCATACATCAGCAAGTCAGGTGGCACAGAAGAAGACATCAAAGCAAGGCTAGGGAAAGCAAGGGCTGCATATAGTAAGTTAGATAAGATCTGGAAGAACAGTCAATTTACCTACAAGACTAAGATCAAAATTTTCAAAGCTAATGTCATCTCAGTGTTGCTGTATGGTTGTGAATGCTGGCGAATGACCAAAACAGATGAGAAAAAACTGGATGCGTTCTTACATAAGAGCCTTCGTCGGATATGAAAGATCTACTGGCCAATGCGGATAACAAACGAGGAGATTAGAGCAAGAGCAGTAACGGAGACAATAAGCAAGCAAGTGGCAAGGAGGAGATGGACGTGGCTGGGTCACGTCGTCAGAATGGATCACCACTCACATCCACGAATTGCTCTCACATGGGTACCTGAATGCAAACGGAAACGGGGTCGACCGCGCGAGACTTGGAGAAGGACTGTCGAAAGGGAGCTGGAAAAGGAATGTTTAAGAACATGGGCAGCAGCAGCATCGGCTGCGGAGGACAGAACAGCCTGGAGGCAGAGAGCTTACGGCCCAATTCTCCACTTGGAGAACGGATAAATGATGATGAAACTGAAAACGAGAATAATCTTAAATTATATGGATTCTGAAATTTTTTCTTAAAATCTGCTAGAATGGAAATATCAAGAATCGTATCAATAATGATTAACGTCAATTTACAAGTTCAAGTTTTTAGTGGGATGTATTTTAGTCGTGGATGAGGACTAATTTTATTTGCTCATTGACGAGATTACGTATTCTGATACGCTTCAAGCCGGGATTAGCCCCTTCAGTCCCCTCATTTCCCATCAGGGTTAGGAAACGCCTTGCATTTAGTCATAACGCTTAATTTTTCTATGATAATAGGACATGTTTAGTCCATGTCGGTCTGTAAGGCCTGGTTTTCACTAACGACGCAAGCACAAGCGCAAGCACAAGCCCAAGCACAAGCGCAAGTAATAGGGATGACCCAAGTGAAAACGAAATTCGACACAAACACAAGCACAAGCAAAATCATCCGAACCTTCCAAACTGTTTAGGCGCGAGGTAATCTGGATCCAGTGTTTTCATTGGCCAAACTTGACCAAGTGTGGTAAATGTCCTTGTGCTTGTGTAATGCCTGAACGGTATTTCGTTTTCACTTGTCGCAGCGCAAACGGAAACATAAGCGCAAGCATAAGAAAAAGTACTGAAAAAGTTTGATCCTTGTGCTCAGTTGTGCTTGCGCTTGTCCTTATGCCTGCGTCAAGGCCGTTTTGAGGGTGAAATAAGAATTACTATAAAAGCAGAAAAGTGAATTAATCAACATGAGTCGAACGTGGGACAACGAAAAAATCTGAGTTCCCGACAGGAATCGAACCCATGACCTCCCGAACACTGGGCGGGCGCTCTATCCACTGAGTTACGAAAACTGATAAACAGCAAGGTCGTTTAACTGAGTTTATGCGTGACAGGCGTCCTGGATACTGCTAGGATTAGCACTGTCGAAGTTAAAATTTACCATTTTTATTCATTTATCACACTTAGAATGACTTCAACAGTGCTGATCCTGGCAGTAGGCCGGACTCAGTTAAATGTCATGGGTTCGATTCCTGTCGGGGACTGAGATTTTTTCTTTGTCCCACGCTCGTGGGATGTTGATTAGTCCACTTTTCACATTTCATTACCGAGCTTAAAATTCACCATCTTTATTCAGTTATCAAGAATTATTATGTTTGCGCTTGTGCTTGGGCTTGTCCACGAATCGAATAAAGGTCCCTAACACTGTGCACCATGAGGCAGAGGACATTAATGTCAAGCACTCAAATTTAAAAACAATACTGAAACTCCACAACTCTTTTTTTGCGGCAGTTTGGTTATTCACCATCCAGTAACCACATGTCCTCTTAGAAGACTTTTGTTAATTTTTTACTGTCAGTTTCCTTGATATTTTCGAGTTATTCGCGCCGTGTTTCAAATGCGCGTGGTGATAAACCTCTCTCAGCTTGCAATACCGTATGTAAAATGTTTATGGAGATCCTCCAACGGCTTTTTTGAGCGTCTATTAACAGCAACGACAACGGTAATTAAGTTGCTTGTTGTGGTACAAATTATTATCGAGGAAGTAGTAAATATTTGTCCGTTTTAAAAATTTTTAAGCCGGTCGACAGAGAAAATAATTTCCTGTCTTCCTCTTCATTTAATAGGCTAATCGCCATTTTTACACAATACATTAAATTTTATGTCATTCTTGTTCTAAGCCAAGACCAACGCAAACGCATTTAACGCATAAGGAAAATACATAAACGCAGTAAGATAGTTGGCACCTTTGTTTGAAAACGCTAAAAAAGCCACCTAAAAGCAGGTCACTGGAATAAATAAATATACAATTCATATCAAAGACAGAAGAGCTGTCTTCAAACAAAGTTTTATCGGCGGAGTTTGAGAAGATTGATTTTAGGGCGAGAAATTTAACATTTCACATTTCAATTCTCAAATTTTAAACAGGTGAAAGTTCAGTCACTCAATGGAACAAAGCTTTGCAATTTTGGCGCATAATAAATTGCTACTTCACATGAAAGAATACGCTACCTGTCAGCTTTAATTTTGGCATGCTAGTAATTTAACTGATATTGCTCTCGCTGAAGAAACATGCGCCACCTTTAAACCATTTCCAAACATTCTCACCTTCCCAAATAAATTTAGTATACGCCTCAATAACGAATTCATAATTTTGTAGAAACTACCGTTGCGGTATCTATTATGATCCTATATATGTCTGTGTAATTCCATGTATATACATATAAACTTATCGCTAGTCAATAATCGTTGAATTTGTGAACTAGAACTAAACACTAATCATCACTGTTATTGTTGCGCATGATTAATTATTTTTCACATTTTAATATTTTTCATTGTAATTTATTTTATTTCTTATTTATGTTGTGAGTAGACCTGTAAAGTAGATTTCTATGTAGTAAGAGTCAGTCACTTTAATAAAGTCTTACTCTTATGCTAGTCTTAGAAACATCAAAATAGAGCTTGAGGCGGGATTTCAGTGTTGTCAGTCGTGAACGACGGCATGTACTAAAACCCGAAACAACGAAACGAAACCACCGAAACAAGCGAAACGACCGAAACGAGTAAAATAGTAAGTAAATAAATAAAAAAGTTAGAAAAAGCCTTGATCTCTAGCACTTTACTATGGCAGCCGAATCTCTTACCCAGAGCCTGCTCTTAAGCCACATGTGTGACATCGTGACATCACAAACCCAAAAGGTGGATGAGCGCAAGCGTGTCGAGCAGGAAGACATCGAAAAAAAGGTGCGTATTTACACATTCTGATTGGTATTCTAGCTAAAACAAGAAATCTAATTTCAAAGAAAAGTTTTGTGGTCGTATCGTGGATTCTTAAGCGGTGGCGAATCGAATGGTCTTTTCGAGAATGACTTTGCAGCATTCTTCATGCGAACCAGGACTTTCTTTAATGCATATCTCTAAAGAAAAACTAGGGCGACTTGACAGGCTTTAATCATATTAACGTCAGACCTTCGTGACTCTTGCAGTTCTCAAAGTAATTTCTTATTAGGCGCTCAGCTCTTCACGGATACTCTTGACATTGTGTTTCCGTACATCCTGGGCTCGGCGTTGTCGATTCGCCACCGCTTAAGAATCCACGATACGACCAGGAAACGTTTCTTTAAAATTACATTTCTTGTTTTAGCTAGAATGCCATTCAAAATGTGAAAAATACTCACCTTCTTCTCGATGTCTTCGTGGTCGTCGTCGACACCCTTGCGCTCATCCATCTTTCAGGTTTGAGATGCAACGATGTCACACATGTGGATCTGGGTACGAGATCAGGCTGCCATAGTAACGTGCCAGAGATCAAGGCTGTTTTTTTTTTCTTTCTTTTTTTTTTAACTTTTTCATGTATTTACTTATTATTTTATTCGTTTCGGTCGTTTTGCTCGTTTCGGTGGTTTCGTTTCGGTGGTTTCGTTTCGTTGTTTCGGGTTTTAGTACATGCCGTGAACGACTGTGCTCTATCAATCTTTTCCCGACTGAGTGCGTTAGGAAAGTGTTTATTTTCGTGTCCAAAATGCTAAACAACCTCCTTATAGAACTTCTGCCTGTGTTTTGAACGAAAAGAAACATAAAAACTGCTTCTGAGCTGTTTATTGGAATTATTTCGTGTTTGAATGATATTTAACATAGTCCACGTGAAGAGGTTGCGATACAATTTCTTGCTTTTAATCTTTATTTACAGTTGTAAAGTTACAGGTCGTAATTTGAAACAAGTTGTTTTTACTGATTTACAAAAATGATGAAATTCTTTCCTTAATACGGCTACCATACTAGCGACAGAAACATGTAATACCGAAAAATTGAGTACACACCACTTTAATCTAAGACAATCTTTGCCAGAACTTTAAAAATCTTAATCTTTAAACATGATGGACTTTTTATTTTCTCTTTGCCTAGGTCTACAGGAGCTAAGACGAAAAACAATTGCAAATAACTTGTCTGATAGTGTCCCTCACTGCTTGTCTGACTTCTTCTATCTTCCAACAAAAAAAAATCGGGTTTAATGACGAGTTCAAAAAAAATACAGTGACTGATGCGCAATGCCAAGTGTAATAAATAGATGAAATTTGTCCACTATCAGGGGCCAAAGCCGTCACTACACCATAGGGTAGATAACAAGCGACCATCGCCAGTTGAAGCCATATTGCAGTGGACACTGCCCTTTTGTATCGCGTTATGTTCAGTTGATTTGTTTGGTTTTCTTGTTGAACAAGGTGTTGTACTTGATTTTGATGATGACGGAGGGTGAAGAAAATCTTTGTGTACGAGAAGATTGAGGTTACTAGACACAGAGATGTACCTATGTTACCGCACCATAAGGTTATAAGGGGATTCCAAAATTGCATCGCTGAAATGACAGTGGACACAACCCAAAAGGTAATAACGATCACGTGCGTTCGCTTTAAAGTTACAACTTGTCTGTATCTCAGTCCCAACAACAGGGCGAGAAGTCTGTCCACGCTTATTGCAGTCAGTGCCATCACAGATACTCCACAGAAAATATAGCCTGTTGTAAAGCGTGCGGCTGATGCGAAGCGACAAATCTTCCAATGCGCATTTACTGCAGACATCCAACAGGTAACCAGAAAAGGCTGCGTAATAAGACCAACACAGAGATCAGTCGTTGCAAGGCAACGAAGCAAGAGTTTGGACGGTGGATGAAGTGAAGACTCTTTGCGAAGAGCAATAAGGATCAAAGAATTCCCAAGAAATGCAGTTAGGGACAGAAAAGAGTTTAAAACTGAAACAGATTTCAGCTGGCCGTGTAGTCCTGCAGCTAAATCTGACGAACATAATAGATGTTGAACTGTTTGCTGCTGTTCATCTCCAGTAAAATTTTCAGTTGCCATATTGATATGACGATGGCTAACTGCAAGCTGGAACTGATAAACTAGCACTGTCGAAACTCGACCTCTTAACAACTGACAAACATATCAATACCGCCCACATGAATCATTGATAGTTTGGAAAGACGTAATATTAAAAGTCGAGCAGCTGTCTTTCCATTATACGAAGACTGACTGGTGCTTGTTTCTGTTGCCGGAAGAGAAAACCTGACTACAGGATAGAAATATCTGCATTTTCTTTCTTTTGATAATCAACATAGGTGAATAAAAAGAAAGATGCATATCTATTGTTTAGCTATTCTGATTATGTTAATATTTTTTTTATACTAATAATGCTTTTGAAATACATAAACAAGTAAAAAGGATGAACGATATTATTAATGTCCCGCTGTTTCGGCGACCTCGTAACGCCATTATCCAACTTAACCTCATTTATGCAAATCTACAGGTCTTACCTCTTTTGAACTTGCTACAATTTCTTCATTCCTTGATAAGGATGAGGTCATCGAAATGTTGGGACATTATATCGTTAGTTTTTACTTCGGAAGATATGACACAAATTAAAAAATCTATTGGATATCCTTAATTAAATTTTCCTAGATGATGCATTAGCGAATTAGTCGTTATTTTTAGATATAAGATTTCTAAACAAATAATACTGGCGGTATTGTCGAAGCTCAACATGTATGTGCCACCTAGGTACAGATAGGATAGAAGATAATTGAATATTTATAAAAACGAGAACATTTTTAAGTTATATGGATTCTGAAATTTTTTCTTAAAATCTGCTTGAATGGAAGTATCGAGAATCGTATCAAGAATCGTATCAAGAATGATTAACCTCAATATTCAAGTTCAAGTTTTCAGTGCGATGTATTTTAGTCGTCTATGAGGACTAATTTTATTTGTTCATTTACAATTTTTCGTATTCTGCCACGTTTCAAGCCGGGGTTAGCCCCGACTTTTCCCATCTGGGTTAGGAAACGCTTCGCATTTAATCATCACGTTTTTCAATGATAACTATGACTTTCTATGACTGATTTGAGTCCATGTTGCTTTGGAAAGCCTGGTTTTCACTAGGGACGCAAGCACAAGA
Organism: Orbicella franksi; assembly: GCF_964199315.1. Classification (NCBI taxonomy): domain Eukaryota; kingdom Metazoa; phylum Cnidaria; class Anthozoa; order Scleractinia; family Merulinidae; genus Orbicella; species Orbicella franksi. The sequence goes on from NC_138147.1 coordinate 27,620,590, forward strand.
GTAAGCACAAACGCAAGCAATAGGGATGACCCAAGTGAAAACGAAAATTCGACGCAAACACAAACACAAGCAAAACCATCCGAACCTTCCAAACTGTTTAGGCGCGAGGTAATCTGGATCCAGTGTTTTCATTGGCCAACATAACCACGTGTGGTAAATATCCTTGTGCTTGTGTTATGTCTGAGCGGTATTTCGTTTTCACTTGTTGCAGCGCAAACGCAAGCATAAGCGCAAGGACAAGAAAAAGGAAAAATGTTGATCCTTGTGCTTGCGCTTGTGCTTATGCCTGCGTCAAGGCCGGTTTCACGATGAAATAAGAATTATTATAATTGAGCTTGCGCTTGCGCTTGTGTTTGCGTCGCTAGTGAAAACCAGGCTTAATCGTACGAGTTATTAGAGAGGTTAAGCATGACGTTTACGGCAAACGGCCAACGGCAAAAATGAAACGTTTGTCGTCTCTCTTCAGCTGTGTGTACAGTGAAATTATTTGTATTTGCAATGAATAGTAGGAGACGTTATTGCATTTTTGTGGGCTTTATTTACGGATTAGAAGAAAAGAACTGAAAATCAGAAGTTGTCTTTGCCGTTTGCCGTCTGCCGTTAACGTCATGCTTAACCTCTCTATTAATAAAATCAGCCGAACGTGAACCGCGATTCCGATTTATGAAATCACGAGTATAAAGCCAATTCTCAGCATTATCAGACGCTTTAATATTGGACGCTTTGAGAATTGGACATCTTATTGTTAGACACTTTTCTGTTTTGTTATTGAACACATTGATTAGTTGCTTGAGCGGCCAATTTGTTAAACTGAAATAGTGTGGCTGAGAACCAATCAAACGCGAGTGTTATGTTATAGTTGATATTACCCTGAAAATAAAAGCTTTGCACAGATACTTTATAATTTCTCCAAAGCTTCAAAAGCACTGCATAGAGAATGTTGTTCACGTTATCGAAGACGAGACGTTTTTCAGCTTTACTGTTTCTTTGTTATTTAAAATTAAATGACCGACAGATTTCCCTTCCTAGCACTCTGGCTAACATAACGTCCCCTTTATTTCCTTTGCAAATGAAAGTAAGTCCAGACGATGTCCCAAAGAAGGCATAGAAGGGAATACCTACTTTATTAATGACTTCAATTGTCGTAATTTGCATCTGTTTATGAAAGGTTAAATCCTCAGTTAGCAAGAGTTTGGACGGCGGATGAAGTGAAGACTCCCTGTGAAGAGCAATTAGAATAAGGGCATTCCTAAGAAATGCAAAAACGGACAGAAAAGAGTTTTAAACTGAAATAAACATCAACTGGCCGTGTAGTCGAGCACTTAATTAATATCCTGGGGAGCATAATGGATGTTTAACTATTATTTTTCTGCTGTCCATCCTCACTAAAGTTTGCTGTTGTCATACTGACCGGCAAAATGGCTATTTGTAGCTTTACAACAAGCTGGAATCGGTTAACTAGCGCTGCTGAAACTTCTCAAACGTCTTGTATTCAGTTCAAGTTTGCTCCATCATGTCAGTAAACGCATTATTGACTATTTGCGTGGTGACAAATATTCCAATCTTCATTAATAGACATGCATAGTAGTGAATTCGTGCTTTAAAACCCTGGCCAAACGGACTCGTTAGTAGTCGCAAGTAGCCGCAAGTTGAACTTGTCAAAAGACTTGCGTTGGGTGACCAAACAGATTCGCAAGTTTCCTCGGGAGTAGCCGAAAGCCGCGAAAAAGCCATTTCAGTGCAGACGTATCCTGTATTTCATTGGCTAATAGGTTCCTATTAGCGTCACTTACCTTGCGTTGACTTAGGTTAGGTGAAAACCTTGAGTCGTCTTGCGTGCAAGTTTGACCTCTACCAAAGTGAGCGCAACTCGAAGCAAGTCGACGCAAGTGCGTGCAAGGCCTGGTATCAATACACGGAAGGTTAAATTTTCAGTTAATTGTTATGATGCGACACAGTTTCCAGTATTTTTCAGCTTTCGTTCTTGAATAGATAAACACTATCATTCTTTTTCAAAAGAGTCTTGAATTATGGCACCACAAAATACCAAACAAGGGTAAACAAGTTATGATTACTGTTTTGACTTCAAGAGCTACCCTTAATTTGAGGCTATAAGTGATTATAACTTAAAACTTAAAAAGAGTTTGTTGAACCCGATGCGATATTATTGACTTATAATAACCATCCCAAGAGTCAGCTTTTGACAAAGTTTAAAACACTTTTGGAAGCTGTTTCGGAGCCCCATCAATTTTCTTAAAAATTAAAGTGGCCAAATGTCCTTCGTAAACTTAACAAAAAGTCGTAGGAAAATATGCTAACTAGAAATTGGCGGATACAAGGGGAGAGTCAGCGGACTAATTTTTGCGTCATAAGCACTTGGAGCTAACGTTAAGGGTGTTTTTAACAGGTTATACTGTTGCTATTTTGCTAAAAAGGCCAGGCTTCAAATTCATCACATTATTGATCCCTATAGAGAGACTATAGTGGACGGAAACTAGGTGTGTTTCACAGAAACGTGAAATTCTTTAGCTTTTAAACACGTTTTCTTTTTATCTTAGGCCACAGAAGGTAGTGAAATGTTTGTTCACTAGTTCCTTCGCTACATCAAGGGGAAGGACTCGGTCTTAATTTTCTGCCTTCTGTACCTTGGTTACATTTTTAACGAAAGCGAAAAATCCCTAGATGGCACCACATAGTGAAACTTGATATATTCATGACGAGCGCAAACTGGGTAGAGCAACAAACTTGCAGTTCGAATTGGTGCTCTTCCCAGTCGGGTGGGTTTAACAGAGGCGCTACCTACTCGAGTAAGCGACGGGGCGCTCATTCGAAATGTCACGAAGGTGTTTTCTTGTTAGCACAAATGATTGAACCAGCTTTAATTTTGAAGAATTTTAATTGCGTATAAAACTAGTAGCAACAGCTTCTTCCTTGATTTTATACATCGAAGGAAAGGGGTGAGATATTATTTTAGTTCAGAATTTTAAGGTATTGCGCGATGGATCATTGTTATACTCCACTCGTTAGGATAATAAATGCGAGTAGTGTGTCTTTACAGAGGCAACCCAAATAATTGCCAAAGAGGAAACGTACATACGTAGTTTGGAAGTAAATAACCGAAATATCTACACGACGAGCGGGGGCGAGAGATAAAATGCACCAGACACAATTTTAATCCTTTGCCTTTGGTAGAGAAACACGCGAGCCATAAAGCATAGAGCCCAGTTAAACTCGCTAGACGAAACAAGGTGCTGACCGATATATGTATTTATTAAAAACTGGATCATTGGATAACGCAATTCAAGAGATTTCAATAGCTTAGCCATCATGGACTATGAGCCATTATACCATGTTCTACAAATATGGCGTCCGCGTAATTATTTCGTTTACTTACCTTTTCTATAGTTTTTAATAAAACTGGCAATTATTCCACTCGCGGTTGTTGGATATGAGATGACTATACCCAACTCATTTCCATCGCGCTCTGGTGGAATAATTTGCTAAATAAACCTCGTTTTAAGAGCTCTTTTATTTAGAAATTATCAAAAAAGGAGAACGAGCGTATCCTTAATATGGTTGTCAGGTTAATTCGAATTCACGAGCGTCTTTCGGTGTTCAAAACGCTTTGCATTTCGAACTTCAGTGGGTCGATTTACAGGTGGCTCACCTCGATCTTTCGATCGCCCGCCATCCCTAATTTAAACTGCTGATGATTCACAACATCCACCGTTTATACCAATGACACGGATGATATAGCCACTTTGACCGGCGAAAGTTTAATTAGGGTGGACAACTCGCTCAAAAAAAAGAAATGCTTTTGAAAAAGATAAGATATTTTATTCAAACTGAGATCACTCGTACACTTCTCTTTTTGCTTAACCTCACAACTTTTCTCAATGGAAATCACTTATTAAAAGTGAGTCATTTTACTGCTTGCGTTGTTTACAAAAAAAGGCTTCGCACGTAAAATGAACATGAAAAAAAAAAAAAAATAAATTAAACAAAAAAACAGACATGAGCCTAGCTGACAAGGAAACGCTCGGTAAAATTTGTCCTTTTCAAAAATGCGGACATATGTCGAAAAACATGCCTTTTTTCCTTGCATTGCCGTTCACTTTATCGCCATTTTTCTACTGTAAGAATTAACTCATATTTGCTTTAAACTCTCCGACATACGCAATAAGATGTTGACAGTTAGTGCCTTTGTTTGGAAACGTTCCTTACCAAAGTGGACGCTCCTTAAACCACCTTAGTGCACCTACATGTTTGCTTATCCCACCTATATGCGCAGGTGAAAACAAGCCTTTAAGCCAAGCTTTTTTGCCCTCGCAGCTGCAGAACTTAGGCTCAGTCCATAGTACGCCGGGGGAATTTGAAAACGTAGGTGTCACTCTGAAAACGCCTCAAATGTTTTCCTTCCATAATACGCCGGAGAAATTTCAAAGCGCGACAATGACCAGTCATTGGGGAGGACTCCTTCAGGGAAATCACATGATTATAGTGACGTCATCGTTGTCCAAAAGCTCCGTTTCCAAAACGTTTTCCGGCCACACGAAAACGAAAGGCCGGCGTTTTCAAATTCATTCGGTTTGAAGAGCGTTTTCAAGAAACTCCATTTTCGTGACGGATTAATGTGGTTGGCAGGCCTAACCTAAAAATAACGCTACGTTTTCAAATTTCTCCGGCGTGGTGTATGTGTCACCTTAAAGACAAAATATAACTTCAAAATTTTGATGTTCCGAAAACAATTTAGCATATGCATTAGTCAATGGTACTCTTATAATTTTGTACAAACTACCACCTTATAATAAATTACATAGAAAGGGTTGAATTTGAGGAAGTTACTGGAGACATCATTGGCGAAATTTCTGAGTTATTTCGTAACCGACTGTGCGTAAAATATTCAATTTCATAGGTGACTGAAACGTTTGCTATCTCGTAAGAATTTTCTTCCCGTGTTATGAACGAAAAGTAACATCAAAACCCTTTGACTACGTATCTTAATCAGACCGTCTTTGAACACTGTGCATTGTAGTCCACGGCAGCATTTTTCGTCTCTTTATTTACAGTTGTAAAATCATCAGTCGTTCATTTAAAACGGCAGACGTTTTATTTACAACAATAATGAAAAATTTCGCCAACAAACATGAGATACCGATAAATTGAAATGCGTGCGCACCACTTTTAACTTATTGCAAACTTTTCTTATGAAATCTTCATCTTTGAACATCAGTTATTAACTTTTTATCTTTTCACCGTATTGGTCTACAAGAGCTAACTAGAAATACAAGGGCAAAGCACTGTTCTGATTGTGTCCTTCACTGCTTGTCTGACTTCTTCTAGCTTCCAACAGTAAAGAATCGGGTTTAATGATGAGTTAAAGTAAACTAAAGTGGCTGTATATATCCAAGCCTGATAAACTAATGAAGTTAGTCCATTATTGCTCACCAAAGCTGCCGCCACACCATGGGGTAGGTAACAAGCGACCATCGTCAGTTGCAGCCATATTGCACTGGACACCGCCTTTTTGTATCGCGCTATGTTCAGTTGATTTGTTTGGTTCGGTTGTTGAGCAAAGTGTTGTACATGATTTTGATGATGACGGAGGGTGAAGAAAATCTTTGTGTACGAGAAGATTGAGGTTACTAGACACAGAGATGTAGCTATGTAACCACACCATAAGGGTATAAGGGGATTCCAAAATTGCATCGCTGAAATGACAGCGGACACAATCCAAAAGGTAATAACGATCATGTAGGTTCGCTGTAAAGTTACAACTTGTCTGTATCTCAGTCCTAACAACAGGGCGAGAAGTCTGTCCACGCTTATTACAGTCAGTGTCAGCACAGATACTCCACAGAAAATATAGGCTGTTGTAAAGCTTGCGGCTAACGCGTAGCGACAAATCTTCCAATGTGCATTTACGGCAGACATGCAACAGGTAACCACAAAAGGCTGTGTAACTAGACCAACACAGAGATCAGTTGTTGCAAGGCAACGAAGCAAGAGTTTGGACGGCGGATGAAGTGAAGACTCCTTGTGAAGAGCAATAAGAATCAAAACATTCCCAAGAAATGCAGTAACGGACAGAAACGAGTATAATACTGAAAGAAATGTCAACTGGCCGTGTAGTCCTGTAACTAAATGTGACGAACATAATAGATGTTGAACTGTTTTCTGCAGTCCATCTCTAGTAAAGTTTGCAGTTGCCATATTGATATGACGATGGCTAAGTGCAAGCTGGAACTGATAAACTATCACTGTCGAAACTCGACCTCTTAACAACTGACAAACATATCAATACCGCCCACATGAATCATTGACTGTTTGGAAAGACGTAATATTAAAAGTCGAGCAGCTGTCTTTCTCTACGAAGACTGACTGGTGCTTGTTTCCGTTACCGGAAAGAGAAAACCACAGGATAGAAATATCTGCATTTTAAGAGGCCCTGCGCCTAAGAAACGACCGATGATTTCCGGCTAAAAAATAAAATCGGCCGATTTTTATCTCCTAAGTAGAGGTTACCGAATACTATTTAACAATGAATTTCTTGTGTTTCAGTTTCGCTTTAAACCAAAAATATCGAGCTGCAAACTTTTTCCGTCTGAATAGCAGCAAAATCAGGCCGAAAATAAGGCCCCGCTAAAAACTGTTCAGAAATTACTATTGCAACGCAAAATAATGAGAAAACTACACAGTGTTGAAGAAAAAGGCCTTTTAATGCAATATCATTCGATAAACATAAAAAAACTGCCGAAGCGATTAAAAAATAAAGTTTCAAATATTGCATACTAAATTAGATGGAACGTTGGAGCTGGTTTTAAAATAATTATTTTTCAAAAGTTCAACGCTTTTGAAAGCAGTCACAGTGATGAATCAGACATTGGAGGGATATACATCACGTTTCTGAAAAAACATTTTTCGGCCAAAGTATATTGACCTTGTACAAAGCGTTCAAAGTTACCGCGTTTACCGTTATCCTGCTACTTCGGCGAAACACTTCTCTTTTGCCAATACGGCCGTGAATAGCGTGTTAAACGCCACTTTAAACCTTGGTAGGCATTCCAAGACCATCCTAAGTAGAAGGACGTAGAATTAAAAGAGAAAGGAAGATGAAAAATACGCAGAAAAAGAAAATAACTCGAAATTACCATCTGCTAACGAAAGTTGAATCTGGAAAATGTCGTCGCGTGACAGCGGCCATTGACGTCATTTGTCTACACAGCGGCGGAATCCAAACGAATGCACAAAGAGGAAAACAATTTTTCCCGGCCAGAAAACGTTTAGTGGAGCAATGTTATGTTATTTTTCACAAATGATGGTCACTCGAAAAGAAAAACTTCCCCAACCGCCACACCGTTTTGGCCGCAGCGTGATCTGAGTTATGGGGTCACGACTAGATCCCTAGCCGCTGACCGCCCGAAGGACATTGCAGACTCGTTTTCCCACGCTCTTACGACTTGACGTGACAAATGACGTCAATGGCCGCTGTCACGCGACGACGTTTTCCAGATTCAACTTTCGTTATCAGATGGTAATTTCGAGTTATTTTCTTTTTCTGCGTATTTTTCATCTTCCTTTCTCTTTTAATTCTACGTCCTTCTACTCAGGATGGTCTTGGAATGCCTAGCAAGGTTTAAAGTGACGTTTACCACGCTATCCACGGCCGTATTGGCAAAAGAGAAGTGTCTCGCCGAAGTAGCAGGATAACGGTAAACACGGTAACTTTGAACGCTTTGTATAAGGTCAATATACTTTGGCCGAAAAATGTTTTTTCAGAAACGTGATGTGTATCCCTCCAATGTCTGATTCATCACTGTGACTGCTTTCAAAAGCGTTGAACGTTTGAGAAATAATTATTTTAAAATCAGCTCCAACGCTCCATCCAATTTAGTGTGCAATATTTGAAACTATGTTTTTTAATCGCTTCGGCAGTTTTTTGATGTTTATCGAATGATATTGCATTAAAAGGCCTTTTTCTTCAACACTGTGTAGTTTTCTCATTATTTTGCGTTGCGATAGTAATTTCCGAACAGGTTTTAGCGGGGCCTTATTTTCGGCCTGATTTTGCTGATATCAGACGGAAAAAGTTTGCGGCTCGATATATTTGGTTTAAAACGAAATTGAAACAAAAGAAATTCATTGTTAAATAGTATTCGGTAACCTCTACTTAGGAGATAAAAATCGGCCGATTTTATTTTTTAGCCGGAAATCATCGGTCGTTTCTTAGGCGCAGGGCCTCTTAATTCTTTCTTTTGATGATCAACATAGGTAAATAAAAAGAAAGATTCATATCTATTGTTCAGCTATTCATTTTAGAAGATTATATTATCTTTTATTTTATTAATAATGCTTTTAAAATATATAAACAAGTAAAAACTATTAACGATATAATTTCCCGACGTTTCGGCGACCTCGCGACGCCATTATCCAACTTAACTTTGTTTATGTAAATCTACAGGTCTTACCTCTTTTGAACTCGCTCTCTTTAATTCATTCATTTGATAATGGCATCATGAGGTCGCCGACATGTTAGGACATTATATCGTTAGTTTTTACTTGCTTATGCTTTTATCTTTTACTTCAGAAAATATGACGCAAATTATAATATCTACCGTATATCGACAATTAAATTTTCCTAGATGATGCATTCGGGAATAAGTCGTTGTTTTTAGATATATGATTTTTAAACAAATAATGGTAGCGGTATTGTGGACGCCCTACATGTATGTGCCACCCAGGTACAGATAAGAGAGAAGATAATTGAATATTTGTAAACTGAAAACGACAGGAGAGAGGAGCGACAACGGGGAGCGTTTTGTGTCTTTCTGCGCACTGAACAATCTTGCAATTGCATCGACTATGTTCCTATACAAAGAAATACACAGATACACGTGGACTTCACCAAATGGCCAATATCACAACCAGATCGATCACGTGGCCGTTAGATCCAATTTTAAACGATCAGTACAGGACGTAAGGGCGTATAGGGGTGCAGACTGTGCAAGTGACCACAACCTTGTGATTGCTAAGACACTGCTTAAGCTAAACAGAACAGGCAGGAGAGCAGTACAAGTCAGAAGATACGAGACCGGTAAGCTGAATGTTCCTGAAATTAGGAAGCAATTTCAGTTGGAACTAAAGAACAGGTTCATCTGTTTACTGCTAGAAGATGATTGTGACGTAAATACTGGACAGGAAGAGGAGGGCGAAGTAGCACGTGATAACGAAGTAGAGAAAAAGTGGAAAAAGATCAAAGATACTTACCGTGAGACGGCCAAGGATGTGCTAGGCTACAGAACAAGGAAAAATAAGAGCTGGATCAGCCCAGAAAGCTGGAAGGGAATTGAAGAAAGGAAACAGCTAAAGCAAAAGTTAGCTGGCACAAGGTCGGAACGTCTTAGGGCAAGGCTGCAGCAGGAATACAGGAAGAAAGATCTAGAAGTGAAGAAAAGTGAGAAAGGATAAGAGAGAGTGGGCTAACAATATAGCACAAGAGGGAGAGGATGCTGCTAAGTGTGGGCAGATGAAAGATGTGTACGATGCTACAAGAAGGCTGTGCTGTAAGCCACCAAAGAAAATTGACATGGTAAGGAACAAGGAAGGCAATTTGTTGACAAAAGAAGAGGAGGTGCAACAAAGATGGAAAGAGCACTTTGCTGAAATACTGAATAGGCCCAACCCAGAACGTGAGGCCGAAGTGATTAGCGACATGGAAGTTATAGAAGAGATACCATCAGGCCCCATAACTAAAGCCGAGATCAGGAGCGCCATCATTAGCATGAAAGCAGGCAAAGCATCTGGCATAGACTGCGTGTCAGTAGAACTGCTCAAGGCTGACATTACAACGACAGTCGACGTACTTCACGACCTTTTCCATGAGATATGAGTCAGTGAGATTGTCCCCGCAGATTAGAGGAAGGGTCTCATTGTCAAGATTGCCAAAAAAGGGGATCTCACCAAGTGTGGAAACTGGCGGGGGATTACTTTGATGTCTGTTGCTGCAAAAGTGATGGGCAATTGTTGATCAGAAGAATATCAGGTGGTGTTGATGCAAAGCTACGGAAGGAGCAAGCTGGTTTCAGGAAAGGAAGGAGTACGATAGAGCAGATATTCGTTGTCAGGAACATCGTAGAGCAAGCAGTGGAATGGAACTCCAGCTTATCTGTATGCTTTGTCGACTACGAAAAGGCTTTTGACAGCGTTCACAGGAAAACCTTGTGGAAAATCATGGAGAGTTATGGGATACCGTCGAAGCTTTTCAGAATGGTCAACGTAATGTATGATGATAGCCAATGTGCGGTTGTTGACGGTACAGGTCAAACGGACTGGTTTGATGTGAAGTCCGGCGTAAAGCAGGGGTGTAACATGTCAGGGTTTCTGTTCTTACTCGTGATCGACTGGATCATGAGAAGAACAGTAACGGGCGCTAACACTGGCATTAGATGGAAATTGTGGTTCAAGTTAGACGACTTGGACTTTGCTGATGACATTGCTCTTCCATCCAGTACGAAATGTCAAATCCAAAAGAAAGTGAAAAATCTCAGCACTAAGAGCAAGAAAACTGGTTTGAAGATCAACTCTGAAAAGACAAAACTCCTCAGACTGAACACGACCAGCAATGAGAATGTTCAGGTTGACGAACACGATATTGAAGATGTAGGAAGTTTTGTGTACTTGGGTGCATACATCAGCAAGTCAGGTGGCACAGAAGAAGACATCAAAGCAAGGCTAGGGAAAGCAAGGGCTGCACATAGTAAGTTAGATAAGATCTGGAAGAACAGTCAATTTACCTACAAGACTAAGATCAAAATTTTCAAAGCTAATGTCATCTCGGTGTTGCTGTATGGTTGTGATTGTTGGCGAATGACCAAAACAGATGAGAAAAAACTGGATGCGTTCTTACATAAGAGCCTTCGTCGGATATTAAAGATCTACTGGCCAATGAGGATAACAAACGAGGAGATTAGAGCAAGAGCAGGAATGGAGACAATAAGCAAGCAAGTGGCAAGGAGGAGATGGACGTGGCTGGGTTACGTCCTCAGAATGGATCACCATTCACATCCACGAATTGCTCTGACATGGGTACCTGAAGGCAAACGGAAACGGGGTCGACCGCGCGAGACTTGGAGAAGGACTGTCGAAAGGGAGCTGGAAAAGGAAGGTTTAAGAACATGGGCAGCAGCAGCATCGGCTGCGGAGGACAGAACAGCCTGGAGGCAGAGAGCTTACGGCCCAATTCTGCACTTGGGGAACGGATAAATGATGATGAAACTGAAAACGAGAATAATCTTAAATTATATGGATTCTGAAATTTTTTCTTAAAATCTGCTAGAATGGAAATATCAAGAATCGTATCAATAATGATTAACGTCAATTTGCAAGTTCAAGTTTTTAGTGCGATGTATTTTAGTCGTGGATGAGGACTAATTTTATTTGTTCATTCACGAGATTTCGTATTCTGATACGCTTCAAGCCAGGATTAGCCCCTTCAGTCCGCTCATTTCCCATCAGGGTTAGGAAACGCCTTGCATTTAGTGATAACGCTTAATTTTTCTATGATAATAGGACATGTTTAGTCCATGTCGGTCTGTAAAGTCTGGTTTTCACTAACGACGCAAGCACAAGCGCAAGTAATAGGGATGGCCCAAGTTAAAACGAAATTCGACACAAACACAAGCACAAGCAAAATCATCCGAACCTTCCAAACTGTTTAGGCGCGAGGTAATCTGGATCCAGTGTTTTCATTGGCCAAACTTGACCACGTGTGGTAAATGTCCTTGTGCTTGTGTAATGCCTGAACGGTATTTCGTTTTCACTTGTCGCAGCGCAAACGCAAACATAAGCGCAAGCACGCAAGCAAGTACTGAAAAAGTTTGATGCTTGTGCTCAGTTGTGCATGCGCTTGTCCTTATGCCTACGTCAAGGCCGTTTTGAGGGTGAAATAAGAATTACTATAAAATCAGAAAAGTGAATTAATCAACATGACTCGAACGTGGGACAAAGAAAAAATCTGAGTTCCCGACAGGAATCGAACCCATGACCTCCCGAACACTGGGCCGGCGCTCTATCCACTGAGTTACGAAAACTGATAAACAGCCAGGTCGTTTAACGTCCTAGATACTGCTAGGATTAGCACTGTCGAAGTTAAAATTTACCATTTTTATTCATTTATCACACTTAGAATGACTTCAATAGTGCTGATCCTAGCAGTAGGCCGGACTCAGTTAAATGTCATGGGTTCGATTCCTGTGGGGGACTCAGATTTTTTCTGTCCCACGCTCGTGTCATGTTGATTAGTCCACTTTTCACATTTCATTACCGAGCTTAAAATTCACCATCTTTATTCAGTTGTCAATAATTATTATGTTTGCGCTTGTGCTTGGGCTTGTCCACGAATCGAATAAAGGTCCCTAACACTGCGCACAATATATGATGCAGAGGACATTAATGTCAAGCACTCAAATTTAAAACAATTCTTAAAGTCCGCAACTCTTTTTTTTTGCAGCATTTTGGTTATTCACCATCCAGTGACCACATGTCCTCTTAGAAGACTTTTGTTTAGCTTTTTACTGTCAGTTTCCCTGACACTTTCGATGTATTTTAAAAGTGTGTAAGGATTAACTTCATCTGTTCATTGACGAGTTGTTCGCGCCGTATTTCAAATGCGCGTGGTCATACGCCTCTCTCAGCTTGCAATACCGTATGTAAAATGTAAATGAAGATAATCCGACGGCGTTTATGAGCGTCTATTGACAGCAACGACAACGGTAATTAAGTTGCTCGTTGTGGTACAAATTATTATCGAGGAAGTAGTAAATATTTGTCCGTTTTAAAAATGTTTAAGCCGGTCGACGGAGCAAATAATTTCCTGTCTTCCTCCTCATTTAATAGGCTAATCGCCATTTTTACACAATACATTAAATTTTACGTCATTCTTTTTCTAAGCCAAGACCAACGAAAACGCATTTAACGGATAAGGAAAATCCATAAATGCTGCAAGATAGTTGGCACCTTTGTTTGAAAACGCTAAAAAGGTCACCTAACAGCAGGTCACTGGAATAAATAAATATACAATTCGTATCAAAGACAGAAGAGCTGTCTTCAAACAAAGTTTTATTGGCGGAATTTGAGAAGATTGATTTTAGGGCGAGAAATTTAACATTTCACATTTCAATTCTCAAATTTTAAACAGGTGAAAGTTCAGTCACTCAATCGAACAAAGCTTTGCAATTTTGGCGCATAATAAATTGCTACTTCACATGAAAAAATACTCTACCTGTCAGCTTTAATTTTGGTATGCTAGTAATTTAACTTATATTGCTCTCGCTGAAGAAACATGCGCCATCTTTAAAACATTTCCAAACATTTTCACCTTCCCAAATAAATTGAGTATACGCCTCAATAACGAATTCATAATTTTCTAAAAACTACCGTTACGGTATCTATTATGATTTTATATATCTCTGTGTAATTCCATGTATATGCATAAACTTATCGCTAGTCAATAATCGTTGAATTTGTGAGCTATAGCTAAAGACTAATCATCACTGTTATTTTTGTGCATAATAAATTATTTTTCAAATTTTAATATTTTTCATTGTAATTTATTTTATTTCTTATTTATGTTGTGACTAGACCTGTAAAATAGCTTTCTATGTAGTAAGAGTCAGTCACAGTCAAGTCTTACTCTTATGCTAGTCTTAGAAACATCAAAATAGGGCCTTAGGAAGAATTTCAGTGTTGTCAGTCGTGAACGACTGTGCTCTATCAATCTTTTCCCGACTGAGTGCGCTAGGAAAGTATTTATTTTCGTGTCCAAAATGCTGAACAACCTCCTTAGAACTTTCTGCCTGTGTTTTGAACGAAAAGAAACATAACACCCTTCTTCTGAACTGCTTATCGCAATTATATCGTGTTTGAATAATATTTAACGTCGTCCACGTGAGAGGTTGCGACGTAATTTCTTGCTTTTAATCTTTATTTACAGTTTCAAAGTTACAAGCCGTCACGGTGTCGTCATTTGAAACAAGTTGCTTTTATTTACAAAAATGTTGAAATTCTTTCCTTAATAAGGCTACCATACTAGCGACAGAAACATGTAATACTGAAAAATTAAGTACACACCACTTTAATCTAGGACAACCTCTGCAAGAACTTTAAAAATCTTAATCTTTAAACATGATTAACTTTTATCTTTTCTTTGCGGCCTCGGTCTACAAGAACTAACTCGAAAAGCAATGGCAAAGCATTTGTCTAATAGTGTCTCTCACTGCTTGTCTGACTTCTTCTATCTTCCAACAGTAAAGAGTTTAAAACTGAAACAAATGTCAACTGGCCGTGTAGTCCTGCAGCTAAATCTGACGAACATAATAGATGTTGAACTGTTTTCTGCAGTCCATCTCTAGTAAAGTTTTCAGTTGCCATATTGATATGACGATGGCTAACTGCAAGGTGGAACTGATAAACTATCACTGTCGAAACTCGACCTCTTAAGAACTGGCAAACATATCAATACCGCCCACATGAATCATGGACTGTTTGGAAAAACGTAATATTAAAAGTCGAGCAGCTGTCTTTCTCTACGAAGACTGACTGGTGCTTGTTTCCGTTACCGGAAAGGGAAAACCACAGGATAGAAATATCTGTATTTCCTTTCTTTTGATAATCAACATAGGTGAATAAACAAATAATGGTAGCGGTATTGTCGAAGCCCTTCATGTATGTGCCACCCAGGTACAGATAGGAGAGAAGATAATTGAATATTTGTAAATTTAAAACGAGAACATTTTGAATTATATGGATTCTGAAATTTTTTCTTAAAATCTGCTGGAATGGAAATATCAAGATTCGTATCAATAATGATTAACCTCAATTTGAAAGTTTAAGTTTTCAGTACGATGTATTTCAGTCGTATATGAGGACTAATTTTATTTGCTCATTCACGAGATTTCGTATTCTGCCACGTTTCAAGTCTGGGTTAGCCCTTTCAGTCCCCTTATTTCCCATTAGGGTTAGGAAACGCCTTGCACTTAGTTATAATAGGACTGTTTAGTCCACGTCGGTCTATAAAGCCTGGTTTTCACTAGCGACGCAAGTACAAGAGCAAGCACAAGCGCAAGCGCAAGCGAAAGCAAAAGCGCAAGCACAAGCGCAAGCATAAACGCAAGCAAAAGCGTAAGTAATAGGGATGACCCAAGTGAAAACGAAATTCGACACAAACACAAGCACAAGCAAAATCATCCGAACCTTCCAAACTGTTTAGGCGCGAGGTAATCTGGATCCAGTGTTTTCATTGGCCAAACTTAACCACGTGTGGTAAATGTCCTTGTGCTTGTGTAATGCCTGAACGGTATTTCGTTTTCACTTGTCGCAGCGCAAACGCAAACATAAGCGCAAGCATAAGAAAAAGTACTGAAAAAGTTTGATCCTTGTGATCAGTTGTGCTTGCGCTTATCCTTATGCCTGCGTCAAGGCCGTTTTGAGGGTGAAATAAGAATTATTATGAAATCAGAAAAGTGAACTAATTAACATGACTCGAACGTGGGACAAAGAAAATATCTGAGTTCCCGACAGGATACGAACCCATGACCTCCCGAACACTGGGCGGGCGCTCTATCCACTGAACTACGAAAACTCATGAACAGTAAGGTCGTTTAACTGAGTTTATGCGTGACAGGCGTCCTGCGTACTGCTAGGATCAGCAATGTCGAAGTTAAAATTTACCATCTTTATTCATTTATCACACTTAGAATGACTTCAACAGTGCTGATCCTAGCAGTAGGCCGGACTCAGTTAAATGTCATGGGTTCGATTCCTGTCGGGGACTCGGATTCTTCTTTGTCATACGCTCGTGTCATGTTGATTAGTCCACTTTTCACATTTCATTAGCGAGCTTAAAGTTCACCATCTTTATTCATTCATCAAGAATTATTATGTTTGCGCTTGTGCTTGGGCTTGTGCACGAATTGAATAAAGATCCCTAACGCTGCGCACAATAATGCAGGGGACATTAATGTCAAGCACTCAAATTTAAAAACAATACTTTGCAACAAAGCTGAAACTCCACAACTCTTTTTTTTGCACCATTTTGGTTATTTACTATCCAGTAACCACACGTCCTCTTAGAAGACTTTTGTTTAGTTCTTTACTCTCAGTTTCCTTGAGATTTTCGATGTATTATTAGAACTGTGTGAGGATTAACTTCATCTGTTCATTGACGGGTTGTTCGCGCCGTGTTTCAAATGCGCGTGGTCATAAACCTCTCTCAGCTTGCAATGCCATATGTAAAATGTAGATGGAGATCCTCCAACGGCTTTTTTGAGCGTCTATTGACAGCAACGACAACGGTAATTAAGTTGGTCGTGCTGGTAAAAATTATTATCGAGGAAGTAGTAAATATTTGTCCGTTTCATAAATGTTTAAGCCGGTCGACGGAGAAAATAATTTCTTGTCTTCCTCTCCATTTAATAGGTTAATCGCCATTTTTACACAATACATTTATATATGTCATTCTTGTTCTAAGCCAAGACCAACGCATAAGAATTTAATGCATAAGGAAAATTCACAAATGCAGTAAGATAGTTAGCACCTTTGTTTGAAAACGCTAAAAAAGTCACCTAACAGCAGGTCACTGGAATAAATAAATATACAATTCTTACCAAAGACAGAAGAGCTGTCTTGAAATAAGATTTTTCCACCAGAAACATTAAAATAGCGCGGTTTGAGAAGATTGATTTTAGGGCGAGAGATTTAATATTTCACAATTCAATCCTCAAATTTTAAACAGTTGAAAGATCAGTCACTCAATGGAACGAAGCTTTGCAATTTTGGCGCACAATAAGTTGCTGCTTCACATGAAAAAATACTCAACCTGTCTGTTTTAATTTTGGCATGCTAGTAATTTAAGTGATATTGCTCTCGTATCTTTAAAACATTTCCAAACATTCTCATCTTCCCAAGAATATTTAGTATACGCCTCAATAACGAATTCATAATTTTGTAAAACTACCTCTATTATCATCCTAAAAATCTCTATGTCATTCCATGTATATGCACAAACTTATCGCTAGTGAATAATCGTTGAATTTGTGAACTAAAACTAGAGACTAATCATAGAGAAAAAGTTTGTTATTTTTGCGCATAATACACTACTTTTCACATTTCAATATTATTCATTGTAATTTATTTTATTTCTTATTTATGTTTTGACTAGACCTATAGAGTAGCTTTTTATGTGGCTAAGAGTCAGTCAATAGCTCTTACGCTAGTCTTAGAAACATCAAAATATAGGGCCTGAGGTGAAATTCAGTGTTATTTCGTGACCGACTGTGCTCTATCAACCTTTTCCCGACTGAGTGCGCTGGGACAGCATTTATTTTGGTGTCCAAAATGCTAAACAACCTCCTTAGAACTTCTGCCTGTGTTTTGAACGAAAAGAAACATAAAAACCTGCTAATAAACCGCTTATCGCAATTATATCGTGTTTGAATAGTGTTTAATGTAGTTCACACGAAGAGATTACGATGCAATTTTTTGTTTTCAATCTTTATTTACAATTGTAAAGTGACAGGTCGTCAGGGGGTCGTCATTTAGAACAAGTTGTTTTTATTTACAAAAATGATGAAAATGTTTCCTTAATACGGCTACCATACTAGCGACAGAAACATGTAATAACGAAAAATTGAGTACACACCACTTTAATCTAAGACAACGTCTGCAAGAACTTTAAAAATCTTAATTTTTAAACATGATTAACTTTTATCTTTTCTTTGCGGCCTCGGTCTACAAGAACTAACTCGAAAAGCAATGGCAAAGCATTTGTCTAATAGTGTCTCTCACTGCTTGTCTGACTTCTTCTATCTTCCAACAGTAAAAAATCGGGTTTAATGACGAGTTAAAGAAAAATACGGTGACTGATGCGTAACGCCAAGTGTAATAAATAGATGAAATTTGTCCACTATCAGGGGCCAAAGCCGTCACTATACCATAGGGTAGATAACAAGCGACCATCGTCAGTTGAAGCCATATTGCAGTGGACACTGCCCTTTTGTATCGCGCTATGTTCAGTTGATTTGTTTGGTTCTCTTGTTGAACAAGGTGTTGTACTTGATTTTGATGATGACGGAGGGTGAAGAAAATCTTTGTGTACGAGAAGATTGAGGTTAGTAGACACAGAGATGTACCTATGTTACCGCACAATAAGGTTATAAGGGGATTCCAAATTTGCATCGCTGAAATGACAGCGGACACAACCCAAAAGGTAATAACGATCACGTGCGTTCGCTGTAAAGTTACAACTTGTCTGTATCTCAGTCCCAACAACAGGGCGAGAAGTCTGTCCACGCTTATTGCAGTCAGTGTCAGCACAGATACTCCACAGAAAATATAGGCTGTTGTAAAGCCTGCGGCTGATGCGAAGCGACAAATCTTCGAATGCGCATTTACTGCAGACATCCAACAGGCAACCACAAAAGGCTGCGTAATAAGACCAACACAGAGATCAGTGGTTGCAAGGCAACGAAGCAAGAGTTTGGACGGTGGATGAAGTGAAGACTCTTTGCGAAGAGCAATAAGGATCAAAGCATTCCCAAGAAATGCAGTTAGGGACAGAAAAGAGTTTAAAACTGAAAGAGATGTCAACTGGCCGTGTAGTCCTGCAGCTAAATCTGACGTACATAATAGTTGTCCAACTGTTTGCTGCTGTTCGTCTCCAGTAAAATTTTCGGTTGCCATATTGATATGACGATGGCTAACTGCAAGCTGGAACTGATAAACTAACACTGTCGAAACTCGACCTCTTAACAACTGACAAACATATCAATACCACCCACATGAATCATTGATAGTTTGGAAAGACGTAATATTAAAAGTCGAGCAGCTGGCTTTCCATTATACGAAGACTGACTGGTGCTTGTTTCTGTTGGCGGAGGAGAAAACCTGACTACAGGATAGAAATATCTGCATTTCCTTTCTTTTGATAATCAACATAGGTGAATAAAAAGAAAGATGCATATCTATTGTTCAGCTATTCTGATTATGTTAATATTTTTTTATACTAATAATGCTTTTGAAATACATAAACAAGTAAAAAGGATGAACGATATTATTAATGTTTCGGCGACCTCGTAACGCCATTATCCAACTTAACTTCATTTATGCAAATCTACAGGTCTTACCTCTTTTGACCTTGCTACAATTTCTTCATTCCTTGATAATGTCACCATGAGGTCGTCGAAATGTTGGGACATTATATCGTTAGTTTTTATTTCGGAAGATATGACACATATCTATTGGATATCCTCAATTAAATTTTCCTAGATGATGCATTAACGAATTAGTCGTTATTTTTAGATATATGATTTCTAAACAAATAATGGTGGCGGTATTGTCGAAGCTCAACCTGTATGTGCCACCTAGGTACAGATAGGATAGAAGATAACTGAATATTTATAAAAACGAGAACATTTTTAAGTGATATGGATTCTGAAATTTTTTCTTAAAATCTGCTTGAATGGAAATATCGAGAACCGTATCAAGAATGATGAACCTCAATTTGAAAGTTCAAGTTTTCATTGCGATGTATTTTAGTCTTCTATGAGGACTTATTTTATTTGTTCATTCACAAATTTTGGTATTCTGCGACGTTTCAAGCCGGGGTTAGCCCCGACTTTTCCCATCTGGGTTAGGAAACGTTTCGCACTTAATCATCACGTTTTTCAATGATAACTATGACTTTCTATGACTGATTTGAGTCCATGTTGCTTTGCAAAGCCTGGTTTCACTAGAGACGCAAGCACAAGAGTAAGCACAAACGCAAGCAATAGGGATGACCCAAGTGAAACCGAAATTCGACGCAAACACAAGCACAAGCAAAATCATCCGAACCTTCCAAACTGTTTAGCCGCGAGGTAATCTGGATCCAGTGTTTTCATTGGCCAACATAACCACGTGTGGTAAATATCCTTGTGCTTGTGTTATGTCTGAGCGGTATTTCGTTTTCACTTGTTGCAGCGCAAGAAAAAGGAAAAATTTTGATCCTTGTGCTTGTGCTTGCGCTTGTGCTTATGCCTGCGTCAAGGCCGGTTTCACGATGAAATAAGAATTATTATAATTGCGCTTGCGCTTGCGCTTGTGTTTGCGTCGGTACTGAAAACCAGGCTTAATCGTACGAGTTGGTAGAGAGGTTAAGCATGACGTTTACGGGAAATGGCAAACGGCAAAGATGAAACGTTTGTCGTCTCTCTTCAGCTGTGTGTATAGAAGAGTGAAATTATTTGTATTTGCAATGAATAGTAGGAGACGTTATTACATTTTTGTGGGCTATATTTACGGATTAGAAGAAAAGAACTGAAAATCAGAAGTTGTCTTTGCCGTTTACCGTCTGCCGTTAACGTCATGCTTACCCTCTCTATTAATAAAATCCGCCGAACGTGAACCGCGATTCCGATTTATGAAATCACGAGTATAAAGCCAATTCTGTTATTGGACAGAGCATTATCAGACGCTTTAATATTGGACGCTTTGAGAATTGGACATCTTATTGTTAGACACTTTTTTGTTTTGTTATTGAAGACATTGATTAGTTGCTTGAGCGGCCAATTTGTTAAACTGAAATAGTGTGGGCTGAGAACCAATCAAACGCGAGTGTTATGTTACAGTTGATATTACCCTGAAAATAAAAGCTTTGCACAGATACTTTATAATTTCTTCAAAGCTTCAAAAGCACTGAGTACAGAATGTTGTTCACGTTATCGAACACGAGACGTTTTTCAGCTTTACTGTTTCTTTGTTATTTAAACTTAAATGACCGACAGATTTCCCTTCCTAGCACTCTGGCTAACATAAGGTCCCCTTTATTTACTTTGCAAATGAAAGTAAGTCCAGACGATGTCCCAAAGAAGGCATAGAAGGGAATACCTGCTTTATTAATGACTTCAATTGTCGTAATTTGCATCTGTTTATGAAAGGTTAAAATCTCAGTTAGCAAGAGTTTGGACGGCGGATGAAGTGAAGACTCCTTGTGAAGGGCAATTAGAATAAGGGCATTCCTAAGAAATACAATAACGGACAGAAAAGAGTTTTAAACTGAAATCAACATCAACTGGCCGTGTAGTCGAGCACTTAATTAATATCCTGGGGAGCATAATGGATGTTTAGATATTATTTTTCTGCTGTCCATCCTCACTAAAGTTTGCTGTTGTCATACTGACCGGCAAAATGGCTATTTGTAGCTTTACAACAAGCTGGAATCGGTTAACTAGCGCTGCTGAAACTTCTCAAACGTCTTGTATTCAGTTCAAGTTTGCTCCATCATGTCAGTACATGCATTATTGACTATTTGCGTGGTGA
Source organism: Orbicella franksi (assembly GCF_964199315.1). Taxonomy (NCBI): domain Eukaryota; kingdom Metazoa; phylum Cnidaria; class Anthozoa; order Scleractinia; family Merulinidae; genus Orbicella; species Orbicella franksi. The sequence goes on from NC_138147.1 coordinate 27,641,941, forward strand.
CAAATATTCCAATCTTCATTACTAGACAGGCATAGTAGTGAATTCGTGCTTTAAAACCCTGGCCAAACGGACTCGTTAGTCGCAAGTAGCCGCAAGTTGAACTTGTCAAAAGACTTGCGTTGGGTGACCAAACAGATTCGCAAGTTTCCTCGCAAGTAGCCGAAAGCCGCGAAAAACCCATTTCAGTACAGACATATCCTGTATTTCATTGGCTAATAGGTTCCTATTAGCGTCGCTTACCTTGCGTTGACTTAGGTTAGGTGAAAACCTTGAGTCGACTTGCGTGCAAATTTGATCTCTACCAAAGTGAGCGCAAGTCATCGCAAGTCGAAGCAAGTGCGTGCAAGGCCTGGCATCAATACACGGAAGGTTAAATTTTCAGTTAATTGTTATGATGTGACACAGTTTCCAGTATTTTTCAGCTTTCGTTCTTGAATAGATAAACACTATCATTCTTTTTCAAAAGAGTCTTGAATTATGGCACCACAAAATACCAAACAAGGGTAAACAAGTTATGATTACTGTTTTGACTTCAAGAGCTACCCTTAATTTGAGGCTATAAGTGATTATAACTTAAAACTTAAAAAGAGTTTGTTGAACCCGATGCGATATTATTGACTTATAATAACCATGCCAAGATTCAGCTTTTGACAAAGTTTTAAACACTTTTGGAAGCTGTTTCGCAGCCCCATCAATTTTCTTAAAAATTAAAGTGGCCAAATGTCCTTCGTAAACTTAACAAAAAGTCGTATTAAAATATGCTAAGTAAAAATTGGCGGATACAAGGGGAGAGTCAGCGGACTCATTTTTGAGTCATAAGCACTTGGAGCTAACGTTAAGGGTGTTTTTAACAGGTTATACTGTTGCTATTTTGCTAAAAAGGCCAGGCTTCAAATTCATCATATTATTGATCGCTATAGAGAGACAGTAGTGGAGGGAAACTAAGTGTGTTTCACAGAAACGTGAAATTCTTTAGCTTTTAAACACGTTTTCTTTTTATCTTAGGCCACAGAAGGTAGTTAAACGTTTGTTCACTAGTTCCTTCGCTACATCAAGGGGCAGGACTCGGTCTTAATTTTCTGCCCTCTGTACCTTGGTTACATCTTTAATGAAAGCGAAAAATCCCTAGATGGAACCACATAGTGAAACTTCATATATTCATGACGAGCGCAAACTGGGTAGAGCAACAAACTTGCAGTTCGAATTGGTGCTCTTCCCAGTCGGGTGGGTTTAACAGAGGCGCTACTTACTCGAGTAAGCGCCGGGGCGCTCATTCGAAATGTCACGAAGCTGTTTTCTTGTTTGCACAAATGATTGAACCAGCTTTAATTTTGAAGAATTTTAATTGCGTTTAAAACTAGTAACAACAGCTTCTTCCTTGATATTATACAGCGAAGGAAAGGGGTGAGATATTATTTTAGTTCAGAATTTTAAGGTAGTGCGCGATGGATCATTGTTCTACTCCACTCGTTAGGATAATAAATGCGAGTAGTGTGTCTTTACACAGGCAACCCAAATAATTGCCAAAGAGGAAACGTACATACGTAGTTTCGAAGAAAAGAACCGAAATATCTACACGACGAGCGGGGGCGAGAGATAAAATGCACCAGACGCAATTTTAATCCTTTGTCTTTGGTAGAGAAACACGCGAGCCATAAAGCATAGAGCCCAGTTAAACTCGCTAGACGAAACAAGGTGCTGACCGATATATGTATTTATTAAAAACTGGATCATTGGATAACGCAATTCAAGAGATTTCAATAGCTTAACCATCATGGACTATGAGCCATTATACCATGTTCTACAAATATGGCGTCTGCGTAATTATTTCGTTTACTTACGTTTTCTATAGTTTTTAATAAAACTGGCAATTATTCCACTCGCGCTTGTTGGATATGAGATGACTATACCAAACTCATTTCCATCGCGCTCTGGTGGAATAATTTGCTAAATAAACCTCGTTTTAAGAGCTCTTTCATTTAGAAATTATCAAAAAAGGAGAACAAGCGTATGCTTAATATGGTTGTCAAGTTAATTCGAATTCACGAACGTCTTTCGGTGTGCAAAACGCTTTGCATTTCGAACTTCAGTGGGTCGATTTACAGGTGGCTCACCTCGATCTTTCAATCGCCCGCCATCCCTAATTTAAACTGCTGATGATTCACAACATCCACCGTTTATACCAATGACACGGATGATATAGCCACTTTGACCGGCGAAAGTTTAATTAGGGTGGACAACTCGCTCAAAAAAAAGAAATGCTTTTGAAAAAGATAAGATATTTTATTCAAACTGAGATCACTCGTACACTTCTCTTTTTGCTTAACCTCACAACTTTTCTCAATGGAAATCACTTATTAAAAGTCAGTCATTTTACTGCTTGCGTTGTTTACAAAAAAAAAGCTTCGCACGTAAAATAAACATTATGAAAAAAAAACAAAAAAACAGTAATATAAACAAAAAAACAGACGTGAGCCTAGCTGACAAGGAAACGCTCGGTAAAATTTGTCCTTTTCAAAAATGCGGACATATGTCGAAAAACATGCCTTTTTTCCTTGCATTGCCGTTCACTTTATCACCATTTTTCTACTGTAAGAATTAACTCATATTTGCTTTAAACTCTCCGACATACGCAATAAGATGTTGACAGTTAGCGCCTTAGTTTGCAAACGTTCCTTACCAAAGTGGACGCTCCTTAAACCACCTTAGTGCATCTACATGTTTGCTTATCCCACCTATATGCGCAGGTGAAAACAAGCCTTTAAGCCAAGCTTTTTTGCCCTCGCAGCTGCAGAACTTAGGCTCCGTCCATACTACGCCGGAGAAATTTGAAAGCGCGACAATGACCAGTCATTGGGGAGGACTCCTTCAGGGAAGTCACATGATTATCGTGACGTCATCGTTGTCCAAAAGCTCCGTTTCCAAAACCTTTTCCGGCGACACGAAAACGAAAGGCCGACGTTTTCAAATTCATTCGGTTTGAAGAGCGTTTTCAAAAAACTCCATTTTCGTGACGGATTAATGTGGTTGGCAGGCCTAACCTAAAAATGAAGCTACGTTTTCAAATTTCTCCGCCGTGGTGTTGACGCTGTCTAAGTATGTGTCATCTTAAAGACAAAATATAACTTCAAAATTTTGATGTTCCGAAAACAATTTAGCATATGCATTAGTCAACGGTATAATTTTGTACAAACTACCACCTTATAATAAATTACCTAGAAAGGGTTGAATTTGAGGAAGTTACTAAAGACATCATTGGCGAAATTTCTGAGTTATTTCGTAACCGACTGTGCGTAAAATATTCAATTTCATAGGTGACTGAAACGTTTGGTATCTCGGTAGAATTTTCTTCCCGTGTTATGAACGAAAAGAAACATCAAAACCCTTTGACTACGTATCTTAATCAGACCGTCTTTGAACACTGTGCATTGTAGTCTACGGCAGCATTTTTCGTCTCTTTATTTACAGTTGTAAAATCATCAGTCGTTCATTTAAAACGGCAGACGTTTTATTTACAACAATAATGAAAAATTTGGCCAACAAACATGAGATACCGATAAATTGAAATGCCTGCGCACCACTTTTAACTTATGGCAAACTTTTCTTATGAAATCTTCATCTTTGAACATCAGTAATTAACTTTTTATCTTTTCACCGTATTGGTCTACAAGAGCTAACTAGAAATACAATGGCAAAGCACTGATCTGATTGTGTCCTTCACTGCTTGTCTGACTTCTTCTAGCTTCCAACAGTAAAGAATCGGGTTTAGTGATGAGTTAAAGTAAACTACAGTGGCTGTATATATCCAAGCGTGATAAACTAATGAAGTTAGTCCATTATTGCTCACCAAAGCTGCCGCCACACCATGGGGTAGGTAACAAGCGACCATCGTCAGTTGCAGCCATATTGCACTGAACACTGCCTTTTTGTATCGCGCTATGTTCAGTTGATTTGTTTGGTTCGGTTGTTGAACAAAGTATTGTACATGATTTTGATGATGACGGAGGGTGAAGAAAATCTTTGTGTACGAGAAGATTGAGGTTACTAGACACAGAGATGTAGCTATGTTACCACACCATAAGGGTATAAGGGGATTCCAAAATTGCATCGCTGAAATGACAGCGGACACAATCCAAAAGGTAATAACGATCACGTAGGTTCGCTGTAAAGTGACAACTTGTCTGTATCTCAGTCCCAACAACAGGGCGAGAAGTCTGTCCACGCTTATTGCAGTCAGTGTCAGCACAGATACTCCACAGAAAATATAGGCTGTTGTAAAGCTTGCGGCTAATGCGTAGCGACAAATCTTCCAATGTGCATTTACTGCAGACATCCAACAGGTAACCACAAAAGGCTGTGTAACTAGACCAACACAGAGATCAGTTGTTGCAAGGCAACGAAGCAAGAGTTTGGACGATGGATGAAGTGAAGACTCCTTGTGAAGAGCAATAAGAATCAAAGCATTCCCAAGAAATGCAGTAACGGACAGAAACGAGTATAATACTGAAAGAAATGTCAACTGGCCGTGTAGTCCTGCAACTAAATCTGACGAACATAATAGATGTTGAACTGTTTTCTGCAGTCCATCTCTAGTAAAGTTTTCAGTTGCCATATTGATATGACGATGGCTTAGTGCAAAGTGGAACTAATAAACTATCACTGTCGAAACTTGACCTCTTAACAACTGACAAACATATCAATACCGCCCACATGAATCATTGACTGTTTTGAAAGACGTAGTATTAAAAGTCGAGCAGCTGTCTTTCTCTACGAAGACTGACTGGTGCTTGTTTCCGTTACCGGAAAGAGAAAACCACAGGATAGAAATATCTGCATTTTAATTCTTTCTTTTGACAATCAACATAGGTAAAAAAAAAGAAAGATTCATATCTAGAAGTAAGTAAAACCTATTAACGATATAATGTCCCGACGTTTCGGCGACCTCGCGACGCCATTATCCAACTTAACTTTGTTTATGTAAATCTACAGGTCTTACCTCTTTTGAACTCGCTCTGTTTAATTCATTCATTTGATAATGGCATCATGAGGTCGCCGAAATGTTAGGACATTATATCGTTAGTTTTTACTTGCTTATATTTTTATCTTTTACTTCAGAAAATATGACGCAAATTATAATATCTACCGTATATCGACAATTAAACTTTCCAAGATGATGTATTCGGGAATAAGTCGTTGTTTTTACATATATGATTTTTAAACAAATAATGGTAGCGGTATTGTCGACGCCCTACATGTATGTGCCACCCAGGTACAGATAAGAGAGAAGATAATTGAATATTTGTAAACTGAAAACGACAGGAGAGAGGAGCGACAACGGGGAGCGTTTTGTGTCATTCTGCGCACTGAACAATCTTGCTATTGCATCGACTATGTTCCCACACAAAGAAATACACAGATACACGTGGACTTCACCAAATGGCCAATATCACAACCAGATCGATCACGTAATCGTTAGATCCAATTTTAAACGATCAGTACAGGACGTAAGGGCGTATAGGGGTGCAGACTGTGCAAGTGACCACAACCTTGTGATTGCTAAGACACTGCTTAAGCTAAACAGAACAGGCAGGAGAGCAGTACAAGTCAGAAGATACGAGACCGGTAAGCTGAATGTTCCTGAAATTAGGAAGCAATTTCAGTTGGAACTAAAGAACAGGTTCATCTGTTTACTGCTAGAAGATGATTGTGACGAGAATACTGGACAGGAAGAGGAGGGCGAAGTAGCACGTGATAACGAAGTAGAGAAAAAGTGGAAAAAGATCAAAGACACTTACTGTGAGACGGCCAAGGATGTGCTAGGCTACAGAACAAGGAAAAATAAGAGCTGGATCAGCCCAGAAAGCTGGAAGGGAATTGAAGAAAGGAAACAGCTAAAGCAAAAGTTAGCTGGCACAAGGTCGGAACGTCTTAGGGCAAGGCTGCAGCAGGAATACAGGAAGAAAGATCTAGAAGTGAAGAAAAGCGAGAAAGGATAAGAGAGAGTGGGCTAACAATATAGCACAAGAGGGAGAGGATGCTGCTAAGTGTGGGCAGATGAAAGATGTGTACGATGCTACAAGAAGGCTGCGCTGTGAGCCACCAAAGAAAATTTACATGGTAAGGAACAAGGAAGGCAATTTGTTGACAAAAGAAGAGGAGGTGCAACAAAGATGGAAAGAGCACTTTGCTGAAATACTGAATAGGCCCAACCCAGAACGTGAGGCCGAAGTGATTAGCGACGTGGAAGTTATAGAAGAGATACCATCAGGCCCCATAACTAAAGCCGAGATCAGGAGCGCCATCATTAGCATGAAAGCAGGCAAAGCATCTGGCATAGACTGCGTGTCAGTTGAACTGCTCAAGGCTGACATTACAACGACAGTCGACGTACTTCACGACCTTTTCCATGAGATATGGGTCAGTGAGATTGTCCCCGCAGATTGGAGGAAGGGTCTCATTGTCAAGATTGCCAAAAAAGGGGATCTCACCAAGTGTGGAAACTGGCGGGGGATTACTTTGATGTCTGTTGCTGCAAAAGTGATGGGCAAGGTATTGATCAGAAGAATATCAGGTGGTGTTGATGCAAAGCTACGGAAGGAGCAAGCTGGTTTCAGGAAAGGAAGGAGTACGATAGAGCAGATATTCGTTCTCAGGAACATCGTAGAGCAAACAGTGGAATGGAACTCCAGCTTATATGTATGCTTTGTCGACTACGAAAAGGCTTTTGACAGCGTTCACAGGAAAACCTTGTGGAAAATCATGGAGAATTATGGGATACCGTCGAAGCTTTTCAGAATGGTCAACGTAATGTATGATGATAGCCAATGTGCGGTTGTTGACGGTACAGGTCAAACGGACTGGTTTGATGTGAAGTCCGGCGTAAAGCAGGGGTGTAACATGTCAGGGTTTCTGTTCTTACTCGTGATCGACTGGATCATGAGAAGAACAGTAACGGGCGCTAACACTGGCATTAGATGGAAATTGTGGTTCAAGTTAGACGACTTGGACTTTGCTGATGACATTGCTCTTACATCCAGTACGAAATGTCAAATCCAAAAGAAAGTGAAAAATCTCAGCACTAACAGCAAGAAAACTGGTTTGAAGATCAACTCTGAAAAGACAAAGCTCCTCAGACTGAACACGACCAGCAATGAGAATGTTCAGGTTGACGAACACGATATTGAAGATGTTGGAAGTTTTGTGTACTTGGGTGCATACATCAGCAAGTCAGGTGGCACAGAAGAAGACATCAAAGCAAGGCTAGGGAAAGCAAGGGCTGCACATAGTAAGTTAGATAAGATCTCGAAGAACAGTCAATTTACCTACAAGACTAAGATCAAAATTTTCAAAGCTAATGTCATCTCGGTGTTGCTGTATGGTTGTGAATGTTAGCGAATGACCAAAACAGATGAGAAAAAACTGGATGCGTTCTTACATAAGAGCCTTCGTCGGATATTCAAGATCTACTGGCCAATGCGGATAAGAAACGAGGAGATTAGAGCAAGAGCAGGAATGGAGACAATAAGCAAGCAAGTGGCAAGGAGGAGATGGACGTGGGTGGGGCACGTCGTCAGAATGGATCACCACTCACATCCACGAATTGCTCTGACATGGGTACCTGAAGGCAAACGGAAACGGGGTCGACCGCGCGAGACTTGGAGAAGGACTGTCGAAAGGGAGCTGGAAAAGGAAGGTTTAAGAACATGGGCAGCAGCAGCATCGGCTGCGGAGGACAGAACAGCCTGGAGGCAGAGAGCTTACGGCCCAATTCTCCACTTGCAGAACGGAAAAATGATGATGAAACTGAAAAGGAGAACATCTTAAATTATATGGATTCTGAAATTTTTTCTTAAAATCTGCTAGGATGGAAATATCAAGAATCGTATCAATAATGATTAACGTCAATTTGCAAGTTCAAGTTTTTAGTGCGATGTATTTTAGTCGTGGATGAGGACTAATTTTATTTGTTCATTCACGAGACTTCGTATTCTGATACGCTTCAAGCCGGGATTAGCCCCTTCAGTCCCCTCATTTCCCATCAGGGTTAGGAAACGCCTTGCATTTAGTCATAACGCTTTATTTTTCTATGATAATAGGACATGTTTAGTCCATGTCGGTCTGTAAAGCCTGGTTTTCACTAACGACGCAAGCACAAGCGCAAGTAATAGGGATGGCTTAAGTTAAAACGAAATTCGACACAAACACAAGCACAAGCAAAATCATCCGAACCTTCCAAACTGTTTAGGCGCGAGGTAATCTGGATCCAGTGTTTTCATTGGCCAAACTTGACCACGTGTGGTAAATGTCCTTGTGCTTGTGTAATGCCTGAACGGTATTTCGTTTTCACTTGTCGCAGCGCAAACGCAAACATAAGCGCAAGCACGCAAGCAAGTACTGAAAAAGTTTGATCCTTGTGCTCAGTTGTGCATGCGCTTGTCCTCATGCCTGCGTCAAGGCCGTTTTGAGGGTGAAATAAGAATTACTATAAAATCAGAAAAGTGAATTAATCAACATGACTCGAACGTGGGACAAAGAAAATATCTGAGTTCCCGACAGGAATCGAACCCATGACCTCCCGAACACTGGGCGGGCGCTCTATCCACTGAGTTACGAAAACTGATAAACAGCCAGGTCGTTTAACTGAGTTTATGCGTGACAGGCGTCCTGGATACTGCTAGGATTAGCACTGTCGAAGTTAAAATTTACCATTTTTATTCATTTATCACACTTAGAATGACTTCATCAGTGCTGATCCTAGCAGTAGGCCGGCCTCAGTTAAATGTCATGGGTTCGATTCCTGTCGGGGACTCAGATTTTTTCTGTCCCACGCTCGTGTCATGTTGATTAGTCCACTTTTCACATTTCATTACCGAGCTTAAAATTCACCATCTTTATTCAGTTGTCAAGAATTATTATGTTTGCGCTTGTGCTTGGGCTTGTCCACGAATCAAATAAAGGTCCCTAACACTGCGCACAATGATGCAGAGGACATTAATGTCAAGTACTCAAATTTAAAAACAAATCTGAAACTCCACAACTCTTTTTTTGCAGCAGTTTGGTTATTCACCATCCAGTAACCAGATGTCCTCTTAGAAGACTTTTGTTTAGTTTTTTACTGTCAGTTTCCTTGATATTTTCGAGTTGTTCGCGCCGTGTTTCAAATGCGCGTGGTCATAAACCTCTCTCAGTTTGCAATACCGTATGTAAAATGTAAATGGAGATCCTCCAACGGCTTTTTTGAGCGTCTATTGACAGCAACGACAACGGTAATTAAGTTGCTCGTTGTGGTACAAATTATTATCGAGGAAGTAGTAAATATCTGTCCGTTTTAAAAATGTTTAAGCCGGTCGACGGAGAAAATAATTTGCTGTCTTCCTCCTCATTTAATAGGCTAATCGCCATTTTTACACAATACATCAAATTTTATGTCATTCTTTTTCTAAACCAAGACCAACACAAACGCATTTAACGCATAAGGAAAATACATAAATGCAGTAAGATAGTTGGCACCTTTGTTTGGAAACGCTAAAAAGGTCACCTAACCGCAGGTCACTGAAATAAATAAATATACAATTGATATCAAAGACAGAAGAGCTGTCTTCAAACAAAGTTTTTTTGGCGGAGTTTGAGAGGATTGATTTTAGGACGAGAAATTTAACATTTCACATTTTAATTCTCAAATTTTAAACAGTTGAAAGTTCAGTCACTCAATGGAACAAAGCTTTGCAATTTTGGCGCATAATAAATTGCTACTTCACATGAAAAAATACTCTACCTGTCAGCTTTAATTTTGGCATGCTAGTAATTTAACTTATATTGCTCTCGCTGAAGAAACGTGCGCCATCTTTAAACCATTTCCAAACATTCTCACCTTCCCAAATAAATTTAGTATACGCCTCAATAACGAATTCATAATTTTGTAAAAACTACCGTTGCGTTATCTATTATGATCCTATATATCTCTGTGTAATTCCATGTATATACATAAACTTATCGCTAGTCAATAATCGTTGAATTTGTGAGCTAGAGCTAAAGACTAATCATCATTGTTATTTTTGCGCATAATAAATTATTTTTCACATTTTAATATTTTTCATTGTAATTTATTTTATTTCTTATTTATGTTGTGACTAGACCTGTAAAGTAGCTTTCTATGTAGTAAGAGTCAGTCACAGTCAAGTCTTACTCTTATGCTAGTCTTAGAAACATGAAAATAGGGCCTTAGGAAGAATTTCAGTGTTGTCAGTCGTGAACGACTGTGCTCTATCAATCTTTTCCCGACTGAGTGCGTTAGAAAAGCATTTATTTTGGTGTCCAAAATGCTGAACAACCTCCTTAGAACTTTCTGCCTGTTTTTTGAACGAAAAGAAACATGACAACCTTCTTCTGAACTCCTTATCGGAATTATATCGTGTTTGAATAATATTTAACGTCGTCCTCGTGAGAGGTCGCGACGTAATTTCTCGCTTTTAATCTTTATTTACAGTTTTAAAGTTACAAACCGTCACGGTGTCGTCATTTGAAACAAGTTGTTTTTATTTACAAAAATGTTGAAATTCTTTCCTTAATACGGCTACCATACTAGCGACAGAAACATGTAATACTGAAAAATTAGGTACACACCACTTTAATCTAGGACAACCTCTGCAAGAACTTTAAAAATCTTAATCTTTAAACATGATGAACTTTTTACTTTTTCTTTGCCTACGTCTACAGGAACTAAGACGAAAAACAATGGCAAACAAGTTGTCTGATAGTGTCCCTCACTGCTTGTCTGACTTCTTCTATCTTCCAACAGTAAAAAATCGGGTTTAATGACGAGTTCAAGAAAAGTACGGTTTCTGATGCGTAAAGCCAAGTGTAATAAACAGATGAAATTTGTCCACTATCAGGGGGCAAAGTGGTCACTACACCATAGGGTAGGTAACAAGCGACCATCGTCAGTTGCAGCCATATTGCACTGAACACTGCCTTTTTGTATCGCGCTATGTTCAGTTGATTTGTTTGGTTCGGTTGTTGAACAAAGTGTTGTACATGATTTTGATGATGACGGAGGGTGAAGAAAATCTTTGTGTACGAGAAGATTGAGGTTACTAGACACAGAGATGTAGCTATGTTACCGCACCTTAAGGTTATAAGGGGATTCCAAAATTGCATCGCTGAAATGACAGTGGACACAACCCAAAAGGTAATAACGATCACGTGCGTTCGCTGTAAAGTTACAACTTGTCTGTATCTCAGTCCCAACAACAGCGCGAGAAGTCTGTCCACGCTTATTGCAGTCAGTGTCAGCACAGATACTCCACAGAAAATATAGGCTGTTGTAAAGCCTGCGGCTGATGCGTAGCGACAAATCTTCGAATGCGCATTTACTGCAGACATCCAACAGGTAACCACAAAAGGCTGTGTAACAGGACCAACACAGAGATCAGTTGTTGCAAGGCAACGAAGCAAGAGTTTGGACGGCGAATGAAGTGAAGACTCCTTGTGAAGAGCAATAAGAATCAAAGCATTCCCAAGAAATGCAGTAACGGACAGAAAAGAGTTTAAAACTGAAACAAATGTCAACTGGCCGTGTAGTCCTGCAGCTAAATCTGACGAACATAACAGATGTTGAACTGTTTTCTGCAGTCCATCTCTAGTAAAGTTTTCAGTTGCCATATTGATATGACGATGGCTAACTCATGTGCAAGGTGGAACTGATAAACTATCACTGTCGAAACTCGACCTCTTAACAACTGGCAAACATATCAATACCGCCCACATGAATCATTGACTGTTTGGAAAAACGTAATATTAAAAGTCGAGCAGCTGTCTTTCTCTACGAAGACTGACTGTTGCTTGTTTCCGTTACCGGAAAGAGAAAACCACAGGATAGAAATATCTGCATTTCCTTTCTTTTGATAATCAACATAGGTGAATAAACAAATAATGGTAGCGGTATTGTCGAAGCCCTTTATGTATGTGCCACCCAGGTACAGATAGGAGAGAAGATAATTGAATATTTTTAAATTTAAAACGAGAACATTTTGAATTATATGGATTCTGACATTTTTTCTTAAAATCTGCTGGAATGGAAATATCAAGATTCGTATCAATAATGATTAACCTCAATTTGAAAGTTTTAGTTTTCAGTGCGATGTATTTCAGTCGTATATGAGGACTAATTTTATTTGCTCATTCACGAGATTTCGTATTCTGCCACGTTTCAAGTCTGCGTTAGCCCTTTCAGTCCCCTTATTTCCCATTAGGGTTAGGAAACGGCTTGCACTTAGTTATAACGCTTAATTTTTCTATGATAATAGGACTGTTTAGTCCACGTCGGTCTATAAAGCCTGGTTTTCACTAGCGACGCAAGTACAAGAGCAAGCACAAGCGCAAGCGCAAGCGAAAGCAAAAGCGCAAGCACAAGCGCAAGCATAAACGCAAGCAAAAGCGTAAGTAATAGGGATGACCCAAGTGAAAACGAAATTCGACACAAACACAAGCACAAGCAAAATCATCCGAACCTTCCAAACTGTTTAGGCGCGAGGTAATCTGGATCCAGTGTTTTCATTGGCCAAACTTGACCACGTGTGGTAAATATCCTTGTGCTTGTGTAATGCCTGAACGGTATTTCGTTTTCACTTGTCGCAGCGCAAACGCAAACATAAGCGCAAGCATAAGAAAAAGTACTGAAAAAGTTTGATCCTTGTGCTCAGTTGTGCTTGCGCTTATCCTTATGCCTGCGTCAAGGCCGTTTTGAAGGTGAAATAAGAATTATTATGAAATCAGAAAAGTGAACTAATTAACATGACTCGAACGTGGGACAAAGAAAATATCTGAGTTCCCGACAGGATACGAACCCATGACCTCCCGAACACTGGGCGGGTGCTCTATCCACTGAGCTACGAAAACTCATGAACAGTAAGGTCGTTTAACTGAGTTTATGCGTGACAGGCGTCCTGCGTACTGCTAGGATCAGCAATGTCGAAGTTAAAATTTACCATCTTTATTCATTTATCACACTTAGAATGACTTCAACAGTGCTGATCCTAGCAGTAGGCCGGACTCAGTTAAATGTCATGGGTTCGATTCCTGTCGGGGACTCGGATTCTTCTTTGTCATACGCTCGTGTCATGTTGATTAGTCCACTTTTCACATTTCATTAGCGAGCTTAAAGTTCACCATCTTTATTCATTCATCAAGAATTATTATGTTTGCGCTTGTGCTTGGGCTTGTGCACGAATTGAATAAAGATCCCTAACGCTGCGCACAATAATGCAGGGGACATTAATGTCAAGCACTCAAATTTAAAAACAATACTTTGCAACAAAGCTGAAACTCCACAACTCTTTTTTTTGCACCATTTTGGTTATTTACTATCCAGTAACCACACGTCCTCTTAGAAGACTTTTGTTTAGTTCTTTACTCTCAGTTTCCTTGAGATTTTCGATGTATTATTAGAACTGTGTGAGGATTAACTTCATCTGTTCATTGACGGGTTGTTCGCGCCGTGTTTCAAATGCGCGTGGTCATAAACCTCTCTCAGCTTGCAATGCCATATGTAAAATGTAGATGGAGATCCTCCAACGGCTTTTTTGAGCGTCTATTGACAGCAACGACAACGGTAATTAAGTTGGTCGTGCTGGTAAAAATTATTATCGAGGAAGTAGTAAATATTTGTCCGTTTCATAAATGTTTAAGCCGGTCGACGGAGAAAATAATTTCTTGTCTTCCTCTCCATTTAATAGGTTAATCGCCATTTTTACACAATACATTTATATATGTCATTCTTGTTCTAAGCCAAGACCAACGCATAAGAATTTAATGCATAAGGAAAATTCACAAATGCAGTAAGATAGTTAGCACCTTTGTTTGAAAACGCTAAAAAAGTCACCTAACAGCAGGTCACTGGAATAAATAAATATACAATTCTTACCAAAGACAGAAGAGCTGTCTTGAAATAAGATTTTTCCACCAGAAACATTAAAATAGCGCGGTTTGAGAAGATTGATTTTAGGGCGAGAGATTTAATATTTCACAATTCAATCCTCAAATTTTAAACAGTTGAAAGATCAGTCACTCAATGGAACGAAGCTTTGCAATTTTGGCGCACAATAAGTTGCTGCTTCACATGAAAAAATACTCAACCTGTCTGTTTTAATTTTGGCATGCTAGTAATTTAAGTGATATTGCTCTCGTATCTTTAAAACATTTCCAAACATTCTCATCTTCCCAAGAATATTTAGTATACGCCTCAATAACGAATTCATAATTTTGTAAAACTACCTCTATTATCATCCTAAAAATCTCTATGTCATTCCATGTATATGCACAAACTTATCGCTAGTGAATAATCGTTGAATTTGTGAACTAAAACTAGAGACTAATCATAGAGAAAAAGTTTTGTTATTTTTGCGCATAATACACTACTTTTGACATTTCAATATTATTCATTGTAATTTATTTTATTTCTTATTTATGTTGTGACTAGACCTATAGAGTAGCTTTTTATGTGGCTAAGAGTCAGTCATTAGCTCTTACGCTAGTCTTAGAAACATCAAAATATAGGGCTTGAGGTGAAATTCAGTGTTATTTCGTGACCGACTGTGCTCTATCAACCTTTTCCCGACTGAGTGCGCTGGGACAGCATTTATTTTGGTGTCCAAAATGCTAAACAACCTCCTTAGAACTTCTGCCTGTGTTTTGAACGAAAAGAAACATAAAAACCTGCTACTAAACCGCTTATCGCAATTATATCGTGTTTGAATAATGTTTAATGTAGTTCACACAAAGAGATTACGATGCAATTTTTTGTTTTCAATCTTTATTTACAATTGTAAAGTTACAGGTCGTCAGGGGGTCGTCATTTAGAACAAGTTGTTTTTATTTACAAAAATGATGAAAATGTTTCCTTAATACGGCTACCATACTAGCGACAGAAACATGTAATAACGAAAAATTGAGTACACACCACTTTAATCTAAGACAACGTCTGCAAGAACTTTAAAAATCTTAATTTTTATACACGATTAACTTTTATCTTTTCTTTGCGGCCTCGGTCTACAAGAACTAACTCGAAAAGCAATGGCAAAGCATTTGTCTAATAGTGTCTCTCACTGCTTGTCTGACTTCTTCTATCTTCCAACAGTAGAAAATCGGGTTTAATGACGAGTTAAAGAAAAATACAGTGACTGATGCGTAACGCCAAGTGTAATAAATAGATGAAATTTGTCCATTATCAGGGGCCAAAGCCGTCACTATACCATAGGGTAGATAACAAGCGACCATCGCCAGTTGAAGCCATATTGCAGTGGACACTGCCCTTTTGTATCGCGCTATGTTCAGTTGATTTGTTTGGTTCTCTTGTTGAACAAGGTGTTGTACTTGATTTTGATGATGACGGAGGGTGAAGAAAATCTTTATGTACGAGAAGATTGAGGTTACTAGACACAGAGATGTACCTATGTTGCCGCACCATAAGGTTATAAGGGGATTCCAAATTTGCATCGCTGATATGACAGTGGACACAACCCAAAAGGTAATAACGATCACGTGCGTTCGCTTTAAAGTTACAACTTGTCTGTATCTCAGTCCCAACAACAGGGCGAGAAGTCTGTCCACGCTTATTGCAGTCAGTGTCAGCACAGATACTCCACAGAAAATATAGGCTGTTGTAAAGCTTGCGGCTGATGCGAAGCGACAAATCTTCCAATGCGCATTTACTGCAGACATCCAACAGGCAACCACAAAAGGCTGCGTAATAAGACCAACACAGAGATCAGTGGTTGCAAGGCAACGAAGCAAGAGTTTGGACGGTGGATGAAGTGAAGACTCTTTGCGAAGAGCAATAAGGATCAAAGCATTCCCAAGAAATGCAGTTAGGGACAGAAAAGAGTTTAAAACTGAAAGAGATGTCAACTGGCCGTGTAGTCCTGCAGCTAAATCTGACGTACATAATAGTTGTCCAACTGTTTGCTGCTGTTCGTCTCCAGTAAAATTTTCGGTTGCCATATTGATATGACGATGGCTAACTGCAAGCTGGAACTGATAAACTAACACTGTCGAAACTCGACCTCTTAACAACTGACAAACATATCAATACCACCCACATGAATCATTGATAGTTTGGAAAGACGTAATATTAAAAGTCGAGCAGCTGGCTTTCCATTATACGAAGACTGACTGGTGCTTGTTTCTGTTGGCGGAGGAGAAAACCTGACTACAGGATAGAAATATCTGCATTTCCTTTCTTTTGATAATCAACATAGGTGAATAAAAAGAAAGATGCATATCTATTGTTCAGCTATTCTGATTATGTTAATATTTTTTTATACTAATAATGCTTTTGAAATACATAAACAAGTAAAAACAATCAACGATATTATTAATGTCCCGCTGTTTCGGCGACCTCGTAACGCCATTATCCAACTTAACTTCATTCATGCAAATCTACAGGTCTTACCTCTGTTGAACTTGCTACAATTTCTTCAATCCTTGATAATGTCATCATGAGGTCGTCGAAATGTTGGGACATTATATCGTTAGTTTTTATTTCGGAAGATATGACACAAATTAAAAAATTTATTGGATATTCTCAATTAAATTTTCCTAGATGATGCATTAGCGAATTAGTCGTTATTTTTAGATATATGACTTCTAAACAAATAATGGTGGCGGTATTGTCGAAGCTCAACCTGTATGTGCCACCTAGGTAAAGATAGGATAGAAGATAATTGAATATTTATAAAAACGAGAACATTTTTAAGTGATATGGATTCTGAAATTTTTTCTTAAAATCTGCTTGAATGGAAATATCGAGAACCGTATCAAGAATGATGAACCTCAATTTGAAAGTTCAAGTTTTCAGTGCGATGTATTTTAGTCGTGTATGAGGACTTATTTTATTTGTTCATTCACAAATTTTGGTATTCTGCGACGTTTCAAGCCGGGGTTAGCCCCGACTTTTCCCATCTGGGTTAGGAAACGCTTCGCACTTAATCATCACGTTTTTCAATGATAACTATGACTTTTTATGACTGATTTGAGTCCATGTTGCTTTGCAAAGCCTGGTTTCACTAGAGACGCAAGCACAAGAGTAAGCACAAACGCAAGCAATAGGGATGACCCAAGTGAAACCGAAATTCGACGCAAACACAAACACAAGCAAAATCATCCGAACCTTCCAAACTGTTTAGGCGCGAGGTAATCTAGATCCAGTGTTTTCATTGGCCAACATAACCACGTGTGGTGAATATCCTTGTGCTTGTGTTATGTCTGAGCGGTATTTCGTTTTCACTTGTTGCAGCGCAAGAAAAAGGAAAAATTTTGATCCTTGTGCTTGTGCTTGCGCTTGTGCTTATGCCTGCGTCAAGGCCGGTTTCACGATGAAATAAGAATTATTATAATTGCGCTTGTGCTTGCGCTTGTGTTTGCGTCGGTACTGAAAACCAGGCTTAATCGTACGAGTTGTTAGAGAGGTTAAGCATGACGTTTACGGCAAACGGCAAACGGCAAAGATGAAACGTTTGTCGTCTCTCTTCAGCTGTGTGTATAGAAGAGTGAAATTATTTGTATTTGCAATGAATAGTAGGAGACGTTATTGCATTTTTGTGGGCTTTATTTACGGATTAGAAGAAAAGAACTGAAAATCAGAAGTTGTCTTTGCCGTTTACCGTCTGCCGTTAACGTCATGCTTAACCTCTCTATTAATAAAATCAGCCGAACGTGAACCGCGATTCCGATTCATGAAATCACGAGTATAAAGCCAATTCTGTTATTGGACAGAGCATTATCAGACGCTTTAATATTGGACGCTTTGAGAATTGGACATCTTATTGTTAGACACTTTTTTGTTTTGTTATTGAAGACATTGATTAGTTGCTTGAGCGGCCAATTTGTTAAACTGAAATAGTGTGGGCTGAGAACCAATCAAACGCGAGTGTTATGTTACAGTTGATATTACCCTGAAAATAAAAGCTTTGCACAGATACTTTATAATTTCTTCAAAGCTTCAAAAGCACTGCATACAGAATGTTGTTCACGTTATCGAACACGAGACGTTTTTCAGCTTGACTGTTTCTTGACCGACAGATTTCCCTTCCTAGCACTCTGGCTAACATAAGGTCCCCTTTATTTCCTTTGCAAATGAAAGTAAGTCCAGACGATGTCCCAAAGAAGGCATAGAAGGGAATACCTGCTTTATTAATGACTTCAATTGTCGTAATTTGCATCTGTTTATGAGAGGTTAAATTCTCAGTTAGCAAGAGTTTGGACGGCGGATGAAGTGAAGACTCCTTGTGAAGAGCAATTAGAATAAGGGCATTCCTAAGAAATACAATAACGGACAGAAAAGAGTTTTAAACTGAAATCAACATCAACTGGCCGTGTAGTCGAGCACTTAATTAATATCCTGGGGAGCATAATGGATGTTTAGCTATTATTTTTCTGCTGTCCATCCTCACTAAAGTTTGCTGTTGTCATACTGACCGGCAAAATGGCTATTTGTAACTTTACAACAAGCTGGAATCGGTTAACTAGCGCTGCTGAAACTTCTCAAACGTCTTGTATTCAGTTCAAGTTTGCTCCATCATGTCAGTACATGCATTATTGACTATTTGCGTGGTGACAAATATTCCAATCTTCATTAATAGCAGGCATAGTAGTGAATTCGTGCTTTAAAACCCTGGCCAAACGGACTCGTTAGTCGCAAGTAGCCGCAAGTTGAACTTGTCAAAAGACTTGCGTTGGGTGACCAAACAGATTCGCAAGTTTCCTCGCAAGTAGCCGAAAGCCGCGAAAAACCCATTTCAGTACAGACATATCCTGTATTTCATTGGCTAATAGGTTCCTATTAGCGTCACTTACCTTGCGTTGACTTAGGTTAGGTGAAAACCTTGCGTCGACTTGCGTGCAAATTTGATCTCTACCAAAGTGAGCGCAAGTCATCGCAAGTCGAAGCAAGTGCGTGCAAGGCCTGGCATCAATACACGGAAGGTTAAATTTTCAGTTAATTGTTATGATGCGACACAGTTTCCAGTATTTTTCAGCTTTCGTTCTTGAATAGATAAACACTATCATTCTTTTTCAAAAGAGTCTTGAATTATGGCACCACAAAATACCAAACAAGGGTAAACAAGTTATGATTACTGTTTTGACTTCAAGAGCTACCCTTAATTTGAGGCTATAAGCGATTATAACTTAAAACTTAAAAAGAGTTTGTTGAACCCGATGCGATATTATTGACTTATAATAACCATGCCAAGATTCAGCTTTTGACAAAGTTTGAAGCATTTTTGGAAGCTGTTTCGGAGCCCCATCAATTTTCTTAAAAATTAAAGTGGCCAAATGTCCTTCGTAAACTTAACAAAAAGTCGTATTAAAATATGCTAACTAGAAATTGGCGGATACAAGGGGAGAGTCAGCGGACTCATTTTTGAGTCATAAGCCTTAGAGCTAACGTTAAGGGTGTTTTTAACAGGTTATACTGTTGCTATTTTGCTAAAAAGGCCAGGCTTCAAATTCATCATATTATTGATCTCTATAGAGAGACAGTAGTGGAGGGAAACTAGGTGTGTTTCGCAGAAACGTGAAATTCTTCAGCTTTTAAACACCTTTTTTTTTTATATATATCTTAGGCCACAGAAGGTAGTTAAACGTTTGTTCGCTAATTCCCTCGCTACATCAAGGGGCTAGACTCGGTCTTAATTTTCTGCCCTCTGTACCTTGGTTGCATCTTTAAAGAAAACGAAAAATCCCTAGATGGCACCTCATAGTGAAACTTAATATATTCATGAAGCGCGCAAACTGGGGAGGGCAACAAACTTGCAGTTGAAATTGTTGCTCTCCCCAGTCGGGTGGGTTTAACAGAGGCGCTCATTCGAAATGTCACGAGGCTGTTTTCTTGTTAGCACAAATGATTGAACCAGCTTTAATTTTGTAGAATTTTATTTGCGTATAAAACTAGTAGCAACAGCTTCTTCCTTGATATTATACAGCGAAGGAAAGGGGTGAGATATTATTTTAGTTCAGAATTTTAAGGTAGTGCGCGATGGATCATTGTTATACTCCACTCGTTAGGATAATAAATGCGAGTAGTGTGTCTTTACACAGGCAACCCAAATAATTGCCAAAGAGGAAACGTACATACGTAGTTTGGAAGTAAATAACCGAAATATCTACACGACGAGCGGGGGCGAGAGATAAAATGCACCAGACACAATTTTAATCCTTTGTCTTTGGTTGAGAAACACGCGAGCCATAAAGCATATAGCCCAGTTAAACTCGCTAGACGAAACAAGGTGCTGACCGATATATGTATTTATTAAAAACTGGATCATTGGATAACGCAATTCAAGAGATTTCAATAGCTTAGCCATCATGGACTATGAGCCATTATACCATGTTCTACAAATATGGCGTCCGCGTAATTATTTCGTTTACTTACGTATTCTATAGTTTTTAATAAAACTGGCAATTATTCCACTCGCGCTTGTTGGATATGAGATGACTATACGCAACTCATTTCGAACGCGCTCTGGTGGAATAATTTGCTAAATAAACCTCGTTTTAAGAGCTATTTTATTTAGAAATTATCAAAAAAGGAGAGCAAGCGTATGCTTAATATGGTTGTCAGGTTAATTAACAATTATTCCATGAGCGCGCGTTGGATATGAGATAGTAAATAGCCAACGAGGCCCGTAGGGCCGAGTTGGCTATAACCAATCTCATATCCAACAAGCGCGAATGGAATAATTGTTTTATTAAATTCGGTGCTTTTGTATTCTTGGAAATATAGCTTAATTTTATTGGATTTAATTTTACAAAACGACCGGAAGTCGATGTGACAAAAACAACAACAAGTGGGAAATCACATGACATGCGCGCCGTTTGTAAAATTAGTTGAATGAAAAATTTGAAAGCGAAGCAAGCGAAGTTACTGAATGAAATTACAATCGCGTAGAATTCAAGGAAAGTCTATCAAATGAAGGAGATATAACCCTGGTCAGAAAGTTTGAAAAGCGTTCAAGTACGAGTCATGGAGAAGAGCCGAATAATTGTGCACTTGCACATTGCCGTTGTAATAATGCCGGGGAAAACTTTGATCGCAATGTGACACAGACGTTGTGCCAAAATTATCCTCGACAAGACCCCTTTCAGGATTCCCTTGCTTTGAAAGCCTTGGCATTTCGAGCTGTATGTGTGGAGCTCATTGTTGGCCAGATTTAGAGTCAAGGACAGAAACTATCTTAGCGTCAGATTCATCTTCAGAATCTCCGAGGCCACCCTGGTGATTTTTCGTGGCTGGTAAAGAACCGGGCTTACTTCGGTTCAGCTCAAAACACTCAACTCCTTGAGGTGTTTTTCGCAAGGACAGAATTGTTGGCGCTAGCTGTCGTTGATTCTCTCGTCGTCGTCGGCCAAAAAAGAGACTGAGGTGAAACTAGATCGTCCTCTGTAGCTGTACGGGAGTTTTGCTCTCGGCCGATCCGAGCTTGCTTAGTCGAACAGTTTCCTCATCTGCTCATTGGAAACTGGTTTCTTATGGACTACGCCGGCAATTATGCCTGTTTTGCTGCGGCCTTTTACAAATGCCTATGCTCTAATAATTTATTTGCCTGGTCAGAGATAAAGGAAAACGGTTTGTTGTGCGGCGGCGTGCAAAGGAAATGATCAACCGGCGGCTCTAATGGATTTAATCAATGAACTTTTGCAATACGTGTCATCTTTCTTCCTCGCAGACGAGTAAAAACACTTCAACTGAACATTCAGTTCTTCTTTTGACTTTTCTTATATCGGTTTCGAAAATTTGGTGCCACCAGGGCTAGCAAGCCATTCTGTTAAGGTAAACATTGTTTTTGTCACATAATCTTCATGAATGCGTAAAATCTCGTCAGTCATATTTTAATTTTGCACCTTTAAGGGAAACTTAACGTATACGTACCGTTAAATAACCTTATCTCGAACTTTGTGGCTTTTTTGTTGTTACTGGGACGGCATTGTCCATAATTTCCCGTATTTCCTGTGTAGATAGCTCACCGAATGTGCTTTTCTTCATCCATTTTTTTTTTGTCGACGAAACTTCGCTTCACGCGAAAAAGCTCATGCCGAGCGACATTTGCCGCTTTCATTTCCATATAAGGTCAAACGCAGGTATAATGGCTGGTAACCGAGATCCAGTGAACCAATCAGAAAGCTAGAATTGCATTATCCGAGGCTGAGAATTTAATAATTAAAATTCACGAGCGTCTTTCGGTGTTCAAAACGCTTTGCATTTCTAACTTCAGTGGGTCGATTTACAGGTGGCTCACCTCGATCTTTCGATCGCCCACCATCCCTAATTTAAACTGCTGATGATTCACAGCATCCACCGTTTATACCAATGACACGGATGATATAGCCACTTTGACCGGCGAAAGTTTAATTAGGGTAGACAACTCGCTCAAAAAAAAGAGAAATGCTTTTGAAAAAGATAACATATTTTTTTCAAACTGAGATCAGTCGTACACTTCTCTTTTTGTTTAACCTCACAACTTTTCTCAATGGAAATCACTTATTAAAAGTCAGTCATTTTACTCCTTGCGTTGTTTACAAAAAAAAGCTTCGCACGTATAATGAACATTTATGAAAAAAAAAAAAAAAAAAACAGACATGAGCCTAGCTGACAAGGAAACGCTCGGTAAAATTTGTCCTTTTCAAAAATGCGGACATATGTCGAAAAACATGCCTTTTTTCCTTGCATTGCCGTTCACTTTATCGCCATTTTTCTACTGTAAGAATTAACTCATATTTGCTTTAAACTCTTCGACATACGCAATGAGATGTTGACAGTTAGCGCCTTAGTTTGCAAACGTTCCTTACCAAAGTGGACGCTGCTTAAACCACCTTAGTGCACCTACATGTTTGCTTATCCCACCTATATGCGCAGGTGAAAACAAGCCTTTAAGCCAAGCTTTTTTGCCCTCGCAGCTGCAGAACTTTGGCCCCTGTCCATACCACGCCGGGGGAATTTGAAAACGTAGGTGTCACTCTGAAAACGCCTCAAATGTTTTCCTTCCATAATACGCCGGAGAAATTTGAAAGCGCGAAAATGACCAGTCATTGGGGAGGACTCCTTCAGGGAAATCACATGATTATCGTGACGTCATCGTTGTCCAAAAGCTCCGTTTCCAAAACCTTTTCCGGCGACACGAAAACGAAAGGCCGGCGTTTTCAAATTCATTCGGTTTGAAGAGCGTTTTCAAAAAACTCCATTTTCGTGACGGATTAATGTGGTTGGCAGGCCTAACCTAAAAATAAAGCTACGTTTTCAAATTTCTCCAGCGTGGTGTTGACGCTGTCTAAGTATGTGTCACCTTAAAGACAAAATATAACTTCAAAAGTTTGATGTTCCGAAAACAATTTAGCATATGCATTAGTCAACGGTACTCTTATAATTTTGTACAAACTACCACCTTACAATAAATTACATAGAAAGGGTTGAATTTGAGGAAGTTACTGAAGACATCATTGGCTAAATTTCTGAGTTATTTCGTAACCGACTGTGCGTAAAATATTCAATTTCATAGGTGACTGAAACGTTTGCTATCTCGTAAGAATTTTCTTCCCGTGTTATGAACGAAAAGTAACATCAAAACGCTTTGACTACGTATCTTAATCAGACCGTCTTTGAACACTGTGCATTGTAGTCCACGGCAGCATTTTTCGTCTCTTTATTTACAGTTGTAAAATCATCAGTCGTTCATTTAAAACGGCAGACGTTTTATTTACAACAATAATGAAAAATTTCGCCAACAAACATGAGATAGCGATAAATTGAAATGCGTGCGCACCACTTTTAACTTATGGCAAACTTTTCTTATGAAATCTTCATCTTTGAACATCAGTAATTAACTTTTTATCTTTTCACCGTAGTGGTCTACAAGAGCTAACTAGAAATACAATGGCAAAGCACTGATCTGATTGTGTCCTTCACTGCTTGTCTGACTTATTCTAGCTTCCAACAGTAAAGAATCGGGTTTAGTGATGAGTTAAAGTAAACTACAGTGGCTGTATATATCCAAGCCTGATAAACTAATGAAGTTAGTCCATTATTGCTCACCAAAGCTGCCGCCACACCATGGGGTAGGTAACAAGCGACCATCGTCAGTTGCAGCCATATTGCACTGGACACTGCCTTTTTGTTTCGCGCTATGTTCAGTTGATTTGTTTGGTTCGGTTGTTGAACAAAGTGTTGTACATGATTTTGATGATGACGGAGGGTGAAGAAAATCTTTGTGTACGAGAAGATTGAGGTTACTAGACACAGAGATGTAGCTATGTTACCACACCATAAGGTTATAAGGGGATTCCAAAATTGCATCGCTGAAATGACAGCGGACACAATCCAAAAGGTAATAACAATCACGTAGGTTCGCTGTAAAGTTACAACTTGTCTGTATCTCAGTCCCAACAACAGAGCGAGAAGTCTGTTCACGCTTATTGCAGTCAGTGTCAGCACAGACTGACTCCACAGAAAATATAGGCTGTTGTAAAGCTTGCGGCTAATGCGTAGCGACAAATCTTCCAATGTGCATTTACGGCAAACATCCAACAGGTAACCACAAAAGGCTGTGTAACTAGACCAACGCAGAGATCAGTCGTTGCAAGGCAACGAAGCAAGAGTTTGGACGGCGGATGAAGTGAAGACTCCTTGTGAAGAGCAATAAGAATCAAAGCATTCCCAAGAAATGCAGTAACGGACAGAAACGAGTATAATACTGAAAGAAATGTCAACTGGCCGTGTAGTCCTTCAGCTAAATCTGACGAACATAATAGATGTTGAACTGTTTACTGCAGTCCATCTCTAGTAAAGTTTTCAGTTGCCATATTGATATGACGATGGCTTAGTACAAGGTGGAACTAATAAACTATCACTGTCGAAACTCGACCTCTTAACAAGTGACAAACATATCAATACCGCCCACATGAATCATTGACTGTTTGGAAAGACGTAGTCGAGCAGCTGTCTTTCTCTACGAAGACTGACTGGTGCTTGTTTCCGTTACCGGAAAGAGAAAAGCACAGGATAGAAATATCTTCATTTTAATTCTTTCTTTTGATAATCAACATAGGTAAAAAAAAAGAAAGATTCATATCTAGAAGTAAGTAAAACCTATTAACGATATAATGTCCCGACGTTTCGGCGACCTCGCGACGCCATTATCCAACTTAACTTTGTTTATGTAAATCTACAGGTCTTACCTCTTTTGAACTCGCTCTCTTTAATTCATCTATTTGATAATGGCATCATGAGGTCGCCGAAATGTTAGGACATTATATCGTTAATTTTTACTTGCTTATATTTTTATCTTTTACTTCAGAAAATATGACGCAAATTATAATATCTACCGTATATCGACAATTAAACTTTCCAAGATGATGTATTCGGGAATAAGTCGTTGTTTTTACATATATGATTTTTAAACAAATAATGGTAGCGGTATTGTCGACGCCCTACATGTATGTGCCACCCAGGTACAGATAAGAGAGACGATAATTGAATATTTGTAAACTGAAAACGACAGGAGAGAGGAGCGACAACGGGGAGCGTTTTGTGTCTTTCCGCGCACTGAGCAATCTTGCTATTGCATCGACTATGTTCCCACACAAAGAAATACACAGATACACGTGGACTTCACCAAATGGCCAATATCACAACCAGATCGATCACGTAATCGTTAGATCCAATTTTAAACGATCAGTACAGGATGTAAGGGCGTATAGGGGTGCAGACTGTGCAAGTGACCACAACCTTGTGATTGCTAAGACACTGCTTAAGCTAAACAGAACAGGCAGGACAGCAGTACAAGTCAGAAGATACGAGACCGGTAAGCTGAATGTTCCTGAAATTAGGAAGCAATTTCAGTTGGAACTAAAGAACAGGTTCATCTGTTTACTGCTAGAAGATGATTGTGACGAGAATACTGGACAGGAAGAGGAGGGCGAAGTAGCACGTGATAACGAAGTAGAGAAAAAGTGGAAAAAGATCAGACACTTACTGTGAGACGGCCAAGGATGTGCTAGGCTACAGAACAAGGAAAAATAAGAGCTGGATCAGCCCAGAAAGCTGGAAGGGAATTGAAGAAAGGAAACAGCTAAAGCAAAAGTTAGCTGGCACAAGGTCGGAACGTCTTAGGGCAAGGCTGCAGCAGGAATACAGGAAGAAAGATCTAGAAGTGAAGAAAAGTGAGAAAGGATAAGAGAGAGTGGGCTAACAATATAGCACAAGAGACAGAGGATGCTGCTAAGTGTGGGCAGATGAAAGTTGTGTACGATGCTACAAGAAGGCTGTGCTGTGAGCCACCAAAGAAAATTGACATGGTAAGGAACAAGGAAGGCAATTTGTTGACAAAAGAAGAGGAGGTGCAACAAAGATGGAAAGAGCACTTTGCTGAAATACTGAATAGGCCCAACCCAGAACGTGAGGCCGAAGTGATTAGCGACGTGGAAGTTATAGAAGAGATACCATCAGGCCCCATAACTAAAGCCGAGATCAGGAGCGCCATCATTAGCATGAAAGCAGGCAAAGCATCTGGCATAGACTGCGTGTCAGTTGAACTGCTCAAGGCTGACATTACAACGACAGTCGACGTACTTCAAGACCTTTTCCATGAGATATGGTTCAGTGAGATTGTCCCCGCAGATTGGAGGAAGGGTGTCATTGTGAAGATTGCCAAAAAAGGGGATCTCACCAAGTGTGGAAACTGGCGGGGGATTACTTTGATGTCTGTTGCTGCAAAAGTGATGGGCAAGGTATTGATCAGAAGAATATCAGGTGGTGTTGATGCAAAGCTACGGAAGGAGCAAGCTGGTTTCAGGAAAGGAAGGAGTACGATAGAGCAGATATTCGTTGTCAGGAACATCGTAGAGCAAGCAGTGGAATGGAACTCCAGCTTATATGTATGCTTTGTCGACTACGAAAAGGCTTTTGACAGCGTTCACAGGAAAACCTTGTGGAAAATCATGGAGAGATATGGGATACCGTCGAAGCTTTTCAGAATGGTCAACGTAATGTATGATGATAGCCAATGTGCGGTTGTTGACGGTACAGGTCAAACGGACTGGTTTGATGTGAAGTCCGGCGTAAAGCAGGGGTGTAACATGTCAGGGTTTCTGTTCTTACTCGTGATCGACTGGATCATGAGAAGAACAGTAACGGGCGCTAACACTGGCATTAGATGGAAATTGTGGTTCAAGTTAGACGACTTGGACTTTGCTGATGACATTGCTCTTCCATCCAGTACGAAATGTCAAATCCAAAAGAAAGTGAAAAATCTCAGCACTAAGAGCAAGAAAACTGGTTCGAAGATCAACTCTGAAAAGACAAAACTCCTCAGACTGAACACGACCAGCAATGAGAATGTTCAGGTTGACGAACACGATATTGAAGATGTAGGAAGTTTTGTGTAGTTGGGTGCATACATCAGCAAGTCAGGTGGCACAGAAGAAGACATCAAAGCAAGGCTAGGGAAAGCAAGGGCTGTACAAAGTAAGTTAGATAAGATCTGGAAGAACAGTCAATTTACCTACAAGACTAAGATCAAAATTTTCAAAACTAATGTCATCTCGGTGTTGCTGTATGGTTGTGAATGTTGGCGAATGACCAAAACAGATGAGAAAAAACTGGATGCGTTCTTACATAAGAGCCTTCGTCGGATATGAAAGATCTACTGGCCAATGCGGATAACAGACGAGGAGATTAGAGCAAGAGCAGGAATGGAGACAATAAGCAAGCAAGTGGCAACGAGGAGATGGACGTGGTTGGGTCACGTCGTCAGAATGGATCACCACTCACATCCACGAATTGCTCTCACATGGGTACCTGAAGGCAAACGGAAACGGGGTCGACCGCGCGAGACTTGGAGAAGGACTGTCGAAAGGGAGCTGGAAAAGGAATGTTTAAGAACATGGGCAGCAGCAGCATCGGCTGCGGAGGACAGAACAGCCTGGAGGCAGAGAGCTTACGGCCCAATTCTCCACTTGGAGAGCGGAAAAATGATGATGAAACTGAAAACGAGAACATCTTAAATTATATGGATTCTGAAATTTTTTCTTAAAATCTGCTAGAATGGAAATATCAAGAATCGTATCAATAATGATTAACGTCAATTTGCAAGTTCAAGTTTTTAGTGCGATGTATTTTAGTCGTGGATGAGGACTAATTTTATTTGTTCATTCACGAGATTTCGTATTCTGCCACATTTCAAGCCGGGCTTAGCCCCTTCAGTCCCCTCATTTCCCATCAGGGTTAGGAAACGCCTTGCATTTAGTCATAACGCTTAATTTTTCTATGATAATAGGACATGTTTAGTCCATGTCGGTCTGTAAAGCCTGGTTTTCACTAACGACGCAAGCACAAGCGCAAGTAATAGGGATGGCCCAAGTTAAAACGAAATTCGACACAAACACAAGCACAAGCAAAATCATCCGAACCTTCCAAACTGTTTAGGCGCGAGGTAATCTGGATCCAGTGTTTTCATTGGCCAAACTTGACAACGTGTGGTAAATGTCCTTGTGCTTGTGTAATGCCTGAACGGTATTTCGTTTTCACTTGTCGCAGCGCAAACGCAAACATAAGCCCAAGCATAAGAAAACGTACTGAAAAAGTTTGACCCTTGTGCTCAGTTGTGCATGCGCTTGTCCTTATGCCTGCGTCAAGGCCGTTTTGAAGGTGAAATAAGAATTACTATAAAATCAGAAAAGTGAATTAATCAACATGACTCGAACGTGGGACAAAGAAAAAATCTGAGTTCCCGACAAGAATCGAACCCATGACCTCCCGAACACTGGGCGCGCGCTCTATCCACTGAGCTACGAAAACTGATAAACAGCCAGGTCGTTTAACTGAGTTTATGCGTGACAGGCGTCCTGGATACTGCTAGGATTAGCACTGTCGAAGTTAAAATTTACCATTTTTATTCATTTATCACACTTAGAATGACTTCAACAGTGCTGATCCTAGCAGTAGGCCGGACTCAGTTAAATGTAATGGGTTCGATTCCTGTCGGGGACTCAGATTTTTTCTGTCCCACGCTCGTGTCATGTTGATTAGTCCACTTTTCACATTTCATTACCGAGCTTAAAATTCACCATCTTTATTCAGTTTTCAAGAATTATTATGTTTGCGCTTGTGCTTGGGCTTATCCACGAATCGAATAAAGGTCCCTAACACTGCGCACAATGATGCAGAGGACATTAATGTCAAGGACTCAAATTTAAAAACAATACTGAAACTCCACAACTCTTTTTTTGCAGCAGTTTGGTTATTCACCATCCAGTAACCAGATGTCCTCTTAGAAAACTTTTGTTTAGTTTTTTACTGTCAGTTTCCTTGATATTTTCGAGTTGTTCGCGCCGTGTTTCAAATGCGCGTGGTCATAAACCTCTCTCAGTTTGCAATACCGTATGTAAAATGTAAATGGAGATCCTCCAACGACTTTTTTGAGCGTCTATTGACAGAAACGACAACGGTAATTAAGTTGCTCGTTGTGGTACAAATTATTATTGAGGAAGTAGTAAATATCTGTCCGTTTTAAAAATGTTTAAGCCGGTCGACGGAGAAAATAATTTCTTGTCTTCCTCTTCATTTAATAGGCTAATCACCATTTTTACACAATACATCAAATTTTATGTCATTCTTTTTCTAAACGAAGACCAACACAAACGCATTTAACGCATAAGAAAAATACATAAATGCAGTAAGATAGTTGGCACCTTTGTTTGGAAACGCTAAAAAGGTCACCTAACCGCAGGTCACTGAAATAAATAAATATACAATTGATATCAAAGACAGAAGAGCTGTCTTCAAACAAAGTTTTTTTGGCGGAGTTTGAGAGGATTGATTTTAGGGCGAGAAATTTAACATTTCACATTTCAATTCTCAAATTTTAAACAGTTGAAAGTTCAGTCACTCAATGGAACAAAGCTTTGCAATTTTGGCGCATAATAAATTGCTACTTCACATGAAAAAATACTCTACCTGTCAGCTTTAATTTTGGCATGCTAGTAATTTAACTTATATTGCTCTCGCTGAAGAAACATGCGCCATCTTTAAACCATTTCCAAACATTCTCACCTTCCCAAATAAATTTAGTATACGCCTCAATAACGAATTCATAATTTTGTAAAAACTACCGTTGCGGTATCTATTATGATCGTATATATCTCTGTTCAATTCCATGTATATATATAAACTTATCGCTAGTCAATAATCGTTGAATTTGTGAGCTAGAACTAAAGACTAATCATCATTGTTATTGTTGCGCATAATAAATTATTTTTCACATTTTAATATTTTTCATTGTAATTTATTTTCTTTCTTATTTATGTTGTGACTAGACCTGTAAAGTAGCTGTCTATGTGGTAAGAGTCAATCGCAGTCAAGTCTTACTCTTATGCTAGTCTTAGAAACATGAAAATAGGGCCTGAGGAAGAAATTCAGTGTTGTCAGTCGTGAACGACTGTGCTCTATCAATCTTTTCCCGACTGAGTGCGCTAGGAAAGTATTTATTTTGGTGTCCAAAATGCTAAACAACCTCCTTAGAACTTTCTGCCTGTGTTTTGAACGAAAAGAAACATAACAACTTTCTTCTGAACTGCTTATCGGAATTATATCGTGTTTGAATAATATTTAACGTCGTCCATCTGAGAGGTTGCGACGTAATTTCTCGCTTTTAATCTTTATTTACAGTTTTAAAGTTACAAACCGTCACGGTGTCGTCATTTGAAACAAGTTGTTTTTATTTACAAATATGTTGAAATTCTTTCCTTAATACGGCTACCATACTAGCGACAGAAACATGTAATACTGAAAAATTAAGTACACACCACTTTAATCTAGGACAACCTCTGCAAGAACTTTAAACATCTTAATCTTTAAACATGATGAACTTTTTATTTCCTTCGCCTAGGTCTACAGGAGCTAAGACGAAAAACAACGGCAAACAAGTTGTCTAATAGTGTCCCTCACTGCTTGTCTGACTTCTTCTATCTTCCAACAGTAAAAAATCGGGTTTAATGACGAGTTCAAGAAAAGTACGGTTCCTGATGCGCAAAGCCAAGTGAAATAAACAGATGAAATTTGTCCACTATCAGGCACCAAAGTCGTCACTACACCATAAGGTAGGTAACAAGCGACCATCGTCAGTTGCAGCCATATTGCACTGGACACTGCCTTTTTGTATCGCGCTATGTTCAGTTGATTTGCTTGGTTCGGTTGTTGAACAAAGTGTTGTACTTGATTTTGATGATGACGGAGGGTGAAGAAAATCTTTGTGTACGAGAAGATTGAGGTTACTAGACACAGAGATGTAGCTACGTTACCACACCATAAGGGTATAAGGGGATTCCAAAATTGCATCGCTGAAATGACAGCGGACACAATCCAAAAGGTAATAACAATCACGTAGGTTCGCTGTAAAGTTACAACTTGTCTGTATCTCAGTCCCAACAACAGGGCGAGAAGTCTGTCCACGCTTATTGCAGTCAGTGTCAGCACAGATACCACACAGAAAATATAGGCTGTTGTAAAGCCTGCGGCTGATGCGAAGCGACAAATTTTCCAATGCGCATTTACTGCAGACATCCAACAGGTAACCACAAAAGGCTGTGTAATAAGACCAACACAGAGATCAGTGGTTGCAAGGCAACGAAGCAAGAATTTGGACGGTGGATGAAGCGAAGACTCTTTGCGAAGAGCAATAAGGATCAAAGAATTCCCAAGAAAGGCAGTTACGGATAGAAAAGAGTTTAAAACTGAAAGAGCTGTCAACTGGCCGTGTAGTCCTTCAGCTAAATCTGACGTACATAATAGTTGTCCAACTGTTTGCTGCTGTTCATCTCCAGTAAAGTTTTCAGTCGCCATATTGATATGACGATGGCTAACTGCAAGCTGGAACTGATAAACTAACACTGTCGAAACACGACCTCTTAACAACTGACAAACATATCAATACCGCCCACATGAATCATTGATAGTTTGGAAAGAGGTAATATTAAAAGTCGAGCAGCTGGCTTTCCATTATACGAAGACTGACTGGTGCTTGTTTCTGTTGCCGGAAGAGAAAACCTGACTACAGGATAGAAATATCTGCATTTTCTTTCTTTTGATAATCAACATAGGGGAATAAAAAGAAAGATTCATATCTATTGTTCAGCTATTCTGATTATGTTAATATTTCTTTTATACTAATAATGCTTTTGAAATACATAAACAAGTAAAAACAATTAACGATATTATTAATGTCCCGCTGTTTCGGCGACCTCGTAACGCCATTATCCAACTTAACCTCATTTAAGCGAATCTACAGGTCTTACCTCTTTTGAACTTGCTACAATTTCTTCATTCCTTGATAAGGATGAGGTCGTCGAAATGTTGGGACATTATATCGTTAGTTTTTACTTCGGAAGATATGACACAAATTAAAAAATCTATTGGATATCCTTAATTACATTTTCCTAGATGATGCATTAGCGAATTAGTCGTTATTTTTAGATATAAGATTTCTAAACAAATAATACTGGCGGTATTGTCGAAGCTCAACATGTATGTGCCACCTAGGTACAGATAGGATAGAAGATAATTGAATATTTATAAAAACGAGAACATTTTTAAGTTATATGGATTCTGAAATTTTTTCTTAAAATCTGCTTGAATGGAAGTATCGAGAGTCGTATCAAGAATCGTATCAAGAATGATTAACCTCAATATTCAAGTTCAAGTTTTCAGTGCGATGTATTTTAGTCGTCTATGAGGACTAATTTTATTTGTTCATTTACAATTTTTCGTATTCTGCCACGTTTCAAGACGGGGTTCGCGCCGACTTTTCCCATCTGGGTTAGGAAACGCTTCGCACTTAATCATCACGTTTTTCAATGATAACTATGACTTTCTATGACTGATTTGAGTCCATGTTGCTTTGCAAAGCCTGGTTTTCACTAGGGACACAAGCACAAGAGTAAGCACAAACGCAAGCAATAGGGATGACCCAAGTGAAAACGAAAATTCGACGCAAACACAAACACAAGCAAAATCATCCGAACCTTCCAAACTGTTTAGGCGCGAGGTAATCTGGATCCAGTGTTTTCATTGGCCAACATAACCACGTGTGGTAAATATCCTTGGGCTTGTGTTATGTCTGAGCGGTATTTCGTTTTCACTTGTTGCAGCGCAAACGCAAGCATAAGCGCAAGCACAAGAAAAAGGAGAAATGTTGATCCTTGTGCTTGCGCTTGTGCTTATGCCTGCGTCAAGGCCGGTTTCACGATGAAATAAGAATTATTATAATTGAGCTTGCGCTTGCGCTTGTGTTTGCGTCGCTAGTGAAAACCAGGCTTAATCGTACGAGTTATTAGAGAGGTTAAGCATGACGTTTACGGCAAACGGCAAACGGCAAAAATGAAACGTTTGTCGTCTCTCTTCAGCTGTGTGTACAGTAGAGTGAAATTATTTGTATTTGCAATGAATAGTAGGAGACGTTATTGCATTTTTGGGGGCTTTATTTACGGATTAGAAGAAAAGAACTGAAAATCAGAAGTTGTCTTTGCCGTTTGCCGTCTGCCGTTAACGTCATGCTTAACCTCTCTATTAATAAAATCCGCCGAACGTGAACCGCGATTCCGACTTATGAAATCACGAGTATAAAGCCAATTCTCTTATTGGACAGAGCATTATCAGACGCTTTAATATTGGACGCTTTGAGAATTGGACATCTTATTGTTAGACACTTTTTTGTTTTGTTATTGAAGACATTGATTAGTTGCTTGAGCGGCCAATTTGTTAAACTGAAATAGTGTGGGCTGAGAACCAATCAAACGCGAGTGTTATGTTACAGTTGATATTACCCTGAAAATAAAAGCTTTGCACAGATACTTTATAATTTCTCCAAAGCTTCAAAAGCACTGCATATAGAATGTTGTTCACGTTATCGAACACGAGACGTTTTTCAGCTTTACTGTTTCTTTGTTATTTAAAATTAAATGACCGACAGATTTCCCTTCCTACCACTCTGGCTAACATAAGGTCCCCTTTATTTACTTTGCAAATGAAAGTAAGTCCAGCCGATGTCCCAAAGAAAGCATAGAAGGGAATACCTACTTTATTAATGACTTCAATTGTCGTAATTTGCATCTGTTTATGAAAGGTTAAATTCTCAGTTAGCAAGAGTTTGGACGGCGGATGAAGTGAAGACTCCTTGTGAAGAGCAATTAGAATAAGGGCATTCCTAAGAAATACAATAACGGACAGAAAAGAGTTTTAAACTGAAATAAATATCAACTGGCCGTGTAGTCGAGCACTTAATTAATATCCTGGGGAGCATAATGGATGTTTAACTATTATTTTTCTGCTGTCCATCCTCACTAAAGTTTGCTGTTGTCATACTGACCGGCAAAATGGCTATTTGTAGCTTTACAACAAGCTGGAATCGGTTAACTAGCGCTGCTGAAACTTCTCAAACGTCTTGTATTCAGTTCAAGTTTGCTCCATCATGTCAGTACACGCATTATTGACTATTTGCGCGGTGACGAATATTCCAATCTTCATTAATAGACATGCATAGTAGTGAATTCGTGCTTTAAAACCCTGGCCAAACGGACTCGGTAGTAGTCACAAGTAGCCGCAAGTTGAACTTGTCAAAAGACTTGCGTTGGGTGACCAAACAGATTCGCAAGTTTCCTCGGAAGTAGCCGAAAGCCGCGAAAAACCCATTTCAGTACAGACATATCCTGTATTTCATTGGCTAATAGGTTCCTATTAGCGTCACTTACCTTGCGTTGACTTAGGTTAGGTGAAAACCTTGAGTCGTCTTGCGTGTAAGTTTGATCTCTACCAAAGTGAGCGCAACTCGAAGCAAGTCGACGCAAGTGCGTGCAAGGCTTGGCATCAATACACGGAAGGTTAAATTTTCAGTTAATTGTTATGATGCGACACAGTTTCCAGTATTTTTCAGCTTTCGTTCTTGAATAGATAAACACTATCATTCTTTTTCAAAAGAGTCTTGAATTATGGCACCACAAAATACCAAACAAGGGTAAACAAGTTATGATTACTGTTTTGACTTCAAGAGCTACCCTTAATTTGAGGCTATAAGTGATTATAACTTAAAACTTAAAAAGAGTTTGTTGAACCCGATGCGATATTATTGACTTATAATAACCATGCCAAGATTCAGCTTTTGACAAAGTTTAAAACATTTTTGGAAGCTGTTTCGGAGCCCCGTCAATTTTCTTAAAAATTAAAGTGGCCAAATGTCCTTCGTAAACTTAACAAAAAGTCGTATTAAAATATGCTAACTAGAAATTGGCGGATACAAGGGGAGAGTCAGCGGACTCATTTTTGAGTCATAAGCACTTGGAGCTAACGTTAAGGGTGTTTTTAACAGGTTATACTGTTGCTATTTTGCTAAAAAGGCCAGGCTTCAAATTCATCATATTATTGATCTCTATAGAGAGACAGTAGTGGAGGGAAACTAGGTGTGTTTCGCAGAAACGTGAAATTCTTCAGCTTTTAAACACCTTTTTTTTTATATATATCTTAGGCCACAGAAGGCAGTTAAACGTTTGTTCGCTGATTCCCTCGCTACATCAAGGGGCTAGACTCGGTCTTAATTTTCTGCCCTCTGTACCTTGGTTACATCTTTAATGAAAGCGAAAAATCCCTAGATGGCACCTCATAGTGAAACTTAATATATTCATGAAGCGCGCAAACTGGGGAGGGCAACAAACTTGCAGTTGGAATTGTAATTGCTCTCCCCAGTCGGGCGGGTTTAACAGAGGCGCTACCTACTCGAGTAAGCGCCGGGGCGCTCATTCGAAATGTCACGAAGCTGTTTTCTTGTTAGCACAAATGATTAAACCAGCTTTAATTTTGAAGAATTTTATTTGCGTATAAAACTAGTAGCAACAGCTTCTTCCTTGATATTATACAGCGAAGGAAAGGGGTGAGATATTATTTTAGTTCAGAATTTTAAGGTATTGCGCGATGGATCATTGTTCTACTCCACTCGTTAGGATAATAAATGCGAGTAGTGTGTCTTTACACAGGCAACCCAAATAATTGCCAAAGAGGAAACGTACATACGTAGTTTCGAAGAAAAGAACCGAAATATCTACACGACGAGCGGGGGCGAGAGATAAAATGCACCAGACGCAATTTTAATCCTTTGTCTTTGGTAGAGAAACACGCGAGCCATAAAGCATAGAGCCCAGTTAAACTCGCTAGACGAAACAAGGTGCTGACCGATATATGTATTTATTAAAAACTGGATCATTGGATAACGCAATTCAAGAGATTTCAATAGCTTAGCCATCATGGACTATGAGCCATTATACCATGTTCTACAAATATGGCGTCCGCGTAATTATTTCGTTTACTTACGTATTCTATAGTTTTTAATAAAACTGGCAATTATTCTACTCGCGCTTGCTGGATATGAGATGACTATATCCAACTCATTTCCATCGCGCTCTGGTGGAATAATTTGCTAAATAAACCTCGTTTTAAGAGCTCTTTTATTTAGATATTATCAAAAAAGGAGAACAAGCGTATGCTGAATATGGTTGTCAGGTTAATTCGAATTCACGAGCGTCTTTCGGTGTTCAAAACGCTTTGCATTTCTAACTTCAGTGGGTCGATTTACAGGTGGCTCACCTCGATCTTTCGATCGCCCGCCATCCCTAATTTAAACTGCTGATGATTCACAACATCCACCGTTTATGCCAATTACACGGATGATATAGCCACTTTAGGGTGGACAACTCGCTCAAAAAAAAGGAAATGCTTTTGAAAAAGATAACATATTTTATTCAAACTCAGATCACTCGTACACTTCTCTTTTTGTTTAACCTCACAACTTTTCTCCATGGAAATCACTTATTAGAAGTCAGTCATTTTACGCCTTGCGTTGTTTACAAAAAAAGCTTCGCACGTAAAGTGAACATTTATGGAAAAAAAAAAAACAGACATGAGCCTAGCTGAGAAGGAAAAATTTGTCCTTTTCAAAAATGCGGACAGACGTCGAAAAACATGCCTTTTTCCCTTGCATTTCCGTTCACTTTATCACCATTTTTCTACTGTAAGAATTAACTCATATTTGCTTTAAACTCTCCGACATACGCAATAAGATGTTGACAGTTAGCGCCTTAGTTTGCAAACGTTCCTTACCAAAGTGGACGCTGCTTAAACCACCTTAGTGCACCTACATGTTTGCTTATCCCACCTATATGCGCAGGTGAAAACAAGCCTTTAAGCCAAGCTTTTTTGCCCTCGCAGCTGCAGAACTTTGGCCCCTGTCCATACCACGCCGGGGGAATTTGAAAACGTAGGTGTCACTCTGAAAACGCCTCAAATGTTTTCCTTCCATAATACGCCGGAGAAATTTGAAAGCGCGAAAATGACCAGTCATTGGGGAGGACTCCTTCAGGGAAATCACATGATTATCGTGACGTCATCGTTGTCCAAAAGCTCCGTTTCCAAAACCTTTTCCGGCGACACGAAAACGAAAGGCCGGCGTTTTCAAATTCATTCGGTTTGAAGAGCGTTTTCAAAAAACTCCATTTTCGTGACGGATTAATGTGGTTGGCAGGCCTAACCTAAAAATAAAGCTACGTTTTCAAATTTCTCCGGCGTGGTGTTGACGCTGTCTAAGTATGTGTCATCTTAAAGACAAAAAATAACTTCAAAATTTTGATGTTCCGAAAACAATTTAGCAATTTAGTCAACGGTACTCTTATAATTTTGTACAAACTACCACCTTATAATAAATTACATAGAAAGGGTTGAATTTGAGGAAGTTACTGAAGACATCATTGGCGAAATTTCTGAGTTATTTCGTAACCGACTGTGCGTAAAATATTCAATTTCATAGGTGACTGAAACGTTTGCTATCTCGTAAGAATTTTCTTCCCGTGTTATGAACGAAAAGTAACATCAAAACCCTTTGACTACGTATCTTAATCAGACCGTCTTTGAACACTGTGCATTGTAGTCTACGGCAGCATTTTTCGTCTCTTTATTTACAGTTGTAAAATCATCAGTCGTTCATTTAAAACGGCAGACGTTTTATTTACAACAATAATGAAAAATTTCGCCAACAAACATGAGATAGCGATAAATTGAAATGCGTGCGCACCACTTTTAACTTATTGCAAACTTTTCTTATGAAATCTTCATCTTTGAACATCAGTAATTAACTTTTTATCTTTTCACCGTATTGGTCTACAAGAGCTAACTAGAAATACAAGGGCAAAGCACTGTTCTGATTGTGTCCTTCACTGCTTGTCTGACTTCTTCTAGCTTCCAACAGTAAAGAATCGGGTTTAATGATGAGTTAAAGTAAACTAAAGTGGCTGTATATATCCAAGCCTGATAAACGGATGAAAATAGTCCATTATTGCTCACCAAAGCTGGCGCCACACCATGGGGTAGGTAACAAGCGACCATCGTCAGTTGCAGCCATATTGCAGTGGACACTGCCTTTTTGTATCGCGCTATGTTCAGTTGATTTGTTTGGTTCGGTTGTTGAACGTGATCTTGTACATGATTTTGATGATGACGGAGGGTGAAGAAAATCTTTGTGTACGAGAAGATTGAGGTTACTAGACACAGAGATGTAGCTATGTTACCACACCATAATGGTATAAGGGGATTCGAAAATTGCATCGCTGAAATGACAGCGGACACAATCCAAAAGGTAATAACGATCACGTAGGGTCGCTGTAAAGTTACAACTTGTCTGTATCTCAGTCCCAACAAGAGGGCGAGAAGTCTGTCCACGCTTATTGCAGTCAGTGTCAGCACACATACTCCACAGAAAATATAGGCTGTTGTAAAGCTTGCGGCTAATGCGTAGCGACAAATCTTCCAATGTGCATTTACGGCAGACATCCAATAGGTAATCACAAAAGGCTGTGTAACTAGACCAACACAGAGATCAGTTGTTGCAAGGCAACGAAGCAAGAGTTTGGACGGCGGATGAAGTGAAGACTCCTTGTGAAGAGCAATAAGGATCAAAGCATTCCCAAGAAATGCAGTAACGGACAGAAACGAGTATAATACTGAAAGAAATGTCAACTGGCCGTGTAGTCCTGCAGCTAAATCTGACGAACATAATAGATGTTGAACTGTTTTCTGCAGTCCATCTCTAGTAAAGTTTTCAGTTGCCATATTGATATGACGATGGCTAAGTGCAAGCTGGAACTGATAAACTATCACTGTCGAAACTCGACCTCTTAACAAGTGACAAACATATCAATACCGCCCACATGAATCATTGACTGTTTGGAAAGACGTAATATTAAAAGTCGAGCAGCTGTCTTTCTCTACGAAGACTGACTGGTGCTTGTTTCCGTTACCGGAAAGAGAAAACCACAGGATAGAAATATCTGCATTTTAATTCTTTCTTTTGATAATCAACATAGGTGAATAAAAAGAAAGATGCATATCTATTGTTTAGCTATTCTGATTATGTTAATACTTTTTTTATACTAATACTGCTTTTGAAATACATAAACAAGTAAAAAGGATGAACGATATTATTAATGTTTCGGCGACCTCGTAACGCCATTATCCAACTTAACCTCATTTATGCAAATCTACAGGTCTTACCTCTTTTGAACTTGCTACAATTTCTTCATTCCTTGATAATGTCATCATGAGGTCGTCGAAATGTTGGGACATTATATCGTTAGTTTTTACTTCGGAAGATATGACACAAATTAAAAAATCTATTGGATATCCTCAATTAAATTTTCCTAGATGATGCATTAGCGAATTAGTCGTTATTTTTAGATATATGATTTCTAAACAAATAATAGTGGCGGTATTGGCGAAGCTCAACATGTATGTGCCACCTAGGTACAGATAGGATAGAAGATAATTGAATATTTATAAAAACGAGAACATTTTTAAGTGATATGGATTCTGAAATTTTTTCCTAAAATCTGCTTGAATGGAAATATCGAGAATCGTATCAAGGATGATTAACCTCAATTTGAAAGTTCAAGTTTTCAGTGCGATGTATTTTAGTCGTCTATGAGGACTAATTTTATTTGTTCATTTACAAATTTTCGTATTCTGCCACGTTTCAAGCGGGGGTTCGTTCCGACCTTTTCCCATCTGGGTTAGGAAACGCTTCGCACTTAATCATCACGTTTTTCAATGATAACTATGACTTTCTATGACTGATTTGAGTCCATGTTGCTTTGCAAAGCCTGGTTTTCACTAGGGACGCAAGCACAAGAGTAAGCACAAACGCAAGCAATAGCGATGACCCAAGTGAAAACAAAATTCGACGCAAACTGTTTAGGCGCGAGGTAATCTGGATCCAGTGTTTTCATTGGCCAACATAACCACGTGTGGTAAATATCCTTGTGCTCGTGTTATGTCTGAGCGGTATTTCGTTTTCACTTGTTGCAGCGCAAACGCAAAGATAAGCGCAAGCACAAGAAAAAGGAAAAATCTTGATCCTTGTGCTTGTGCTTATGCCTGCGTCAAGGCCGGTTTCGATGTGAAATAAGAATTGTTATAATTGCACTTGCGTTTGCGCTTGTGTTTGCGTTGCTAGTGAAAACCAGGCTTAATCGTACGAGTTATTAATAAAATCAGCCGAACGTGAACCGCGATTCCGATTTATGAAATCACGAGTGTAAAGCTTTAATGTTGGACGCTTTGAAAATTGGAGATCTTGTTGTTAGACACTTTTTTTTTGGTTAATGAACACATTGATCAGTTGCTTGAGCGGCCAATTCGTTAAACTGAACTAGGGTGGGCTGAGAACCAATCAAACGCGAGTCTTATGTTATAGTTGATATTACCCTGAAAATAAAAGTTTTGCAGAGATACTTTATAATTTCTCCAAAGTTTCAAAGGCACTGAATACAGAATGTTGTTCACGTTATCGAACACGAGACGTTTTTCAGCTTTACTGTTTCTTTGTTATTTAAAATTAAATGACCGACAGATTTCCCTTCCTACCACTCTGGCTAACATAAGGTCCCCTTTATTTACTTTGCAAATGAAAGTAAGTCCAGACGATGTCCCAAAGAAAGCATCGAAGGGAATACCTGCTTTATTAATGACTTCAATTGCCGTAATTTGCGTCTGTTTATGAAAGGTTAAATTCTCAGTTAGCAAGAGTTTGAACGGCGGATGAAGTGAAGACTCCTTTTCAAGAGCAATTAGAATGAGAGCAAGCCTAAGAAATGCAAATAAACATCAACTGGCCGTGTAGTCGAGCACTTAATTAATATTCTGCGGAGCATAATAGATGTTCAATTATTATTTTTCTGCTGTCCATCTTCACTAAAGTTTGCT
The DNA here is from genome assembly GCF_964199315.1 of Orbicella franksi. NCBI lineage: Eukaryota > Metazoa > Cnidaria > Anthozoa > Scleractinia > Merulinidae > Orbicella > Orbicella franksi. The sequence continues at coordinate 27,683,273 of NC_138147.1, forward strand.
GTTGTCATACTGACCGGCAAAATGGCTATTTGTAGCTTTACAACAAGCTGGAATCGGTTAACTAGCGCTGCTGAAACTTCTCAAACGTCTTGTATTCAGTTCAAGTTTGCTCCATCATGTCAGTACATGAATTATTGACCGTTAGCGTGGTGACAAATATTCCAATCTTCATAAATAGACATGCAAAGTAGAAAATTCGTGCTTTAAAACCCTGGCCAAACGGACTCGGTAGTAGTCACAAGTAGCCGCAAGTTGAACTTGTCAAAAGACTTGCGTTGGGTGACCAAACAGATTCGCAAGTTTCCTCGCAAGTAGCCGAAAGCCGCGAAAAACCCATTTCAGTGCAGACATATCCTGTATTTCATTGGCTAATAGGTTCCTATTAGCGTCACTTACCTTGCGTTGACTTAGGTTAGGTGAAAACCTTGAGTCGTCTTGCGTGCAAATTTGATCTGTACCAAAGTGAGCGTAAGTCGAAGCAAGTCGACGCAAGTGCGTGCAAGGCCTGGCATCAATATACGGAAGGTTAAATTTTCAGTTAATTGTTATGATGCGACACAGTTTCCAGTATCTTTCAGCTTTCGTTCTTGAATAGATAAACACTATCATTCTTTTTCAAAAGAGTCTTGAATTATGGCACCCCAAAATACCAAACAAGGGTAAACAAGTTATGATTACTGTTTTGACTTCAAGAGCTACCCTTAATTTGAAGCTATAAGTGATTATAACTTAAAACTTAAAAAGAGTTTGTTGAACCCGATGCGATAGTATTGACTTCAGCTTTTGACAAAGTTTAAAGCATTTTTGGAAGCTGTTTCGGAGCCCCATCAATTTTCTTAAAAATTAAAGTGGCCAAATGTCCTTCGTAAACTTAACAAAAAGTCGTATTAAAATATGCTAACTAGAAATTGGCGGATACAAGGGGAGAGTCAGCGGACTCATTTTTGAGTCATAAGCACTTGGAGCTAGCGTTAAGGGTGTTTTTAACAGGTTATACTGTTGCTATGTTGCTAAAAAGGCCAGGTCTCAAATTCATCACATTATTGATCCCTTTAGAGAGACAGTAGTGGAGGGAAATTAGGTGTGTTTCACAGAAACATGAAATTCTTTAGCTTTTAAACACGTTTTCTTTTTATCTTAGGCCACAGAAGGTAGTTAAACGTTTGTTCGCTAGTTCCTTCGCTACATCAAGGGGCAGGACTCGGTCTTAATTTTCTGCCCTCTGTACCTTGGTTACATCTTTAATGAAAGCGAAAAATCCCTAGATGGCACCACATAGTGAAACTTCATATATTCATGACGAGCGCAAACTGGGGAGAGCAAAAAACTTGCAGTTCGAATTGGTGCTCTCCCCAGTCGGGTGGGTTTAACAGAGGCGCTACCTACTCGAGTGAGCGCCGCGGCGCTCATTCGAAATGTCACGAAGCTGTTTTCTTGTTAGCACAAATGATTGAACCAGCTTTAATTTTGAAGAATTTTAATTGCGTTTAAAACTAGTAACAACAGCTTCTTCCTTGATTTTATACATCGAAGGAAAGGGGTGAGGTATTATTTTAGTTCAGAATTTTAAGGTATTGCGCCATGGATCATTGTTAAACTCCACTCGTTAGGATAAAAAATGGGAGTAGTGTGTCTTTACAGAGGCAATCCAAATAATTGCCAAAGAGGAGACGTGCATACCTTGCTTCGAAGTGAATAGCCAAAATATCTACACGACGAGCGGGAGCGAGGGGTAAAATACACCAGACACAATTTTACTCCTTTGTAACTCGTAGAGAAACACGCGAGCTATATAGCATATAGCTCAGTGAAACTAGCGACACGAAACAAGGTGCTGAGTGATATATGTATTTATTAAAAACTTGATCATTGGATAATGCAATTCAAGAGATTTCAATGGCTTAGCCATCATGGTATATGGGCCATTATATCATGTTCTTCAAATATGGTAAGTGTCCGGGTAATTATTTCGTTTAGTTACGTATTCTATAGTTTTTAATAAAACTGGCGATTATTTCACTCGCGCTTGTTAGATATGAGATGAATATACCCAACTCATTTCCAACGCGCTCTGGTGGAATAATTTGCTAAATAAACCTCGTTTTAAGAGCTCTTTTATTTAGAAATTATCAAAAAAGGAGAACAAGCGTATGCTGAATATGGTTGTTAGGTTAATTCGAATTCACGAGCGTCTTTCGGTATTCAAAACGCTTTGCATTTCGAACTTCAGTGCGTCGATTGACAGGTGCCTCACCTCGATCTTTCGATCGCCCACCATCGCTAATTCAAACTGCTGATGATTCATAGCATCCACCGTTTATACAATGACACGGATGATATAGCCACTTCGACCGGCGGAAGTTTAATTAGGGTGGACAACTCGCTCAAAAAAGAAAAAAAAGTTTTTGAAAAAGATAAGATATTTTATTCAAACTGAGGTCACTCGTACAGTTCTCTTTTTGCGTAACCTCACAACTTTTCTCAGTGGAAATAACTTATTGAAAGTCAGTCATTTTACTCCTTGCGTTGTTTACAAAAAAAAGCTTCGCGCGTAAAATAAACATTTCTGGAAAAAAAAACAAAAAAAAAAAAACAAAAAACAAAAAACAAAAAAAACAGACATGAGCCTAGCTGACAAGGAAACGCTCAGTAAAATTTGTCCTTATCAAAAATGCGGACATATGTCGAAAAACATGTGTTTTTTCCTTGCATTGCCGTTCACTTTATCGCCATTTTTCTACTGTAAAAATTAACTGATATTTGCTTTAAACTCCCCGACAGACGCAATAAGATGTTAACAGTTAGCGCCTTTGTTTGGAAACGTTCCTTACCAAAGTGGACACTCCTAAAGCACATTAGTGCATCTACATGTTTGCTTATCCCACCTATATGCGCAGGTGAAAACAAGCCTTTAAGCCAAGCTTTTTTGCCCTCGCAGCTGCAGAACTTAGGCTCCGTCCATACTACGCCGGGGGAATTTGAAAACGTAGGTGTCACTCTGAAAACGCCTCAAATGTTTTCCTTCCACAATACGCCGGAATATTTCAAAGCGCGACAATGACCAGTCATTGGGGAGGACTCCTTCAGGGAAAGTCACATGATTATCGTGACGTCATCGTTGTCCAAAAGCTCCGTTTTCAAAATGTTTTCCGTCCACGCGAAAACGAAAGGCCGGCGTTTTCAAATTTATTCGGTTTGAAGAGCGTTTTCAAAAAAATCCATTTTTGTGACGGATTAATGTGGTTGGCAGGCCTAACCTAGAAATTAAAGGCTCGGAAAATTATCACCAACCGTTTATACAAATGGCCTGGAAGATATAACTATTCCGTCTATATTTACTTAAGAGCAGAGTTTTGTTCAATAAATAGACGCTTCAATTTGCACTTAAGACAGGGAAACTGTCCCGAAAGAAAGATAATTGCATCGGAAATCGTTTTTAATGGAACGGTTTGGGAAGTTCAACATGAATGCTCGTCATGCTTACCTGAATTCAATTCTCGAATTCTCAACTGACCAAGTTCAAAGACTCAGTAGAGCGTAGCCTCGAAATTTAATGTTCATTATAAAATACTGCTTCACATAAACGCACTTCCACCTGTCGATTTTAATTTTAGTATGCCATTAGTTAACTCATTTGCCCTTGCAGCTGCAGAAATATGCGCCATCTGTAAAACTAAATGGCAAAAATTTGCATGTTCCAAGAAAATAAAAATTCAGCTTAAGCCTCAATGAAGACTTAAGTCATAATTTTCGAATAATTTCCGCTTGAGTGTTAGCTACGTATTCCAGAGTATCCTTGTTTTATTCTATAAATGCACAAGAAATCCGTTTGTGAATATTCGTTGGGTTTCTGAACTAAAGACAAATCATGAAAACACAAACTCTGAACTGAAGGCGGTTATTATAAAATTTTAGCGCACCATGTCTCTCTTATTTCGTGAGCGACTTTTCGTGTCATAAAAACTCACCCATTACATAAAAAGTTTGTGCTTTCTGCCGGTATTATAAGCAAAAAAAAAAAAAAAAAAACATCAAAACCTTCTTACTGTTGAACTTAATAACTGTACTTTGTCAAGAGTCTAATCTCTTTTCATTATGCGTGATGTAGTCCAAACGAAGAAAAATGGCAATTTATTGTTTTTCATGTCTATTCAGAGTTGCATTATAAACTTACAATTTGGACCAATTTTTTATACTTCTTTACAACAATGACGAAAACCTCCTCGATGGCTATCTTATTGCTGGAAAAAACATTTCATACTGATATATTAAAATGAGTAAGCACCACTATTAATGTTAGGCAATTGTTACGAGAACTTCTAAAGTCTTAGTTGTAAAACATCATTTACGCTTTTTATCGTTTTGGTCCACAAGAGCTAACTTGTAAAACAATGGCAAAGCACCTGTCTGATTGTGTCCTTCACTACTTGTCTAACTTCATCTAGCTTCCAACAGTAAAGAATTGGGTTTACAGACGAGTTTAAGAAAATTAAAGTGGCTGTATAGATCCTAGCGTGATAAACAGATACAGATAGTCCACTCTTAGCCCACAAAGCAGTCACTACACCGTAAGGTAGATAACAAGCGACCAGCGTCAGTTGCAACCATACTGCAGTGGAAACTGCCTTTTTGTATCGCGCTATGTTCAGTTGATTTGTCTGGTTCGGTTGGTGAACATTGTGATCGTGAATCTGAGTGTTGTGACGACGGAGGGTGAGGAAAATTTTTGTGTAAGAGAAGATGGAGATTATAAGATATAGAGGTATACCTATGGTACCATACCATAAGGTTATCATGGGATTCCAAAATACCATTCCTGAAAAGGCAGCGGCAATAACCCAAGTGGTGATAACGACCAGGTACATTCGCTTTAAAGTTACAACTTGTCTGTATCTCACTCCCAACAACAGGGCGAGAAGTCTGTCTACGCTTAGTTCAGTCAGAGTTGCGACCGACACTCCACACAAGATATAACCTGTTAGAAAACTTGCTACCGATAGGTGAGGACAAATATTCCAATGTTCATAAACCCCAGACATCCAAGAGGCAACAGAGAGAGGCTCTGCAAATAGACCAACACAGAGATCAGTTGTTGCAAGACTGCGAAGCAATAGTTTGGACGGCGGATGAAGTGAAGACTCCTTGTGGAGAGAAATTAGGATTAGAGCGTTTCCAAGAAATGCAGTAACTGACAGAAAAGTGTTTAAAACTGAAATAAATATCAACTGGCCGTGTAGTCCAGCAGTTAATAATGCGGAACACATGAGTTGTTCAGTTGTCTTCTGCTCTCCATCTCCAGTAAAGTTTGCTGCTGCCATTTAGCTGGTAAGATGCTATGGCTGTTTGTAGCAGCTGTAATCAATTAGCTATCTCTGTGGAAACGTTTCACTGTCGAAAAGTTCCAAAGCGGCTTCTCAACTGACGAATACGATTTAAATTATTTTAATAATGCCTTTTTCAAGGTTGCTTAAACATGAATTTGAAAGACAATTAAATCTAGCGGGTAGCCAGTTAGGTGAGTAAATAAATAAAGATAAAATAAAACCTATTAAAATAACATTGTTTGACTATTGGTTTTGAAGGCTATGTCTTAAACGTCAGGAAATATTTCGCAAATTCTGAAAGTTCTTCCAGTTATTGTAAATTAGAATTTCTCCCTTGGTCAGGCATCAAACTAATTGTTAGTCATGTTATTTATATTGTTTATAAAGGTAGTGTCTGAAACAGTGCAGGTGGCAATGTATTACACATTTCAAAACGGGAATATATGTAGTGTGAATTTTAATTTTTTTTCTCTTCAGATCGGCCATTTTGTGGATGTAGCAAGATTGATTTATCTCAGTTTTCGAGTTGTTTTCCCGGAGACTAAGTTTCGATGTATTTCAGTCCTAGATGAGAACTAGTGTTACTTGTTTATTCATGGTTGCTCGACATCCGTGACGTTTCTAGCTTTTCAGATACATGAGACCTTAAAATCTACTTGTTTTTATATAATCAAGAAACAAACTGGTACAGATAAAGCTTTTTTATTTCAGAATCTTTCACCATAACTCGAAAGCCGGCCTTTGCCCACTTTGGCGAACACGAAAAACAGCCATTTGGCGTAGTCTATTGTCTATACAAAATGCAGCAGTCTCATTGGTTGCTATGCGTAGCAAAGAATTGTGATCACGCCACTGTCAAACTTGACTTGAAAGTCGCTTCTCGCGGAATGAAAACTCGCAGCGAAAGCATAATTGAACTGCAAAATCTACAAATCTTAAAGAAATACTGGGAAAGTCAAGTCAGTTTTTGTCATCAGAGCAACCCTGTGAGCCGAAAAGCTTGGATGTCGCCTTGAACATTGCAGGAGTTGAAAAAATACTCTCGGAAAACTTGGGGTTGTGGTAAACACTGGAGGCCATTCGATTCGAGTTTTGAACAATAGGAACGTTAGTGAAAGTAGAAATTTGTGTCCTCTGTTGTTGGTGATTCTTAAATCAGTTTGATATAGTGTCGAAGACACCTTGTAGCTGCGATACAGTTGGCCGTGAGCTGTAGTTAGCTATATTTTGTTCGCTGGTGTGCCCTGAAACGGACTGGAACATTCGAGTCGGAAAGCAAGGTTATGTGTTTATTTTAGCTGATTTTAAGAAGTGATGTTTTGATGTTTCATTCCTGACATCAATCTGTGTCAAAAATTATTTTGAGACTGAGAAAAGTTGAATTTTTTAAATAGATTAATCGCACAAACATTTTGTTTATTGTTTCGTTAAATTCGAGACAAGCAATGGTTTCTCACCTTAAGGTAACTTCAAGACCAAATTTGTGTTTAGTTTAGTCTCACTCGACTGCCTCAGACTGCTCGAGTATTTTTCTGAGTTATTTTCTGAAAAAAAGGCTTTTAATTTCTTTTTCCTGCTTCTCGTGCATGTTCAATGCCTCGACAAGACTTTTTTGTACCTTATCTTTCGCCCAGTCGCATAAAATATTACCTTAATTCTCAAAACTTTCCGCCATTTTAAAATACAGAGGTAGAAACTTTGAAACGATGACGTCAATCGTGCGTCTGTCCTCTAATAGATCATAGGCGAGAACCAATCAAAATGCGAGAATAACTTGGGTTATTATATCACAACATCTACTTCTGCTTTTGAAAACGGAAAAGGTCATCTACACACCGTCAACGACAGAAACAACATATGTAAACTGCACATTCGGGCGTACTTAACAATCAAAATACATACAGTCCCAGAGTTTGGGAGAATGTTAAGGTGGAGTATTGTATTGCTGCTGCCACTCTGCCCGTCCATTCGTGTTGGTCATTTCAGGGGAGTTTTCACATAGTGCTAACCTCTTAACTTTCTTTCTCGGTGCTTATTTATTTTATTTATGTTGTCGCTGATGTATTCATCGTTGCATTTTTTTTTTACTCTTTTATCAATTGTCGCGTCTATTCATTTGTATTCTGAATAAACCGTTATTGTATTGCATTCACGGCATTGTATTATATTTTATACCATGGAATAGGAAATACAGTCAATATTTCCGACGGTAATATGTATATAGATTTAACCAAGCTTACAAGCGGAGCTCCTGATTACAATAATTAATCATAAATGAAAAGAGAGTTTTTTCCCCTGGATCAGAAACTCAACAAGAAGCTATTTCTCGGGAAGAAATGGTGTTTCGTTTCTGTAAAGGTATTGAAAGTCTGAGAAAGGCCGGGGTTTTGATATCTTGTGCATGAGAAGTCCTGGGGTGAGGGGGGTATGTGGTAATGCGCCGCTTTGCACCGCACTGATCTGCTCAGTTGTCAGAGCCTGGGGTTTTTACTGGCCAGGTGAGGTTTAGTACTGAGCCTATTGTAAAAGAATTAATTTAAGTTGTCTACACATGTATCAATTATTGCAGTCAACACGCTTCGAAATGTACTTACTTGTAATACTTCACTTTGACTCTGCTCTAGGGGAGGCGCGGGGGGGGGGGGGGGCTCCCTTATATCGGCTATATAGGTATGTCCAGCGTCAGAGGGACATGTTTCTTTTTAAAGACATTTTAGTTAGAAGTAGAGTATCGATTTTGGTCGTGTTGGTCTCAAACTGGGTATGGTTTGTGCACTCTAGTCTTGAATTAGGTATGTTTTTTCAGAAGCTACTTTTTTCATCATTATCGATAAGACCAGCAACTAAAGCCATTCACAATACCTTTAACATCATTCTGGACTAGAGAACTACGGCAGGTCTGAAACAGGGTATTAATTTAAGGGTCAGGCCATAAATAGGTTAGAAAAATCGCAGACTTTGGTCTTAAATAGGGTAAGTGCTTTGGGAAGCGCGCCGCACAACCCCGCCAAATTTTTCGGAAATTCAAAGTATTGTGTGTGAGGCTAAATAAAGCTAAAAGGCAAAAGCATTTGACGCATAATTTTTCCATTTCTGTGCCGGGCAGTCCTTCATTGGAATGGGTGCGGCACTCTACGTTTCGTTGTCAGTGACGCAGTATATTTTTCTGTCCAAAAACGACGCCTCATGTGTGACGACAGTTGCAAAATTATTCCTCCACTTTCGCTTGAATATTATGGAGCTAAAACACAAATGTTATCGGTGTTTTCATGGAAACCAGCTCGTGAAATGCCGCGGGATGTCGAAATACAAATTTTCTTATGTTGAAAAGCGCGCTCTAAGAAGTAAAGCTACTGAAATTGTGGCGGAAAATTCGAGAAATTCAACCAAATCTGGAAAATGTCGACACCTACGATAGGAAGAAAACCTTATAAAAAAGCCATATTGTGCCTATTTTGCAATATACGAACGTTAATTAAATTACAATGTGATGAATTAGTTACCTTCCACAATATATCGTATCTGTTGTATCGTCCAAACGTACCAAGTGTGTGTTCTTTTCCCGTAAACAGCCACAGAAAAGGGGCGGGATTGTTCAGTTCCTGACAAGTGTTCTGATTGACCAAAATTATGTCGCCGTAGTTGTGATCTTAATCACATTTAAATCAAGCACGGAAACAGATATCTTCGTTTCTCTAGAATACATCGTTTCAGTAAGACTTAGGAACATTTAAGTCGCCAATTATTTCTACTGGCATGACATTTTAATTTCCTTTCTATCCGTGTCACGAAATAACATTTAGTTTCGAGAAGTTATTTTTGCTGAACATGTTTACCTTAATTATACACATGAAAAAATTACTCGATTCTGATTGGCTAAGAGCAGTGCAGTTCAAGTGTAACACCAGTGCAAAAAGTGTAACATCACTGCAAAAAGTGTAACACCAGTGCAAATTACACATCGAAATTCTGGATTATGATTGGCTGAAAGACAATAGGGACATTTCTAAGAAAACGACAACACGTAAAATGATGACGAAAAGTTTGTGCTGAAACTTTGAAAAAACTTTTCTCAAATGAGAAAAATGGCTTCAAGAAAGATCTTCCGGCACTTCCTCCGCGCGAATTTTTTCATGTTCATATTATTAATAAGTAATCATACGGTTTTTCTCGATCAATTTGGAGTTAATTTGCACTTGTGAGTTTTTCAAAAAGCTGAACTTACACTCGCCGAAGCGGCTCGTGCAACTTTAGGTTTTTGAAAAACTCACTCGTGCAAATTAATTCCAAATTGAACTCGAAACCGTATGATTACCTATACGAATTACACAGCATTTACCCTGATAACATTCATACTCAATATGTCAATAAATCACTCTGAAAAGGAAAAAGTACCATTTCTTTGCTGAACTAAACAAAACTAACTACTTTCATCGGCTCAAAATATCGCATTGGTGGACAAATCGCGTGGTGTGGCGGTGTCTCTACTCCGAAAATATATTTCTTTTTCACCAACACTATCAAGTCCAGGTCGCAGTTTTCTTGTATAAGATAACACCGAGAAACGAGAGTTTCACTGAAATGTTGCAAATGACACATTTTGTTACGATGCACCGAGTTTTAGCTGAAATTTTGCCGCCGTATTTACATTAACAATTACGAACTTTACTCTGATTGGATATTACAAATCACTATGTAAATAGTTCACCCCTGAAGTGAAAACAATACCGTTTCGTTTCTGACGAAACGAAACAAAAATGATCAATTGTGAGCATGTGATTGTTAAGCGTGTGGCTTCACTATTTTTTTCTAGTTACTTTTTAACAAACCATACTTAATGAGTGTAACCAAGATTGTAGAGACTACGTACACAATATATCGGGGACTTTGCAAGAGACGATTGCGAAAGGAATATGTCGGAAGAAAAGTCGACAACATGTCCGAGTTTAATTTGCTCCAAAATTTGGCCTTTGCATGTACGCTCTCAGTCTCCCCCAGAGTAATAACCTGGCTTGAGCCCTCGATCCAACCGAAATCCCGGTAGCTGGTCAGCGGTCACCTTTGAAAAAACGCGACCTCGATAAACTCTTGACCTGAGCCCGTGACATGGTCACGTGATAGTGATCAGGGGATAACTTGTTTTGACAGCTGTCAATTAATCATAACATGGATGTCCAATATCAATGATGTACCTATGGAAATGGTGCTACATGTACTCTCTTAGTTTTCAAGGTATGGGACTTGGCGTACGAACGTACGTACCTAAGTAGGGACAGTCACGTGACAACCAAAATTTTTCAGACCGATGGGTTACCAAATTTTCTAAGGTATGGGTCACCGCTCGCGCGCCTTCGGCGAGCAGGAGCTCCGCTATTACATACAACTTTCCCATCGTGCGCCACACATAAAAAGCAATGATTGTGTGTTGACCAATAGTCATGCACCGCTCTCACGTGGTATGCCATGGAAGTAAACAAATGAAATATCTAAAATAAAACACCATATATTTATACACCAGATACAACTATACTTTTCTAGCACTGATAAATAAGCGAGCGACCCAAAACAGGCAGCCAAATTTATACAGGAAGTCCTAGCAGGCAGCCTTGATGAACAAAGAATGTGTCCATATCTGTTATTAAACAAGCGTATGCTAAATCTGGTTCTTATATTCTAATTAACAACTGCATTTCCCTCTTCGAAACACTTTGCAGTTAATTTTGAATATCAGTTGGATCGATTCGACCCGGACGAGGGTGGCTCACCTCGATCTTTCGATCAACCAGCATCCCTAATTTAATCATTTTAAGATTCACAGCATCAAACGTTTATACAAATGGCACGGATGATATAACTATTCTGTCTAGTGTAACTTAGGGTGGACAGCTTTCAAAAAATGGTTTTGAAAAAAAAAAAGCTTATCTCAATTCATCGCTGGTACATTTTTTTTTTCTAATTTAACAACTTCAGTTTTCTCGATAAAAATAACTAATTAAAAGTCAATTTTTCCTCCCTCTATTTCGAATAACTTTCCACGCCTAATAAACATTTATGCCAAGAAATATGAGCCTTGCTAACAAGGAAGTCTTAAGCTTTGCCTGAAAATGATCAAATTTGTTACAAAAAATACTTTCCGTTTACCATTCCAATAATCTTATCGCCATATTTCTTCAACACATTTATCTCACCCTTGGTTTAATACGCACCAGACGTAAATTAAGTCTATATTTACCTAAGAGCAGAGTTTTGTTCAATAAATAGACGCTTCAATTTGCATTTAAGACAGAGAAACTGTCTCGAAAGAAAGATAATTGCATCGGAAACCGTTTTTAATGGAACGGTTTGAGAAGTTCAACATGAACGCTCGTCACGCTTACCTGAATTCAATTCTCGAATTCTCAACTGACCAAGTTCAAAGATTCAGTAGGGCGTAGCTTCGAAATTAAATGTTCATTATAAAATACTGCTTCACATAACAGCACAACCCACCCTCGATTTTAATTTTAGTATGCTATTAGTTAACTCATTTTCCCCTTGCAGCTGCAGAAATATGTGCCATCTGTAAAACAAAATTGCAAAAATTTGCATATTCCAAGAAAATAAAATTCAGCTTAAGCCTCAATGAAGACTTGATCCATAATTTTCGAATAATTTCCGCTTGAGTGTTAGCTACGTATCCCACAGTATCCTTGTTTTATTCTATAAATGCATAACAAATCATTTTGTGAATATTCGTTGAGCTTCTGAACTAAAGACGAATCATGAAAACACAAACTCTAAACTCAAGGCGGTTGTTAAATTTAGTGCACAATTTCTGTGTTATTTCCTAAACGACTTTTCGTGTCATAATAACACACCCATCTCATACCGCATAAAAACTCAGCGCTTTCTGCCTGTGTTATGAGCGCAAAAAACATCAAAGCCTTCTTACTGTTTAACTTCATAACTGTATTTTGTCAAGAGTCTAATCTCCTTTTATTATGCGTGATGTAGTCCACACAAACAAAGATGGCAATTTATTGTTTTCCATCTTTATTCACAGGTGCATGGTCAACTTACATTTTAGAACAGTTTTTATATTTCTTTACAACAATGATAAAAACTTTCTCAATGGCTATATTATTGCTGGGAAAGTATTTCACACTGATATAATAAAATGAGTAAGTACCACTTTTAATGTTAGGCAACGGTTACGAGGACTTCTAAAATCTAAGTCGTAATACATCATTAGCCCTGTTCATCGTATTGGTCTACAAGAACTAACTTGTAAAACAATGGCAAAGCACTGGTCCTATTGTGTCCTTCACTGCTTGTCTAACTTCACCTAGCTTCCAACAGTAAAGAATTGGGTTTAAAGACGAGTTTAAGAAAATTAAAGTGACTGTATAAATGCTACCGTGATAGACAGATACAGATAGTCCACTTTTAGCCCTCAAAGCAGTCTTTGCACCATGAGGTAGATAACAAGCGACCAGCGTCAGTTGCAACCATATTGCAGTGGAAACTACCTTTTTGTATCGTGCTATGTTCAGTTGATTTGTTTGGTGTGGTTGTGGAACATTGTGGCTGTGAATCTGAGTGTTGTGATGACGGAGGGTGAGGAAAATCTTTGTGTACGAGAAGATCGAGATTATAAGACACAGAGGTATACCTATGGTGACATACCATGTGGTTATCAGGGGATTCCAAAACCGCATTGCTGAAAAGACAGCGGCAATAAACCAAGAGGTAATAACGATCAGGTACATTCGCTTTAAAGTCACAACTTGTCTGTATCTCAGTCCCAACAACAGGGCGAGAAGTCTGTCCACGCTTATTGCAGTCAGAGTTGCGACCGACACTCCACACAAAATATAACTTGTTACCAATCTTGCCGCCGATAGGTGAGGACAAATATTGGAATATTCATTCACCACAGACATCCAAAAGCCAACAGAGAGAGGCTCTGCAATTAGGCCAACACAAAGATCAGTTGTTGCAAGGTTTCGAAGCAATAGTTTGGACGGCGGATAAAGTGAAGACTCCTTGTGAAGAGCAATTAGGATCAGAGCATTCCCAAGAAATGCGGTAACGGACAGAAAAGTGTTTAAAACTGAAATAAATATCAACTGGCCGTTTAGTCCAGCAGTTAATCCTGCGGAACACACGAGTTGTTCAATTGTCTTCTGCTGTCCAGCTCCAGTAAAGTTTGCTGCTGCCATTTAGCTGGGATGATATGGCTGTTTGTAGGAGCTGGTATCGATTAGCTATTACTGCTGAAAATTTTCAGTGTAGAAAGTTACAAAAAGACTTCACAACTGACGAATAATCTAAACTATTTTTAAAATGCCTTTTTCAAGTTTGCTTGACATGTTGAATTTGGGAAGACAAACAAATCTAGCGGGTGGCCAATTAGCTGATTAAATAAATAAAGATAAAGTAAAAATTATAAAGAGAACATCGTTTAGCTATGTCTTAAACTTCGGGAAATATTTCGCAAATTCTGAAAAATTCTTCCCGTTATTCTAAATTATAATTTTTCCCTCCATCACGCATCAAACTAATCGTTAGTCATGTTAGCCATATTGTTTACAAAAATAGTGTCTGAAACAGTGCGGGTGGCAATGTATCACACATTTTAAAACGGGAATAGTGTGAATTTTAATTTTTTTTCTTCAGATCGGGCATTATTTGAATGTAGCAAAAGTGATTTATCTCAGTTTTCGAGTTGTTTTCCTAGAGACTAATTTTCGATGTATTTCAGTCCTAGATGAGAACTAATGTCACCTGCTCATTCATGGATTGCTCAAATCCGTGACGTTTCAAGCTTTTCCGATACATGGGACTGTAAAATCTACATCTACTCGTGCTTTTGAAAATGAAAAGGTCATCTACACACCGTCAGCGAGAGAAACAACATATGTAAACTGCACATTCTGGAGAAAATAACAATCAAAATTCATGCTGTTCCAACGTTTGGGAGAAGTTTAGGGTAGATTATTATATTGCTGCCGCTACACTCTGGCCATCCATTCGTGTTTGTCATTTCAGGGGAGTGTTCACATAGTGCTAACCTCTTAACTTTCTTTCAGGGTTATTATTTATTTTATTTATGTTGTCGCCGATGTATTCATCGTTGCACTTTTTCACTCTATTTTCAGTTGTCATGTCTATTCATTTGTATCCTGAATAAACCCTTATTGTATTGCATTGCATTGTATTATATTTTATACCATGCCATAGGAAATACAGCCAATCAGAACACAGGAATGGCGTTGTATTTTCGACAGTAATACATAGATTTAGCCAAGCCTACAAGCGGAGCTCCTGATTAGAAAAATTAACCATAAATGAAAAGAGGATTTTCCCCCTGGATCAGAAACTCAAAAAATAATGAATTGTCAGCATGTGGTTTCACTATTTTTTTCTAGTTACATTTTAACAAACCATACCTAATGAGTGTAACCAAGATTGTAGAAATTACGTACACAATATATAAGGGACTTTGCAAGAGACGATTGCGCAAGGAATATGTCGGAAAAAAAGTCGACAACGCGTCAGGGTTTAATTTGCTCCGAAATTTTGCCTTTGCATGTACGCCCTCACTCTCGCCCAGAGTAATAACCTGGCTTGAGCCCTCGATCCAATCGAACAGACAGTACCTGGTTGGCAGTCACCTTAAAAAAAAAGCCCGACCTCTTGACCTGAGCCCGCAGCATGGTCACGTGATACTGGTCTGTGAATAACATGTTTTGACAGCTGTCAATTAATCATAACATGGATGTCCAATATCAATGATGTACCTATGGTAACGATGCTACTATCTCATTTTTGGCGTACGGCCGTACGTACGTAGGGACAGTCACGTGACAACCAAAATTTTTCAGATCGATGGGTTACCAAATTTTCGAAGGTATGGGTCTCCGCTCGCGCGCCTTCAGCGAGCAGGAGCTCCGCTATTACATACAACTTTCCCATCGTGCGCCGCGCGTATAAAGCAGTGATTGTGTGTTGACCAATAGTTATGCAACGCGGTCACGTGGTATGCCATGGAAGTAAACAAACAAAATATCTACAATACGAAAATAAAACATCATATATTTATACACCAGATACAACTACGCTTTTTTAGAACTGGTAAATAAGCGCGCGAGCCAAAACAGACAACCAAATTTATGCACGAAGTCCTAGGAGACAGCCTTGATGAACAAAGAATGTGTGCATATCCTGTTATTGAACAAGCGTTGCTAAATTTGGCTGTCATATTCAAATTAACAACTGCATTTCCCTCTTTGAACACTTTGCAGTTAATTAGGGAAGGTGGGTGGTCAAATGAATATCAATTGGATCGATAGAGCGTTTTCACTCACGTGATGAAATTTGCATATCGTCATGACAACCGACTTCATCCGCCATATTGGTGTTCGATCGCAAAATGCGTACTGCCCATGCTAACCAACGGTGAACACCTGGGACATTCTGTACGACATTCTAGCGTTCTTAGCAAAGAAATTTAATTTTTGTCATCATGGTCCTTTGCCTCATTGTCGGATGTGGCAATAAAACGGGCAAGATACGGCCCACCCCTGAGAAAGTAAGTTTTTTTCGTGTTCCACGTGTTGATGTTAACCAAGGAGAGTACATGGAAGAGTTGACTTTGGAGCGAAGAAGAAGTTGGATTTCTGCGATCAGCAGAGAGGCTTTAACCGACTCTATTTGAGAAAATGACCGGGTTTGCAGCAAGCATTTCGTGTCAGGAGAACCTGCTAAAGACTGGGATCGTTTTAATGTAGATTGGTTCCCTACTTTGAGTCTTGGGCATTCTAATAGTGATGTTGCCGGAAGGAATTACATGCTAGTTGTAATAATATTAAGGCCTTCATGTAGGGTATCTACGGGAAGGGACTACAGGTGTATCCAAGTGCTCAATGGAACTCAATTGTCCCTACAAAGATAAAAATATAAATTTCGGTTTCAAGTCAACAACTAATTCTTAGCATAGTATAATCCTGGTAGTTCATCAGCAGAGCCATTATCAGCACTATGTTTTTGTAATTGAAACAACTTGGGAAGATCCACAGTTGATTACATCTTTCTGTTTATTCCAAGATCAATACATGTAAGCAGAAGTGTTTGAGACAAACTAGACAAAGTGTTTGACTTTGTTTCTAAAAGAAGTTTCATATATTAAGTCATTCAAATGTAGGAAACATTTGCAATAGACCATTCTTTAGGGAGCGATAAAGAAGTACTCTCATTTTGCAGATATCAAATTGCACAGTTTGGGGAGGTATGCCATAGGCTAGGCAGGTTGCAAAGGCAGGAGCAAATACCCCACGGTCACTACCATTTTGATGTTGCTGAACAGGAGCAACTTGAATGCCAGTAAAATTTGCCTGTCCAACAACATTAATTACCTGATCTTCTACTTCACTATAAATGATGTTACGGTAAAGACTGTCATATAAATTCACTGTGCCATCTCCACACCCCACCGATGCTATACACACCCAGTGTTGTTCCCCAGTGTGTAAAATCTGAATAAATTCACCATTGACCTGATTAAAGTTTCTGCAGGGACCCAAAGTTGGTCTCTGCAGACCCTCAACTCCAGGGTTAATTTTTCTAAGACATACATGCACTGCATGAATGATATCACAATCAAGCCAGCCGTGGGGGGACAAAATCAGTTTGTTGTGTTGTTCATTGAGCTTTGATAGGGATGCTGACTTTTCAGTAAGGCCTGTTGAAATTCCAGTTATAATGACATCATCATCTGACTTGCATGCATGTAATTCACAGGGTTCGTACGGGTCCTGGAAAACCTGGAAAGTCCTGGAATTTTATTGTGGCATTTTCCAGGACTGGAAAGTCCTGGAAAAGGGCTACTGGTCCTGGAAAGTTGTGGAAATCTGTTAAACTCAAGTAAAAAAAAAAAACATGAAATGTATGGCAGACAGTAAGGAGAATTAACATTGAGATAATGGGACTGAAAGGGTTAACGTGAATTTTAGAGTCCTGGAAAAATCAATCTGAGTCCTGGAAAAGTCCTGGAAAAGTCCTGGAAATTTGTTTCTGAAAAAGAGTACGAACCCTGTGTAAAGAGTCCTTTGCTTCTTTAGCTTCCTTGGTATTTAGCTTGACTTTGCCCTCTGACTTACAACCCATACATTCCCATGTTGTAAGGGCATTGTTTTGCATCCTTTTAAAGTTTAAGCAAGCCAAATGAAAAAACTGTCCGTTTTCACACAATGGGTTATGACATTTAAGGACTTTATCGGAAGGCAATGGCTACTTTTTGCACAAACATATGCAGTCCAGTTCAAGAGCTTCATCCAAATGTTCTTTTGTTTGTTTGCCTTTTGATTTCTTACTTCTGGCTCCAGCAGTTTTTTGGCACAGAGGACAAAACCACTTGTTGGGTACTTTTTGGACTTTCAAGCAGGTTAAGTGAAAAGAAGAAATGGGACATGCTTGGTTGCTGCATGTTACAATAGTATCAGTAGTATTCATCCTGGAAAAGCAGACAGGACTGAGACCAGATGATGGCTGAGACACATTTCTTTTCTTGGCATACCACCTTCCAAGGATTTCTGGTAGAACACAATATCTCCAAAAGTGATTTAGTTTGGGAACAACAGAATTCCAGTGACAGATATCTGGGAGAATTCTTTCACAGAAAAAAGCAATTTGTTCATTGAAACCACAAAGAACAAAGTCACAGTAATTGTATCCAGTAGTGAATATTTGCTGTTGTGATTGGTAATAGTATGCATGTTCTCTTTTAAGACTTGTAGCTCCATTTTCTGACTTTAAACATGAATTGGACTTCCCAGGGTAATCTTTGAGGTCTGTATCCTTCAAACAATAGGGGAACTTTACAGCAATGAAACGGGTGCGTAGGGAACTTCTTTGACGGCTGCTGGTATCAAACAGCTACATTTCACCTGTGTACATGACAGATTTTCGTTCACACGATTCCATGCTTCAATGCAGAAGAGGACGCTCGCAATATGCGAGCAGCACTCTCCTTGTCCTGCCATACATCCAACGCAGTGTGCGAAAAGAACAGTACCATTTTCCTCGGTTATAATCCACAATATTAATGTATCACACGGATGGTTCATTCTCTGCGAATGCCTGACTTTTCTGAGAACAATGTAGTTGTTTCCTATTTTGTGCCCTTTTAAACAGCTCACAAACCCTGAAACGATCTGATTAAGTGCTCGCAAACTCCGAAAAGCTTGAAATTGATCCTTGCTGTAGTAGCTTGTCCCAAGCAGTAAAAATGATAGCAAATCCATGGATTTGACCCGTGGCAAATAGTCTGGATCATACGTTTTGTCTGGAATTAAAATGGGATCGATACCAACGCAAGAAATCTTTTCATGGTAATGTTTCTTCACGTGGGGATCGAGGTTGTTCGCATAATCGGTAAGGGGATTTGCCGCCATCTTGAAAATTATGGAACACCAACATGGCGACTCAAATTTCCCGCGAAATTTGTGACGTCATGTGAAAACGCTCTATTTGAGTCGGACGAAGGTGGCTCACCTCGATCTTTCGACCACCCACCTTCCTTAATTTAACCATTTTAAGATTCACTGCGTCAACCGTTTATACAAATGGCTCGGGTGATATAACTATTCCCGTTTTAAAATGTGTGATACATCGCCACCCGCACTGTTTCAGACACTATTCTTGTAAACAATATGACTAACAATTACTTCGATGCGTGATCGAGGGAGAAATTATAAATAAGAATGACTGGAAGAATTTTCAGAATTTGGGAAATATTTCCTGAAGTAAGACATAACCTTTAAAACCAATAGTTAAACAATGTTCTCTTTATAATTTTTATTTTATCTTTATTAATTATTTACTCAGCTAATTGACTACCCGCTAGATTTATTTGTCTTTCCAAATTCAGGTTTAAGCAAACTTGAAAAAGGCGTTATAAAAAGAGTTTAGATTATTCATCAGATGAGAAGCCCTTTTGTAACTTTTCTACACTGAAACGTTTTCACAGTGATAGCTAATCGATTCCAGCTGCTACAAATAGCCATATCATCTTACAAACTAAATGGCAGCAGCAAACTTTATTGGAGCTGGACAGCAAAAGACAATTGAACAACTCACGTGTTCCGCAGGACTAACTGCTTGACTACACGGCCAGTTGATACATATTTCAGTTTTAAACACTTTTCTGTCCGTTACTGCATTTCTTGGGAATGCTCTGATCCTAATAGCTCTCCACAAGGAGTCTTCACTTCATCCTTGCAGCAACTGATCTCTGTGTTGGTCTAATTACAGAACCTATTGGATGTCTGTGGTGAATGAACATTGGAATATTTGTCCTCACCTAATTGTGGCAAGTTTTGTAACAAGTTATATCTTGTGTGGAGTGTCGGTCGCAACTCTGACAGGACTAAGCGTGGACAGCCTTCTTTCTCTGTCGTTGGGACTGAGATACAAACAAGTTGTAACTTTAAAGCGAACCTACCTGATCGTCATTACCTCTTGGGCTACTAGCGCTGTCTTTTCAGCAATGTGGTTTTGGAATCCCCTGATAACCACATGGTATCGGGCACCATAGGTATACCCCTACATCTTATAATGTCCACCTTCTCTTACACAAAGATTTCCTCACCCTCCGTCATCACAACACTCAGATTCACAGCCACAATGTTCCACAACCACACCAAACAAATCAACTGAACATAGCACGATACAAAAAGACAGTTTCCACTGCAATATGGTTGCAACTGACGCTGGTCGCTTGTTATCTACCGCGTGGTGCAATGACTGCTTTGAGGGCTAAAAGTGGACTATCTGTATCTTTTTATCTCGCTAGGATTTATACAACCACTTTAATTTTCTTAAACTCGTCTTTAAACCCAATTCTTTACTGTTGGAAGCTAGGTGAAGTTAGAAGGACACAATAGGACCAGTGCTTTGCCATTGTTTTACAAGTTAGTTCTTGTAGACCAATAGAATGAACATGGCTAATAATGTATTACGACTTAGATTTTAGAAGTCCTCGTAACCGTTGCCTAACATTAAAAGTGGTGCTTACTCATTTTATTATATCAGTATGAAATACTTTCCCAGCAATAAGATAGCCATTGAGAAAGTTTTCATCATTGTTGTAAAGAAATATAAAAACTGTTCTAAAATGTAAGTTGACCATGCACCTGTGAATAAAGATGGAAAACAATAAATTGCCATCTTTCTTTGTGTGGACTACATCACGCATAATAAAAAGAGATTTGACTCTTGACAAAATACAGTTATGAGGTTAAACAGTAAGAAGGCTTTGATGCAATAAGGTTATTGGAATGGTGAACAGAGAGTATTTTTTGCGACAAATTTGATCATTTTCAGCCAAAGTTTAAGACTTCCTTCTTAGCAAGGCTCATATTTCTTGGCATTAAGGTTTACTTGGCGTGGGAAGTTATTCGAAATAGAGGGAGGGAAAATTGACTTTTAATTAGTTATTTTTATCGAGAAAACTGAAGTTGTTAAATAAGCAAAAAAAAGATTTACGAGCGATGAATTGAAATACACTTTTGTTGTTTCAAAACATTTTTTTAAGGCTGTCCACCCTAAGTTACGCTAGTCAGAATAATATGAATTTTAATTGTTTTTTTCTTCAGATCGGCCATTTTGCGGATGTAGCAAGAATAATTTATCTCAGTTTTCGAGTTATTTACCTCGAGACCAATTTTCGATATATTTTAGTCCTAGATGAGAACTAATGTTACCTGCTCATTCATGGGCTGCTCGAAATCCGTGACGTTACTAGCTTTTCAGATACGTGGGGCCTTAAAAATCGATGAACGTCTACTCGTGCTTTTGGAAATGGAAAACGTCATCTGCACAATGTAAACGAGAGAAGCAACATATGTAAACTACACATTCTGGCGATAATAACATTCAAAATTCATGCAATCCCAGAGTTTGGGATTGCATGAATTTTGCCGCTATTCTGCCTGTCCATTCGTGTTTTTTATTTCAAGCCAGTTTTCACGTAGCGCCAACCTCTTAAAGGCCAAATGAACCATAATTTAGAGCGACGAAATGTTAAAAAATGAGGAAACTTCTGCGGAAATTTTTCTTTCTGAGCCGTGAATTAACTTAAAATTAACTGTGTTTTCAGGAAAAGCTAAGCAGCAGTGTTTGGAAAGATAATTTTTAATTTGTCAGTTTATGATAGCGATGACAACAGCTGGCTCACAGTTTGTTGAACTTAAGGTGGCTGGCAACAGTTTCCAGCATTTCTCAGCACTTCTGTTTCAATGGATGAATACTACCAAATAGTTTAGTTTATGATACAACCATGGCCTAAAAGAGGGCTCTTTTTGATGTAGAAGACACAGTAGATTGAGAACAAAAAAAGAAAAAATCAACGAGGAAAACTGTTAAAAAGTAGGTTTGTGGGGCGGTGTTCTACTGTGACGGCAAAAATAATTTTATTTGCGTGTAAAACTAGTGGCAACAGCTTCTTCTCTTGATTTATACAATCCATTAGAAGGAGTAGTTTTTACTTTAGTCGATAATTTCAAGGAAAGGCTCGCTATTTCATCGTTTATCCCCATTCTTATGAATAGTGAATACGTTTATTGGGTCGGTAACCAGGCAACCCAAATAAAAACGAACGAAGAAACATGTGCATGCCTTGTCCTGTAAACCTGAGCCGCGGATCGAAATAACGTGCTAGTACTGATACCAAATCATACAGACCCCTCAAGCTGGTAAGGAAACAACTGAGACAAGGAAGACAACCGAAATATCTACACCATTAAAAATAAAACGCCATAACATTATACACCAGATACAACCTTATTTCTGTAGGGGAAGATCGTCTATTACGTCCCAGGGGACGGGGAAAGAGGGGAGGGGAGAGTGGGGAGGGGGTGAACAGCTCTTGAAAAAATGTTTTTTTAAAAATATAGCATTTTTTTATTCATCACTCATGCATGTTTAAACCTAACGAATTCAGTTTTCTCTTTGGAAACGACTAATTATAATAGTAGTTGTTTTTCCTCACGTTCTTTAGAATTAACTTCCATTAACAAATAAATTTCATGTTGCCGTGCGTCTGTTGAGTAATAGATCACAGACGACGTCAAAATGTCGTAAGAACAATAAAGTTGCACACGAGGCGATAGCCGAGTGTGTCACTAATGTTCTTACCACATTTTGACGTCTTCTGCGATCTATTACTGAACAGAAGCAAAGCAACATGGAATCTGTTTGTTTTATATAATAACGAAACAAACTACTACGCCTCTTTTTTTTCAAAATCTTTCAACATAACTCGAAAGACGGCCTTTGCCCACTTTGGCGAACACGAAAAAAGCCATTTGACGTAATCTATTTTCTATACAAAATGAGGCAATCTCATTGGTTGCTATGCGTAGCAAAAAAATGTGACTGGTCTAGGAAAATTACGCCACTGTCAAACTTGACTCGAGGGTCGCTTCTCGTGGAATAAAAACTTACGGCGAAAGCAGAGTTGAACTGCGAAATCTACAAATCTTAAAGAAAATGCTGGAAAATTAAAGTCAGTTTTTGTCATCGAAGCAGCCCTGTGGGCCGACAAGCTTGGATGTTGCCCTGAATACTGCAGTAGTTGATAAAATACGCTGGGAAAACTTCCGGTTGCGGTCAACTGAAGGCCATTCGATTCGAGGTTTGAGTGAAAGGAGCATTAGTGACGGCGGAAATTTGTGTCCTTTGTTGTTGAATCGGTTTGAAATAGTGTCGGAGACACCTTTAAGCTGCGATACAGTTGGCCGTTAGCTGTAGCGAGCTATACTTTTCTCGCTGCTGTGCCCTGAAACGGACTGGGACATTTGTATCGGAAAGGAAGGTTTATGTGCCTATTTTAACTGATTTTAAGAAATGATGTTTTGATGTTTCATTTCTGGCATCAATCAGTGTGTCAACAATTATTTTGAGACCGAGAAAAGTTGAATTTTTTAAATACATTAATTTCATAAACATTTTTTTTATTGGCTTTGTTAAATTCGAGATAAGGCAATTGTTCTCGGCTTACCAAGGCCAATTTTGAGCTCGGTTTAGTCTCGCTCAACAGCCTGACGACTGAGACTGCTGAAGTAATTTTTCTGAGTCATTTTCTAACAAAGAAACGGCTTTATCTTTCTTGTTCCTCCTTGTTTTACCAGTCCAATTCCTCGGCAAGACTTTTCTGCACCTTATCTTTTGCCAGTCACGTAAAATATTACCTAAATTCTCAAACCTTTCCGCCGTTTTAAAACACAGAGGAAAAAACTTTGTAATTTTTTTCCATAAAAAAGAAGTACTATTGAAATAGTCCTAATTGATTTGTGATTTTCGACTTTCAACCCTCAGGAAATTGTTTTATCTCAAGGTTTTCACAATACGGATATTTGTAGTTTTAGCTGCAGGGTGTGAACAGAGATCAAAAAGTACCACTGAAAGTTTTTTTTTTTTTTGCAAAAGAATACGTTTGTGGTGGCTCTGAAAAGAGTCGTCTCGAATAGCTCCACAAAGAGCCGTTTTAAACTTTTCTTGAACTTTTCGTACGAGGAAGAATTAACAGCCGATTCGGTGTCTGGTCGTTTCGATACAAAGTCGTTTTAAGAGTCCCTGTCCATAAATATGAAAAATAACTCGGCAAGGGTCGAAAATTCGATTTCGCTCATATTTTTACGGTAGATAGGCTAGGGCATGACAAAAACTACTGGATAGTTTTTTTGACAAAATATCCTTTTATTTCAAAGAAATACGCAAATTACCAAATTCTGTTAAAATCGTAATTTGACGCACCATTTTATTAAACAAGTTTGAGAGCCTCGCATGCAAAACCACATCATTCTTCCGTCTTTAAAACACTCAAATATTTTTGTGCAATGTTTAGTTGTGTACTGGGTTGATTTTAGGGAATGTTGCGGTTTTTGTTGGGTGCAAAATAATTAAATTTCAAAGACATGTATTTCGTTCACTTAAAAGTATTTCGTAAAATAATTGATTTTCACCATGTGCGAAACCTTCAAATGGATTAAGCCTCTGGTGGTTGAATCGCAGAAGGATGGTCTACAGATTCCTGTAAAAATTTCTTTGGACAAATGATTGTGAGCGACGCGAGAGCTTTTCAAAGTATGTTAAAAATGCAAATATTTGACCATCCTTGTCAAATTTCAATTTACGGGTTAGACATATATTTTAGCACACGCAACATGTCTTGAACTATATTAAGTTGAAATAGACACAGAGCTGATAATTTCGAAATGTTCTAACCTTATTTGCTGTAAAAGGCAAGTCCAAAAGCCGATTTGACGTACGTGTTTCTGTCACCTTTCGTAGCACATAAAGCAGAAGTTTGCTTTTGTTTACATAACGTCCGATGTACATCGTCGACTGTCAACTTATTAACTGCGCGGCCATGGGCCGAGCGCGGTTCATGTTCTACCCGTGGTGTATTATTATTTTTGTTGTTGTTGTTGTTGTTTTTGTCGGTGACCAGACCCAAGCTCCCTCTCGGCCAAATTTTGAGTCACGCAACGTGTGATGTTTATTCGCCAAAAGCTATTAAAACATTAATACACGGACAATTTTACGGATATTATTCTTTACCTCATTGGTAAGGAAATAACCATCGCACTCAAGATAGCCGTGGATAACGCATTTCTTGAATTACGTGACTCGTGTGACTTCTTTGCTAGCCCTTTACTTAAGGGAAAAAACAATTAAATTTAATTGTGACTTTTAAGAAAGAAAGCTGTTGTTAATAGTGTTTGTATCTTCATGCCCATACATATCCCAAAGAAAGTTCCAGATTAAGAATATTACGTCATCGGAGATTTCACAACGGCTACGACTGATGGTGCAATAATACAGTTTGTGTTGATCAAGTGATGTGGTGTCTACAGTAATAAATGAATCATCAAGGATTGCTTTGGAATGTGCAATGCGTTGCGATTGAAGTGCTAAGAAAACAGTTAAATTTTAAAAGCGCGGTTATAAGATCTAACAGATCTTGTTTTATGGTCGAATACCATGAATCTATGACCCTCTTTCGACACATATGATCACATCTGCATCTAAGTGAAAAACGGCTAAGTGATTTGTAGATAGTTGTTTGCTTTGCACTACACCAAAATATTACGTTTGATCATCGTTTGATCTATTACTGCTGCTCGAATCCTTGCTTGCAGCGGTTCCTTATTTGTTCGTCACGCAATGTCATCCCATTTTAGGGGGTAGGGGTAGGACAATTTTTATCCTAATATGTAAGGTTCCGTAACGCTTGAAACCACAGGGCGCACACAATCTTGTTGAGTAGGAAGAGATTAAATTAAACAATGAAAAGAATGAATAGTTAACCATTGCCCGTGTTGTCATCTTTTACTAGACAACCGCTACCTACGTGCCCTGCGTAAATACAGTAACGCTTAACTCGTACCTAGGTCTTTTCGCGCTGTGCAATTATTTTTGGTTTACATATAATACAGTGGGCTACCCTTGGGGAAATGGGAGGTGGCCGCTTTATAGGGGTTGGCCGCTTAATAGAGGTTGGTGTACCTTGAATATTTGTTCACTATCGGGTTCTAAATTTAGCTAAATTTCTTAGTAAACATGGAGTCAATTCAAGACAATCATGATAGACGTCATTCTCGGAGACTCAGGGGCAGTTAGTGGGGGCAGGGAAAAAGTCTAAATGGGTCTTCGCCCGACCTTTTTTCTCACCCATTTAGACTTTTCCCCCGCTCCCAATAACTGCCCCTGCCCTCCGAGGATGATGAATTGATTCCATGTTTACTAAGAAATTTATAACCTGATGATGAAAAAATATTCAAGGTACACCAACCTCTATTAAGCGGCCAACCCCTATAAAGCGGCCACCTCCCATTTCCCCAAGGGTAGCCCACTGTATTATATGTAAACCAAAAATAATTGCACAGCGCGAAAAGACCTAGGTACGAGTTAAGCGTTACTGTATTTACGCAGGGCACGTAGGTAGCGGTTGTCTAGTAAAAGATGACAACACGGGCAATGGTTAACTATTCATTCTTTTCATTGCTTAATTTAATCTCTTCCTACTCAACAAGATTGTGTGCGCCCTGTGGTTCCAAGCGTTACGGAGCCTTACATATTAGGATAGAAATTGTCCTACCCCTACCCCCTAAAATGGGATGACAGCATTGCGTGACGAACAAACAAGGAACCGCTGCAAGTAAGGATTCAAGCAGCAGCAATAGATCAAACGATGATCAAACGTAATATTTTGGTGTAGTGCAAAGCAAGCAACTATCTACAAATCACCCAGCCGTTTTTGACTTAGAAGCAGTGGTGATCATATGTGTCGAAAGAGGGTCATAGATTCACGGTATTCGACCATTAAATAAGTTGACAGTTGGCAATGTACATCGGACGTTGTGTAAGCAAAAGCAAACTTCTGCTTTATGTGCGACGAAAGGTGACAGAAACACGTCAAATCGGCTTTTGGACCTACCTTTTACAGTAAATAAGGTCAGAACATTTCGAAATTATCAGCTGTGTGTCTATTTCAACATAATATAACTCAAGACGTGTGGCGCGTGCTAAAATATATGTCTAACCCGTAAATTGAAATTTGACGACGGATGGTCAAATATCTGCATTTTCAACGTACTTTGAAAAGCTCTCGCGTCGCTCACAATCATTTGTCCAAAGAAATTTTTACAGGAATCTGTAGACCATCCTTCTGCGATTCAACCACCAGAGGCTTAATCCATTCGAAGGTTTCGCACATGGTGAAAATCAATTATTGTTACAAAGTACTTTTAAGTGAATGAAATACATGTCTTTGAAATGTAATTATTTTGCACCCAACAAAAAGTGCAACATTCCCTAAAATCAACCCAGTTTACAATTAAACATTGCACAAAAATATTTGAACGTTTTAAAGACGGAAGAATGATGTGGTTTTGCATGCGAGGCTCTCAAACTTGTTTAATAAAATGGTGCGTCAAATGACGAGTTTAATGGCATTTGGTAATTTGCATATTTCTTTGAAATAAAAGGATATTTTGCGAAAAAAACTATCCAGTAGTTTTTGTCATGCCCTAGCCTATCTACCATAGGAATATGAGCGTCTGATTTTTACAGGCAGGCACTCTTAAGTCAATTCGATACCAAACTTTAAGATACCCTGCAGCCTGAAATTATTGTAGAATTTCCACGTTTAGATTGCCAAACGATACAAAATCGTTTTGTTTTGTAGTGGGCGATGGCTCGTCCGACTTCCCTTCAAATCGGGCTTGTTTCAGAGAAGAAGTTCAGCGTATTCAGCTAGCGGAAAAAGTTCCGAGACCTCCAGACAAACATGATTTTTCTCCTTCGGGGATAACATTTTTGCGATCTATCGCTGTCGTATGCGTCTAATCTCTTTTTATTATGCGCGATGCAGTACACACGAAGAAAAATCAGTGGCAATTTATTGTTTTTCATCTTTATTCACAGTTGCATTGCAAAGTTACAGTTTAAAACAATTTTTATATTTCTTTACAACAGTGATGAAAAATTTCTCGATGGCTATCTTATTGCTGGGAAAGCATTTCAGGCTGATATACTAAAATATACTATAATGAGTAAGCACCACTTTTAATGTAAGGCAATTGTTACGAGAACTTCTAAAACCTTAGTCGTAAAACATCATTTACGCTTTTTATCGTATTGATCTACAAGAGCTAACATAACTTGTAAAACAATGGCAAAGCACTTTTCTGACTGTGTCCTTCACTGCTTGTCTAACTTCATCTAGCTTCCAACAGTAAAGAATTGGATTTAAAGACGAGTTTAAGAAAATTAAAGTGGTTGTATAAATCCTAGCGTGATAAACAGATACAGATAGTCCACTCTTAGCCCAAAAAGCAGTCACTACACCATGAGGTAGATAACAAGCGACCAACGTCAGTTGCAGCCATATTACAGTGGAAACTGCCTTTTTGTATCGCCCTATGTTCAGTTCATTTGTCTGGTTTGGTTGTTGAACATTGTGGCTGTGAATCTCAGTGTTATGATGACGGAGGGTGAGGACAATTTTTGTGTAAGAGAAGATGGAGATTATAAGATATAGAGGTATACCTATGGTACCATACCATAAGGTTATCAGGGGATTCCAAAATACCATTCCTGAAAAGGCAGCGGCAATAACCCAAGTGGTAATAACGGTCAGGTAAGTTCGCTTTAAAGTTACAACTTGTCTGTATCTCAGTCCCAACAACAGGGCAAGAAGTCTATCCACGCTTAGTTCAGTCAGAGTTGCGAACGACACTCCACACAAAGTATAACTTGTTACAAAACTTGCCACCGATAGGTGAGGACAAACATTCCAATGTTCATTCACTTCAGACATCCAATAGCTCACAGAGAGAGGCTCTGCAAATAGACCAACACAGAAATCAGCTGTTGCAAGGCTACGAAGTAAGAGCTTGGATGGGGGATGAAGTGATGAAGACTCCATGGGAAGAGCAATTAGGATCAGAGAATTTCCAAGAAATGCAGTAACGGACAGAAAAGTGTTTAAAACTGAAATAAAAGTCAACTGGCCGTGTAGTCCAGCAGTTAATCCTGCGGAACACATGAGTTGTTGATCTGTTTTCTGCTGTCCAGCTCCAGTAAAGTTTGCTGCTGTGATTTAGTTAGTAAGATGATATGGCTGTTTTCAACAGCTGGAATCGATTAGCTTTTTCTGTGAAAACGTTTCAGTGTAGAAAAGTTACAAAAGGGCTTCTCATCTGACGAATAAGCTAAAATATTTTTATAATGCCTTTCTCAAGTTTGCTTAGACCTATATTTGGAAAGACAAATAAATCTAGCGGTAATCAATTAGCTGAGTAAATAATTAATAAAGATAAGATAAAAATTATAAAGAGAACATTGTTTAACTATTGGTTTTGAAGGTTATGTCTTAAACTTCAGGAAATATTTCGTAGATTCTGAAAATTCTTCGAGTTATTCTAATTTATAATTTCTCCTTCGATCACACATCGTAGTAATTGTTAGTCATTGTTTACAAGAATAGTGTCTGAGACAGTGCGGGTGGCAATGTACCACACATTTTAAAACGGGAATAGTGTGAATTTTAATTGTTTTTTTCTTCAGATCGGCCATTTTGTGGATGTAGCAAAAATAATTTATCTCAGTTTTCGAGTTTTTTACCTCGAGACCAATTTTCGATATATTTCAGTCCTAGATGAGAACTAATGTTACCTGCTCATTCATGGCCTGCTCGAAATCCGTGACTTTACTAGCTTTTCAGATACATGGGGCCTTAAAAATCGATGAACGTCTACTCGTGCTTTTGGAAATGGAAAAGGTCATCCGCACAATGTAAACGAGAGAAACAACATATGTAAACTGCACAAGCGAAAATAACAATCAAAATTCATGCAGTTCCAGAGTTTGGGAGAATTTTAGGGTGGATTATTACATTGCTGCCGCTACACTCCGCCCGTCCATTCGTATTTTTCATTTCAAGGGAGTGTTCACATAGTGGTAACCTCTTAACTTTCTTTCAGGTGCTTTTTTTATTTTAATTATGTTATCGCCGATGTATTCATCGATGCATTTGTTTTACTCTATACTCAGAAGACAGGAAAGCCGTTGTATTTCCGACGGTAATATATAAATTTAGCCAAGTTACAAGCGAAGCTCCTGATTACAATAATTAACCATAAATGAAAGGAGAATTTTTTCCCCGTGGGTCAGAAACTCAAAAAATGATGAATTTTGAGCATGTGATTGTTAAGCGTGTGGCTTCACTATTTTTTTCCAGTTGCATTTTAACAAACCATACCTAGTGGGCGTAACCAAGATCGTAGAAATTACGTACGCAATATATCAGGGACTTTGCAGGGATTTCGGAGACGATTGTGCAAGGAATATGTCGGAAGAAAAGTCGACAACGCGTCAGAGTTTAATTTGCTCCGAAATTTTGCCTTTGCATGTACGCCCTCACTCTCCCCCAGAGTAATAACCTGGCTTGAGCCCTCGATCCAATCGAAAAGGCAGTACCTGGTTGGCGGTCACCTTAAAAAAACCCTGCGACCTCTTGACCTGAGCCCGCGACATGGTCATGTGATACTGGTCAGTGGATACCTTGTTTTGACAGCTGTCAATTAATTTCAACATGGATATCCAATATCAATGATGTACCTATGGTAACGGTGCTACTCTCATTTTCGGCGTAGGGCCCTACGTACGTAGGGACAGTCACGTGACAACCAAGATTTTTCATATCGATGGTTACCAAACTTTCTAAGGTATGGGACTCCACTCGCACGCGTTCGGCGAGCAGGAGCTCCGCTATTACATACAACTTTCCCATCTTGCGCCACGCGCAAAAAGCAGTGATTGTGTGTTGACCAATAGTTACGGAACGCGCTCACATGGTATGCCATGGAAATAGACAAACAAAATATCTACAATACGAAAATAAAACACTATATATTTATACACCAGATACAACTATGCTTTTCCAGAACTGGTAAATAAGCGCGCGAGCCAAAACAGGCAACCAAATTTATACACGAAGTCCTAGCAGGCAGCCTTGATGAACAAAGAATGTGTGCATATCCTATTATTGAACAAGCGTTGCTAAATTTGACTATTATAGTCAAATTAACAACTGCATTTCCCTCTTCGAACACTTTGCAGTTAATTTAGAATATCAATTGGATCGATTCGACTCGGACGAAGGTGGCTCACCTCGATCTTTCGACCACCCACCTTCCCTAATTTAACCATTTTAAGATTCACACCGTCAACCGTTTATACGAATGGCACAGCTGATATAACTATTCTGACTAGTGTAAATCAGGGTAAACAGCTCTCAAAAAAATGTTTTTGAAACAAAAAAGTGTATTTCAATACATCGCTCGTCCATTTTTTTTTACTAGTTTTACAACTTCAGTTTTCTCGGTAAAATTAACTAATTAAAAATCAATTTTTCCTCCCTCTATCTCGAATAACTTCCCACGCCAAGTAAACATTTATGCCAAGAAATATGAGCCTTGCTAACAAGGAATTCTTAAACTTTGCCTGAAAATGATCAAATTTGTCGCAAAAACTACTTTCTGTTCACCAATCCAATAACCTTATCGCAATTTTTCTCTCTAACGCATTTATCTCATCCTTGGTTTAATACGCCCCAGAAGTAAAATAAGTCTATATTTACCTGACAGAATTTTGTTTTTTTAATAACTAGACGCTTCAATTTGCATTTAAGACAGACAAGCTGTCTCGAAAGAAAGATAATTGCATCGGAAACCATTTTTTTATGGAACGGTTTGAGAAGTTCGACGTGAATGCTCGTCACGCTTACCTGAATTCAATTCCGAATTCTCAACTGACTAAGTTCAAAGACTCAGTATAGCGTAGCTTCGAAATTTAATGTTCATTATAAAATACTGCTTCACATAAAAGCACATTGCATCTGTCGATTTTAATTTTAGTATGCTATATTAGTTAACTCATTTGCCCTCGCAGCTGCAGAAATATGCGCCATCTATAAAACAAAATTGCAAAAATTTGCATGCTCCAAGAAAATAAAATTCAGCTTCAATGAAGACTTGGGTCATAATAATCGAATAATTCCCGCTTGAGTGTTAACTACGTATTCCAGAGTTTCCTTGTTTCATTCTACAAATGCACAAGAAATCATTTTGCGAATATTCGTTGGGTTTCTGAACTAAAGACGAATCATGAAAACACAACCTCTGAACTCAAGGCGGTTATTATAAAATTTTAGTGCACAATTTCTCTCTTTTTTCGTAAACGACTTTTCGTGCCATAATAACTCACCCATCTCATAAAAGCTTCGTGCTTTCTGCCTGTGTTATAAGCTAATGTTTAACTTAATAACAGTATTTTGTCAAGAGTCTAATCTCTTTTTATTATGCGTGATGTAGTCCAAACAAAGAAGAATGGCAATTTATTGTTTTTCATGTCTATTCAGAGTTGCATTGTAAACTTACAATTTAGAGCAATTTTTTAATTTCTTTTTTACAACCACCATGAAACATTTGTCGACGGCTACCTTATTGCTGGAGAAACATTTCATACTGATATATTAAAATGAGTAAGCACCACTTTTAATGTTAGGCAATGGTTACGAGAACTTTTAAAAATGATCTTGGTCGTAAAACATCATTTACGCTCTTTATCGTATTGGTATACCTGAACTAACTTGTAAAACAATGGCAAAGCACCTGTCTGATTGTGTCCTTCACTGCTTGTCTAACTTCATCTAGCTTCCAACAGTAAAGAATTGGGTTTAAAGACGAGTTTAAGAAAATTAAAGTGGTTGTATAAATCCTGGCATGATAAACAGATACAGATAGTCCACTCTTAGCCCTCAAAGCAGTCACTACACCATGAGGTAGATAACAAGCGACCAGCGTCAGTTGCAACCATATTGCAGTAGAAAATGTCTTTTTGTATCGCCCTATGTTCAGTTGATTTGTTTGGTTTGGTTGTTGAACATTGTGGCTGTGAATCTGCGTGTTATGTTGACGGAGGGTGA
Source organism: Orbicella franksi (assembly GCF_964199315.1). Classification (NCBI taxonomy): domain Eukaryota; kingdom Metazoa; phylum Cnidaria; class Anthozoa; order Scleractinia; family Merulinidae; genus Orbicella; species Orbicella franksi. Next base: position 27,716,132 of record NC_138147.1, read on the forward strand.
GGAAAATCTTTGTGTAAGAGAAGGTGGAGATTATAAGACATAGAGGTATAGCTATGGTTCCATACCATAAGGTTATCCGGGCATTCCAAAACCACATTGCTGAAAAGACAGCGGTAATAACCCAAGTAATGATAACGATCAGGTAGGTTCGCTTTAAAGTTACAACTTGTCTGTATCTCAGTCCCAACAACAGGGCGAGAAGTCTGTCTACGCTTAGTTCAGCCAGAGTTGCGACCGACACTCCACACAAGATATAACCTGTTAGAAAACCTGCCGCCGATAGGTGAGGACAAATATTCCAATTTTCATTCACCACAGACATCCTATAGGCAACAGAGAGAGGCTCTACAATTAGATTAACACAGAGATCAGTTGTTGCAAGAGAACGAAGCAAGAGTTTGGACGGCGGATGAAGTGAAGACTCCTTGTGAAGAGCAATAAGGCACAGAGCATTTCCTAGAAATCCGGTAACGGACAGAAAAAAGTTAAAAACTGAAACAAATTTCAACTGGCCGTGTAGTCCAGCAGTTAAATTTGGCGAACAAGTTAAGTCTTCGACTGTTTTCTGCTGTCCATCTCCAGTAAAGTTAGGTGTTGCCATACCGATCTGCAATATAGCTATTTGTAGTTTATCCGCAAACTGGAATCACTAGCGAAACTTCTCAGTGTAGTAAATTACGAAGCTGCTTGTTACCTCAGCAACTGACAAACAATCGAAACACCTTTTATGGCGCTTGTTATCTCCTAAAACATGTCAGTACGTGGATGATAATTGACAGTTTGGAAAGAAAACTTAACTTGCCAAGCAGCTGGTTTACTGTCAGACTCTGAAGACTGACTGACGAGAGAAGCGACATGCTTCTGTTACACAGTAGTAAGAGGATAAATATGTGGAATCAAATGGTGACGAGTGAAATTGGATAATAATCTCGCGCGCGTTTTGTTTAGGCTCGGGAAATTTTCAGAATTTTGACAAAACGCTAGTGAATTATTTCCTAATTTCAAGAGAAAACCATTTGTTTAAGCTGAAAATTCGCGCCAAAATTAAGGAGTAATTTGTCGCCCATGATATTAAAGTAAGAAAGAGTAAGACTTTATTAAAGTGACTGACTCTTAGCTGCATAGAAAGCTACTTTACAGGTCTAGTGTCAACATAAGTAAGAAATGAAATAAATTTTAATGAAGAATATTAAAAATGCATAATTACTGCTAAAATCGATAAAATATAAAAATGCATCCACCGTTTTTTTCTATAAAAAAAAGAACTATTGAATTAGCCCTATATGATTTGTGATTTTCGATTTTCTACCCTTAGGAAGCTGTTTTGTCTCAGGTTTTTCACAATACGGATATTTGTAGTTTTAGCTGCAGGGTGTGAAGAGAAATCATTAAGTACCACTAAAGGTTTTTTTTGCAATGCTTAACTATCCCTGGCCCACTCCACGAGGGTCTTGATCCTGCACAAAGGGCGAATTTCGTGAGAGTGCCAGATCGCTAAGTTTACTTCAACTTCTGTGGGGAAACGTTACGTTTTATTTGTTAAGATCTTGTGGCTGAAATTATCTGAAATCTAGGGTCCAAGCGAGCACACATGACAACATACACGGCACCAGTGCGTTGGGTTTAGCAAGGTTTGGCCTGGTTGAACGTTTTTAATTTTTATAGGCACTCAAGAAGCTTGAGTGGCTCCTGGCTATCGTTTTCTTTTCTACTTAATAGCCTCCTGTGTATATCCGTAGCTCCATGGCGCTGTGAAATAAGTGATTTGTTTTTTTCTGGTCACAAGACTGTATTGCATATTTTACATGGTGGATGGTAAAGTAGCTGGCAAGTAGTACTGTCTTCATACTGCAAGCCTGGTCAAGATCTCTTCTGCTTCATCTTGAGATGGAGTCAGATCATCCTGACGTATGGCTAGTCGGCCATTTCAATCTCTACATTACAGACAACATGCTGACGTACTGGGCTATTTGGTCTGCTGCAAGCTACTCTTCTTTGCTGGAAATTTTCCTGTCACTACTGTCTTGCAGAGTTTCATCTTACTGCACTCATCCACTACACTTTGCCCTGTCCCATCACCTTCCAAGAATGTTCTTTTCGGATGTGTTCACTTTCTCAGAAAAGCGGGTTCCTCTTCGTGCTGTTCTCAGACCCATCTCATTGAGATTTCTCATGTGGATCATGATCACCAAAGGACGTTTGGGATTTCAACCCATTTTATCTTGATGCTGTCTGTCGTTTCTCTCTCTAACTCCATCTGGTGTTTACCCGCATCCATGTGTCCCTGCAGACTGTAAAAGATTAGTATTCTTTTATGAATCCCTCTTCAGGGTAGGAGCAATACACTCCTGTAGCTTTGACAACTTGGGACTCTTCTTCAATAGATTGCGAGGTCCTAGGCCATAGTTAATAGACGGGAATGGTTATGAAGCTCGGCAAATATCAAAGGAGCAAACAAAGATGCCAAAATTTGTGTTGGAAGGTCCACGACCGTGCAAAATATTATTTTGCGCTCATGTACTATGCATGAATTACGTAACCAAAACGTTTCTATTGGTCAGTTAGGGGTCGGTAGTATACAGCAATTGTGTTTTGTGCACGGTCAAGGCCAAAAAAGGGGAACAAAAACACACAACAAAGGACTTTGTTGAGTTTCATAATAATCTCCTTCTATTAACTATGCCTAAACTGAGGCTGTTGGAGCTGACACTTGTCAAACTCCTGGCTGTAAAACCAGCAGTCTCTCTTGCAGTACACTTAAGGGCTGCTCTATGCATAAGTCTGTAGGCCCTTGAGGTCTTACAAATCCATTCTTCATGTTCAGGTTTGAAACGTTTACCAGGGCCCATACCATAAGCCTTCTACACTTTCAAACCTCTAGACTTGAAGCTAAAAACAATTAGAGACAGGATCCCAGACATTGTGTGCTTCATGGTCTGGCCTGACTCTTGAGTCTTTACAATATTATTGATGCCTCACACCCTTCAACCCGCCATAGGATATCACTAGCACTTTAAATGTCTTGGCCATCATTTATGTTACGACGCACATAGCTCTGCACTGTGGCAGTTCTTCTGCCACAGAGGTCCTTTCCAGCCTGTGGATCACTGAAATCATATCTGACAGTCTTAATGCCTGTGCCTTCTCTAAGGCTGGCAAGTGAGTGGATGAGATTAGAACAAAGGTAACATCCGGTATTGTCGAGCTTTTCCTTCAAAAAAGTTACAATTGAGCAAAACATCGAAGCCATTCTTATCATTGGAGTGTGCACATCTATAAATAGAGATTGAAATCCCTTGCGCAGTGGTAATAGATATTAAATAATAACAACAATAAATATAAATAAACATAATAATTAATATTAATAATAATAACAACAACAAAAAACTATTAATCATCACTTGGTGATATTATTTCCTGCTGATCAAGGTCTTTGGTTCTTGTTCCCACGCTTTCAGAATGTACCAATTTGTGAATTTCTGGAATTTGATGAAGAAAACTGGAAAAAATACAGAATTATGTCAAAAATGTTGATTTTCGGCCAAACCCACATGAAACTAGCAGTTGCTATGGAAGCATAAAAAATGATGGGCACACAATTGCCAGATCAAAATATTTGTGAAGGATGAATGAACAGCAACTGAAAGTTTCAGCCCCTTAGAGTAAACCGTCTTTTCAATATTTAAATACCTTATTGAGGGGATGGCATCCAACCCCCACTCTCCCTTGTACGTCCGAAGGTTAAGGGATATTGCAAAGAGTTTTGCATTCATTGAGCTTCCACTGCCCTAAATAATATTCAAAGACTTTGTTAATAACATTAACATAGAAATAACTTCGATAAACTGACTCTATAATATCAAATATTTTAGATTTCGTCCTAGTCTCTTTGTTAAAACTAGCCTCTTGTCATGTTGTTTGAACAGCTTTTGTTACCAAAAAATAACGGATGCCAAAAATTTTATTCTTGATTTCATCAGGCCAGGGTGACTCTAAAGCGTGATGAAATTAGTTTTGATTTAAAAAGTTGGATTTAAGCAATATTTGAGTCAGAATTTGAGCTAATTTGCCTTATAGCTAAATGTTGCGTGACAGGGGTAGGAAATGACATTCCTTGATTAGCACCTGTCACTTCAAATGACTTGAAATTCCTGGAGTGAACTAAGATAGGTCCAATCTTTATTTGTGTGAAATACCAATAAAATTAAATGTATTCTGTAAGCAGGAGTGATGTCTAAACTTCGTGCTTATTTTAGTGACATTTTTGGGATTTTGGGCAAAAAAACCAGGAGGGGGGGGGGGGGGGTGGTCTAACTCCTCAGGGAAAAATCACAAAGCCGGTCCACTTTGTATTTTAGAGTAGTTGGGTAGTACCTTCAATCTGGCAAAGTTTAATCCAAAAGGAAAGATGACATGTATCACCCCTGCCTTGTCCTCTGGTAAACTCAGTCTTAATGGCAAAGATAGAGAGAGAATGATCTCTTGTGAACGGTTTACGGAGTTGTTCCCTCAGAATGATTTAGAAATGTCCTTTGTCCCTGAAAGAAATGACCATTCATGTTTAAATGTTCTCAGGGAGGCCCTCATTTGGCTTACGCGAGGCAAAAATGTCTGAATTAATGATCATGTTTTCCCTGAAAATGGAAACTTTCCACAAGTATCTTTAATTCAGCCAGCTTCCAAAACACTGTCTACTAACTGCTGTTCATGTTTTGGAAGACAACTTTAATTGACTGTTCCTTTGTTAATTAAGATAAAATAATCGACAACTTTCGTTTCGTTTGGTAATATAGAATTGGTTGAGTTGGTTATGTGAATGATCTGTAAACTCCACCTCATCAGTCAGCCCAGACTGTCAAGGAATGCTTGTATTGGGTCGGTAACCAGGCAACCCTAATAAATGTACGGGCGAAGGGACATGTCCTACAAACATGAGCGGTGGATCGAAATAACGCGCCAGTACTGATACGAAATCATACAGACCCCTCAAACTGGTAAGGAAACAGCCGAAACAAAGTAGACAAAGAAAATATCTACACGGTGAAAAATAAAACATTATAATAATATACGCCATATACAACTTTATTTCTCTTGAACTGGTAAAGAAGCGCGCGAGCCAAAGCATGTAACCCAGAAACACTCACACTTGAGAAAAGACAAGGAGTTGATAAATAACATATATACCCCGAGTAATGAACACGAGGCGAGAAAAAAAATAAAACAATAAACCAAATATTGTTTAATTTCTCTTTTCTTGCAAATTTACCCGCCAGTCCTAACAGGCAGCTGTGATAAACAAAGAGCGCGTGCATACCCTGTGGTGTTATTGAACAAGCGTATGCTGAATCCGGCTACTGTATTTCAATTCATGAGTATATTCCCTCTTCAAAACACTTTGCAGTTAATTTTGAACGTAAAATGGATCGATTTAACTCAGACGAAAGTGACTCACTTCGATCTTTCGACCGCCTACCATCGCTAATTTAAACTGCTGATGATTCACAGCATCCACCGTTTATACCAATGTAATTACTTTGAACAGCGTATCATGGGGTGGACAGTTCTAAAAAAACAAGTGTTTTTTAAAAAGAATTGTGCATTTCAATTCATTGCTCGTACATTTTTTTTTTTTTTGGCTAATCTAACAACTTCAGTTTTTTCGATGAAAATGACTAATTTAAAAGTCAATTTTTTCCTTCCTTTATTTAGAATAACTTCCCACGCCAAATAAACATTTATGCCAAGAAAAATGAACATTGCTAACAAGGAAGTCCTAAACTTCCGTTTGAATAAATTTGTCGCAAAATTTTTTTCTGTTTTCCATTCCAATAACTTTATCGCCATTTATCTACCACACATTTATCTGAACACGTTTTGAGAAGTTTGACAAGAATGCCCGCCATGCTAAACTCAATTAAATTCTCAAATTCTAATCCGACATAAGTTAATCTACTCAATAAAGCGTAGCTTCGAAATTTATGTTCATTATAAATTACTGCTAACGCTTCACTTAAAAGCACATTTCACCTGTCGATTTTAATTTTAGTATGCTATTAGTTAACTCATTTTCCCCTTGCAGCTGCAGAAATATGCACCATCTAAAAAAACAAAATTGCAAAAATTTGCATGTTCCAAGAAAATAAAATTCAGTTTAAGCTTCAATGAAGACTTGAATCATAATTTTCGAATAATTCCCGCTTGAGTGTTAGCTACGTATCCCACAGTATCCTTGTTTTATTCCATAAATGCATAATGAATCATTTTGTGAATATTCGTTGGGTTTCTGAACTAAAGACAAATCATGGAATTACAAACTCTGAACTTAAGGCGGTTGTTATAAAAATTTAGTGCACAATTTCTGTGTTATTTCGTAAACGACTTTTCGTGTCATAATAACTCACCCATCTCATAAAAGCTCCGCGCTTTCTGCATGTGTTATGAGCGAAAAGGAAACATCAAACCCCTCTTACTGTTTAACTTAATAACTGTATTTTGTCAAGAGTCTAATTTCTTTTTATTACGCGTGCATGATGTAGCCCACACGTACGAAGAAAGATGGAAATTTACTATTTTTTTTTCCGTCTCTATTCACAGTTGTATTGTAAACGTACAATTTAGAGCAATTTTTATATTTCTTTACAACAATAATGAAAACTTTCTCGATGGCTATCTTATTGCTGGTAAAACATTTCATACTGATATATTAAAATGAGTAAGCACCACTTTTCTGAATCAGTGTTAGGCAATGGTTACGAGGACTTCTAAAATCTTAGTCGTAATACATCATTAACCCGGTTCATCGTATTGGTCTACAAGAACTAACTTGTAAAACAATGGCAAAGCACTTGTCTGATTGTGTCCTTCACTGCTTGTATAACTTCATCTAGCTTCCAACAGTAAAGAATCGGGTTTAAAGACGAGTTTAAGAAAATGAAAGTGGTTGTTTAAATCCTAGCATGATAAACAGATACAGATAGTCCACTCTTAGCCCTCAAAGCAGTCACCACACCATGAGGTAGGTAACAAGCGACCAGCGTCAGTTGCAACCATATTACAGTGGAAACTGCCTTTTTGTATCGCCCTATGTTCAGTTGATTTGTTTGGTTTGGTTGGTGAACATTGTGATTGTGAATCTGAGTGTTATGTTGACGGCGGATGAGGAAAATCTTTGTGTAAGAGAAGATGGAGATTATAAGATATAGAGGTATAGCTATGGTGCCATACCATAAGGTTATGAGGGGATTCCAAAATATTATTCCTGAAAAGGCAGCCGCAATAACCCAAGTGGTGATAACGACCAGGTACATTCGCTTTAAAGTTACAACTTGTCTATATCTCAGTCCCAATAACAGGGCGAGAAGTCTGTCCACGCTTAGTTCAGTCAGAGTTGCGACCGACACTCCACACAAGATATAACCTGTTAGAAAACTTGCCGCCAATAGGTGAGGACAAATATTCCAATGTTCATTCACCTCAGACATCCAATAGGCAACAGAGAGAGGCTCTGCAAATAGACCAACACAGAGATCAGTTGTTGCAAGACTGCGAAGCAAGAGTTTGGACGGCGGATGAAGGGAAGACTCCTTGTGGAGAGAAATTAGGATTAGAGCGTTTCCAAGAAATGCAGTAACTGACAGAAAAGTGTTTAAAACTGAAATAAATGTCAACTGGCCGTGTAGTCCAGCAGTTAATGCGGAACACATGAGTTGTTCAGCTGTCTTCTGCTGTCCATCTCCAGTAAAGTTTGCTGCTGCCATTTAGCTGGTAAGATGATAGGGCTGTTTGTGGCAGCTGTAATCAATTAGCTATCTCTGTGGAAACGTTTCACTGTCGAAAACTTACAAAGCGGTTTCTCAACTGACGAATACGATTTAAACTATTTTTATAATGCCTTTTTCAAGTTTGCTTAAACATGAATTTGAAAGACAATTAAATTTAACGAGTAGCCAGTTAGGTGAGTAAATAAATAAAGATAAAATAAAAACCATTAAAATAACATTGTTCACCTATTGGTTTTGAAGGTTATGTCAAACTTCAGGAAATATGTCGCAAATTATGAAAATTCTTTCAGTTATTCTAAATTTCCCTTGATCAGGCATCAAACTAATCGTTAGTCATGTTATTTATATTGTTTACAAAGGTAGTGTCTGAAACAGTGCGGGTGGCAATGTATTACACATTTCAAAACGGGAATATATGTAGTGTGAATTTTAATTTTTTTTTCTTCAGATCGGCCATTTTGTGGATGTAGCAAGAATGATTTATCTCAGTTTTCGAGTTGTTTTCCCGGAGACTACGTTTCGATGTATTTCAGTCCTAGATGAGAACTAATGTTACTTGTTTACTCATGGTTGCTCGACATCCGTGATGTTTCTAGCTTTTCAGATACATGAGACCTTAAAATCTACATGTTTTATATAATCAAGAAACAAACTAGTGCAGATATAGCTTCTTTATTTCAGAATCTTTCACCATAACTCGAAAGCCGGCCTTTGCCCACTTTGGCGAACACGAAAAAAAGCCATTTGACGTAATCTATTGTCTATACAAAATGCAGCAGTCTCATTGGTTGCTATTCGTAGCAAAGAACTGTGATCACGCCACTGTCAAACTTGACTTGAAAGTCGCTTCTCGCGGAATGAAAACTCACAGCGAAAGCATAATTGAACTGCAAAATCTACAAATCTTAAAGGAATACTGGAAAAGTCAAGTCAGTTTTTGTCATCAGAGCAGCCCTGTGGGCCGAAAAGCTTGGATGTCGCCTTGAATACTGCAGGAGTTGAAAAAATATTCTCGGAAAACTTGGGGCTGTGGTCAACACTGGAGGCCATTCGATTCGAGTTTTGAACGATAGGAACGTTAGTGACGGTAGAAATTTGTGTCCTCTGTTGTTGGTGATGCTCAAATCAGTTTGATACAGTGTCGAAGACACCTTGTAGCTGCGATACAGTTGGCCGTGAGCTGTAGTAAGCTATACTTTGCTCGCTGCTATGCCCTGAAACGGACTGGAACATTCGCATCGGAAAGCAAGGTTATGTGTTTATCTTAACTGATTTTAAGAAGTGATGTTTTGATGTTTCATTCCTGACATCGATCTGTGTCAAAAATTATTTTGAGACTGAGAAAAGTTGAATTTTTTAAATAGATTAATCGCACAAACATTTTGATTATTGTTTCGTTAAATTCGAGACAAGCAATGGTTTCTTACCTTAAGGTAACTTCAAGACCAAATTTGTGTTTAGTTTAGTCTCACTCGACTGCCTCAGACTGCTCGAGTATTTTTCTGAGTTATTTTCTGAAAAAAAAGGATTTTACTTTCTTTTTCCTGCTTCTCGTACCTGTTCAATGCCTCGGCAAGACTTTTTTGTACCTTATCTTTCGTCCAGTCACAAAATATTACCTTAATTCTCAAAACCTTCCGCCATTTTAAAATACGGAGGTAGAAACTTTGAAACGATGACGTCAATCGAGCGTCTGTCCACTAATAGATCATAGGCGAGAACCAATCAAAATGCGAGAATAACTTGGGTTATTATATCACAACATCTACTTCTGCTTTTGAAAACGGAAAAGGTCATCTACACACCGTCAATGACAGAAACAACATATGTAAACTGCACATTCGGGCGTACTTAACAATCAAAATACATACAGTCCCAGAGTTTGGGAGAATGTTAGGGTGGAGTATTGTATTGCTGCTGCAACTCTGCCCGTCCATTCGTGTTGGTCATTTCAAGGGAGTTTTCACATAGTGCTAACCTCTTAACTTTCTTTCTCGGTGCTTATTTATTTTATTTATGTTGTCGCCGATGTATTCATCGTTGCATTTGTTTTTACTCTTTTATCAATTGTCACGTCTATTCATTTGTATTCTGAATAAACCCTTATTGTATTGCATTCACGGCATTGTATTATATTTTATACCATGGAATAGGAAATACAGTCAATATTTCCGACGGTAATATATAGATTTAGCCAAGCTTACAAGCGGAGCTCCTGATTATAATAATTAATCATAAATGAAAAGAGAATTTTTTCCCCTGGATCAGAAACTCAACAAGAAGCTATTTCTCGGGAAGAAATGGTGTTTCGTTTCCGGAAAGGTATTCAAAGTCTGAGAAAGGCCGGGGTTTTGATATCTTGTGCATGAGAAGTCCTGGGGTGAGGGGGATATGTGCTAATGCACCGCTTTGCACCGCACTGATCTGCTCAGTTGTCAGAGCCTGGGGTTTTTACCGGCCAGGTGAGGTTTAGTACTGAGCCTATTGTAAAAGAATTAATTTAAGTTGTCTACACAGGTATCAATTATTGCAGTCAACACGCTTCGAAATGTACTTACTTGTGATACTTCACTTTGACTCTGCCCTAGGGGAGAGGGGGGGGGGGAGGGACTCCCTTATATCGGCTATATAGGTATGTCCAGCGTCAGAGGGACATGTTTTTTTTTAAAGACATTTTAGTTAGAAGTAGAGTATCGATTTTGGTCATGTTGGTCTCAAACTGGGTATGGTTTGTGCACTCTAGTCTTGAATTAGGTATGTTTTTTTTCAGAAGAAGCTACTTTTTTCATCATTATCGATAAGACCAGCAACTAAAGCCATTCACAATACCTTTAACATCACTCTGGACTAGAGAACTACGGCAGGTCTGAAACAGGGTATTAATTTAAGGGTCAGGCCATAAATAGGTTAGAAATATCGCAGACTTTGGTCTTAAATAGGGTAAGCGCTTTGGGAAGCGGGCCGCACAATCCCGCCAAATTTTTCGGAAATTCAAAGTATTGTGTGTGAGGCTAAATAAAGCTAAGAAGCAAAAGCATTTGACGCATAATTTTTCCATTTCTGTGCCGGGCAGTCCTTCATTCGAATGGATGCGGCACTCTACGTTTCGTTGTCAGTGACGCAGTATATTTTTCTTTTCAAAAACGACGCCTCATGTGTGACGACAGTTGCGCAATTATTCCTCCACTTTCGCTTGAATATTATGGAGCTAAAATACAAATGTTATGGGTGTTTTCATGGAAACCAGCTCTTGAAACGCCGCGGGATGTTGAAATACAAATTTTCTTATGTTTAAAAGCGCGCTCTAAGAAGTTAAGCTACTGAAATTGTGGCGGAAAATTCGAGAAATTCAACCAAATCTGGAAAATGTCGACACCTACGATATGAAGAAAACCTCATAAAAAAGCCATATTGCGCCTATTTTGCAATATACCAACTTTAATTAAATTACAATAAAGAGGTTAAGCATGACGTTTACGGCAAACGGCAAACGGCAAAAATGAAACGTTTGTCGTCTCTCTTCAGCTGTGTGTACAGTAGAGTGAAATTATTTGTATTTGCAATGAGTCTTCTTCTTCTTCTTCCTGGGCGACTCACCTCCTTCAATTCTGAAGATTCTAGTGAGCGTATAAATAGAAAACTACAAATTAAAATAAGGCTAAAATGTTATAATAAAAACTAAATAATAATAATAGCAATAATGATGATGATAATAATAATAATAAAGTCAAAGTCAACGTCGTTTGGTTTGGCCTTGGTCAGGCGGCAGGCTTTTCTTGAAGGCCGTCAAGTTTGGTGTATTTACTGTTTCATTGGCCAGGCTGTTCCACTCTCGTATCGTCCTCGGGAAAAACGAGTACATGTGGTAGTCCGTCTTTGAGCGGGGAATTTTGTACGCATCTGAATTTACGTGCCGTGATCTCCTTTGAAGTGGAGTCATGAACTCTTGTGCGTCCATGACTATCAAGCCTTTATGAATTTTATACATCATGCAGAGTCTAAGTGTCTGTCTCCTAGTTTGGAGGGAAGTCCAGCCGAGCTCATATAGCATGTCCCCTACGCTGGATGTGTTGTTGTATCTGCCAAGAACAAATCTCGCTGCCCGACGCTGCACCATCTCGAGCTTATAGATGTTTACCTGTGTGTAAGGATCCCAAACGGTGCAGGCATACTCGAGGGTAGGTCGGATCAATGTTTTATAGGCAGTGGACTTGAGTGCAGTAGAGTTAATCTTTAGATTCCTTTTCAGGAATCCAAGAGTTCTATTAGCTTTACTTGAGATGGTGTCGATGTGTTTGTTCCATCTCAGGTCTGATGCTATAGTAACTCCGAGGTATTTGGCTGAGTCAGCCGTTGCTAATGTCTTACCATGAAGAATATAGTCATTTTGTACCATAGCACGCTTGCGCCCTACTCTAAGTACTTCACACTTGTCTGGATGGAACTCCATTTTCCATAGGGTTTCCCATTCGGCTAATTTGTCTAGGTCTCTTTGGAGTACTTGGGTGTCACTGTCTGAGTGGATGGTCAGGTACACAATGGTGTCATCAGCAAATAGTCTAATGTTAGAGGCAAGGGATTCAGGTAGGTCATTTATATAAAAAAGGAATAAGCATGGACCCAGGACAGAACCTTGTGGTACACCAGAAAGTACTTCGGCGTCGTCTGAAAATTCTCCTTCAAGGACAACTCTCTGTGTTCTGCCACTTAGGAAGGATTGGACCCATCTGTTTGTCCTACCACAAATTCCATAATACTTTAGCTTGGTAACAAGACGAGGATGGCTGACTTTGTCAAATGCCTTACTAAAGTCCATCACCAGGATATCCGTCTGGGATCCAGCATGCATAGTGTTAACTAGGTCGTTTACGAATCCCAAAAGCTGTGTTTCACACGATCTTCTATCCCTGAAGCCATGTTGTAGGGGGTACAGGATGTTGTGGTTATCGGCGTGCCGCATGATTGAACTTGCTATGATATGCTCCATCAATTTGCTTGATACACACGTGAGGGAGATAGGCCTGTAGTTACTTGCATCATATTTAGAGCCCTTCTTATAGATAGGTGTGATGTTGGCACATTTCCAGTCGTCTGGGATTTCTCCGCTTTCATACGACTTCTTAAATATGATAGTAAGAATGGAGGCTACAGGTTCTGAGAGCTCCTTCATCACTCGAGGTGTTATACCATCCGGTCCGGGTGCCTTATGGATTCTAAGCCGGTCTAACATCCGCTTGATTCCTGCCCTAGTTATTTGGATGTCGCCTATGGTGGCAAACGGCGATGACATCATAGGTATGTCTTGTGCGTCTGGATTGTCACGTGTGAACACTGACTGGAACTGCATGTTTAGGATATTAGCTTTATCTCTGGGATGAGATATTGTTGTGCCATCTTTCTTCAATGACCCGACACCCATACTGTCCCTTCTGCTGTGTTTGATGAAGGACCAGAATCTTTTCATTCCGGAGAAGTCATTTGTGTCTTCTTCCATCGGTGAGATGATAAACTCGACATGCTCCCAATACTGTTTCCTAGATTCCCTCTGGATTTTTCTCTTTAGCTCTCTCATCTTCTGGTCAAGTAGACGAGAAGCTCCAACTGCATTCCTTTCTCTTGCTCTTTTTCGCCTGATATTTGTTCTGTCTCTCTGCCTGATTAGCCTTTTAATGCTAGGCGTGATCCACGGCAAGTTGTTCTTGTGTTTACATGTCTTGTGTGGAATGTGTTTTAGGGTGCCGTCATGAATGGCTTTTTTAAACGTAAGCCATAGTTCATTTACCGACAATGTATCTTTGTTACGATCTATCACCTCAGTTGTGATTTGGAGGTCTGCCTCAAAGCTATCCCATCGTGCCCTCTTATAGAGTGGTATCTTTCGCCGTTTCTGTTTGTAGCGAATGGGACGTACGTCTAGATCTATCATTGGGCAGTCGTGGTCTGATATGCCAGGCAATACCTTGACATGGCGAACTCTAGATGGATTATTAGTGATCACTAGGTCTAGTATATTTTGGCTCCTGGTAGGTTCTTCGACCATTTGGATAAGCCCTTTATCGTCGAGTAGATCCCCAAATTGGTGATGTAGTGTAGGGAAGGGGCAGGTTTTCAAGGTTTTGTTTTTCCTGTCCCAGCCTGGGAAGTTGAAGTCCCCTCCAAGCAGGATATCATGGGCAGGGTTTATTAGAGAAAGTGATTTATCCAGTTCTTGGAGGCTGTTTTCATCGCCTACATGCGGTCTGTAGTATGCTCCTATATGGAGTGTCTTACATCCAGTGATATGAATATTGCACCAGAGCAGTTCACACTCTGTTTCCAGGTTACTTTCTCTCACAAGTACTAGGTCTTTTTTAGCAGCAATAAACACCCCGCCGTGAGGGTCGTTTGGTCTGTCTCTCCTCTCTACCTGGTAGGTCTCTGTAGGGAAACACTCATTGTTGCTGTGCTCGTGAGATAGCCAGGATTCAGTTCCAATAATTATATCAGGTTTTGCATCGTTAATCAGATGTAGAAATGTTTCTCTTTTAGCCGGTAGACTTTGGCAGTTGACGTTCAGGATAGATATATTCTTCTTCACTGATCGGGAACTTTTCGCCGAGTTTGTTCTTGGTAAAGATGAGTCGTACAGGACACCCGGCATGTCTGAATGGCTAAAAGAACTTGGGTTGGCAGATAATTTACCTTGTGTTAAGCTTGAGAAGGAATTTGAAAGTTCCATGTTGTTGTCAGCATCAAGTAGAGTGCTAGAGAAGTTTGGTACACCACAACTTGAGCTTATCCATACCGCTGATGAAGTGGCTAGGCCTTCATACCTATCAGGACTCATTAGCATACAGCGAGTATGATACCAAATGTCACAAATGTCACATTGGACGCCTCTCTGATTAGGTTTCACCGGTTTGGTGCAGGATCCGCAAGGATGTTTGTAATGTGGGCCAGGATTCAGTTCGACATTACCGCTAAGTAGCAAGAGAGAGAGCACCAGGAACGAACTTGGAGTACGATCCCGTTTCAAGATGGCGGACATCCATCTCTGCTCACGATGAGTTCTTATTATCGCCTCGAATCCTATCCCAGGAGGATCCTTGGCGGCAGGCGTTGTTTTTAGTCCAAAGTCAATTACTTTATCTTGAGGAAGAGTACGATTTAGTTGCCCTGTGCACATTGTAACAGCGAGAATAAACAGTGCTGCAGGAGTTAGAAAATTTATGGCCGCCATCTTTAATGACCGCTGACTCTCTTCCAATACAGAAAGTAATAGTAGGAATAGTAGGAGACGTTATTGCATTTTTGTGAGCTTTATTTACGGATTAGAAGAAAAGAACTGAAAATCAGAAGTTGTCTTTGCCGTTTGCCGTCTGCCGTTAACGTCATGCTTAACCTCTCTAATGTGATGAATTAGTTACCTTCCACAATATATCGTATCTGTAGTATCGTCCAAACGCACCAAGTGCGTGTTCTTTTCCCGTAAACAGTCCCAGAAAGGGGGGGGGGGGGGGTGATTGCTCAGTTCCTGACAAGTGTTCTGATTGACCAAAATTATGTCGCCGTAGTTGTGATCTTAATCACATTTAAATCAAGCACGGAAACAGATATCTTCGTTTCTCTAGAATACATCGTTTCAGTAAGACTTAGGAACATTTAAGTCGCCAATTATTTCTACGGGCATGACATTTTAATTTCCTTTCTTTCCGTGTCACGAAATAAAATTTAGTTTCGAGAAGTTATTTTTGCTGAACATGTTTACCTTGTTAATAATACACATGAAAAAATTACTCGATTCTGATTGGCTAAGAGCAGTGCAGTTCAAGTGTAACACCAGTGCAAAAAGTGTAGCATCAGTGCAAAGGGTGTAACACCAGTGCAAATTACACATCGAAATTCTGGATTATGATTGGCTGAAAGACAATAGGAACTTTTCTAAGAAAACGACATCACGTAAAATGATGACGAAAATTTTGTGCTGAAACTTTGAAAAAAGTTTTCTCAAATGAGAAAAATGGCTTCAAGAAAGATCTTCCGGCACTTCCTCCGCGCGAATTTTTTCATGTTTATATTATTAATAAGTAATCATACGGTTTTTCTCGTTCAATTTGGAGTTAATTTGCACTTGTCAGTTTTTCAAAAAGCTGAAATTACACTCGCCGAAGCGGCTCGTGCAACTTTAGCTTTTTGAAAAACTCACTCGTGCAAATTAATTCCAAATTGAACTCGAAACCGTATGATTACCAATACGAATTATACAACATTTACCCTGATAACATTCATACTCACTAAGTCAATAAATCACTCTGAAACGGAAAAAAGTACCATTTCTTTGCTGAACTAAACAAAACTAACTGCTTTCATCGGCTCAAAATATCGCATTGGTGGACAAATCGCGTGGTGTGGCGGTGTCTCTACTCCGAAAATATATTTCTTTTTCACCATCACTATCAAGTCCAGGTCGCAGTTTTCTTGTATAAGATAATACCGAGAAACGAGAGTTTCACTGAAATGTTGCAAATGACACATTTTGTTGCGATGCACCGGGTTTTAGCTGAAATTTTGCCGCCGTATTTACATTAACAATTACGAACTTTACTCTGATTGGATATTACAAATTACTATGTAGATAGTTCACCCCTGAAGTGAAAACAATACCGTTTCGTTTCTGACGAAGCGAAACAAAAATGATCAATTATGAGCATGTGATTGTTAAGCGTGTGGCTTCACAGGAGGGAGGGGGCGTCTCTAAGCAAAACATTGGTTGAGTCATCACTGGCAGTATGACGTCACGTTTCGCTTGGATGAAATTCAAAATGGCGCCCAATGGGTAAAGTACAAGAGGTTGATAAAAATGCAGAATTTCGCTCCGATATTCTACCCCATTTGCTTAGGTTCGTTAATATGTGGTTTATATGACATTAAGGAATCTTTATTTGGTACTTTTCGTTGGCTAAAATATTCAACAGGTAGATAATTTGATCGAGAACTTTCTGTTTTGAAGCCAATTTGTCGAGCAAAACTGTTAGCTGATTGACCTTTCGAGGGCCACTGCATAACGGAGCAGAGCCCTTTTGACACAAGAATAGGAGGTTCGACAGAGGGTATGCTTGGCTTCTTGTATGTGGAATTTCAGGTCTTCAGTGCTCGTGATTCGTCTCATCAATCCCTTCAAAGTACAAAGACTGGCTGTGTGGGAAGAACAGCCATGTTTCAGTTAGCCAGATTAGGTAAGTTTTCTGCCTTATTTCACCTTTGTCGTACTACAGTTTACATTTAGGGCAATATCCGTAATTTGGTTAATATTTATGGTTTGATTAGTAATTCGGTTCTATTTGATTTTGCTTTATTTGAGAAAAGAGAAGCCTTAATTTTCTTATATGCTAGGTCTGCTACAAATATTATACATAGTTGTGTTACATGAAAAACTCAGCCTAGTTCCTGGCCGGCGGCCTAATTGTGACTAGCTTTTCCCTGATTTTAGTTTGGAATTCGATATTTGAAGAATTGGTGAATGCTGTTAATCCAATAGATCCATCAGAATCTATTGATTTGCAAGGTCATGATCAGCCAATAGTCCCCTTTTGTTCATCTAAAAAATTGTGTCCTACTGAAAACAGGTTATTAAAGACACTTCGGTTTTTTTTTTGCAGGGAATGTCACTGGAAGGAACATATCATAATGCACAAATTCCCTTCCAGAATGCCACACTGGGCAGCACTTAGGGATTCTGATGAACATTTTCCCTTTGATGGCTAATGTCCCCCCCCCCCCCCCCGTGCCCCTGGATGATCAACTGGCATGGAGTTTTTAACTCACCTTAGTTTAGATTTTTTTAAAATTTCTTTATCACCTGTCAAGACATTCATATGAGAGCTACATATTTTTTTCATGTTCAATCATGCTGTCAAATTTGCAAGTTCTTTCTTCGTTTTTGCACCCCCTTAAGCACTTTTCCACACCTTGTTATTAAACTCCCACTAATTATGACAGCCGAAGATATTTCCTTTAAAGGAACAGAGTCATACAAAGGCTTACCACAGCTTGATTGCCAGCATAAATCAATTGACAAGTTTAATTTGGAATTAATTTGAGATCCCAAATTTACGATAGTTTCACTTAATAAATTGGTGAGAAGTTAAAAAATGTGACTTTTCTGTTACATCAGCAACTAAAATAGATGCCACCAACCTTATTGACTTTAATACCATACTGAAGGAAAAGCTAGGGTGGTGAAATTCAACCATTTTTACACAAGGATAACTAAACATTTAGCTATGAAGACACAAAACAGTGCAAAAGAGAGGAAATTCTCTGGAGCTAACATCAAGGTTTTCAGAGCTGCCTGCTATCACACAAACCACAAATAAAACCACTAACAATGGATCAGGAAGGGCATGTATGGCCATATATGGTCAGAATGAGAGCATAGCTGCTAAGCACACTGGAGGAGAATGAAGCTTTTGGACCTCTGGAGTCTGAGGAAGACATGTTGATTCAGTCAATCATTCATTCCTTTATTTGGTAATGCAGGTTTTATGAAAAGTAGCCTTCATTCGGTGTCCACTCTGTGGATACTATCCATTCCAAGAACATAGGAACAGATAATGTCCAAGGACAAATATCGAGCATATTTTTAAAGTCAAATGGAAGCTATTGTGTTTATTATACTTCAAATATTTTTGGCAATGTGCAGAATCTGCTTGAAGATTTGAAAATAGGGGAGTACCACTCCACTGGAGAATATTTTACAGTTGTAGCTCGAGCATTTAGTGATGCAATTAGACAAAGACATGCAAGCGACAATATTTGATGGATTAAATGGTACATATAGTCATAATTGAAACTGTAGGTTGATGTGGACCTGTGAAGAGCAGGAGATGATTATAAGAGCAGAATAAATAAAAAAAGCTAATAGGCATAAAACTTTTTTAAATATAAAAAATTGATAACAATAGATGTCTGATTGTCTTTACAGTATTTCTGCACTCTAACACTTAGCATTTACTGTCATTTATTTTGAGTGCTATGCTGCAATATCTATTTATTGACATTTAGTGCAGGGTTGTTTTTTTTAGTTGGAATATAATGAGAACTTATAGGGATGAAAAGACTACAATGCAGCCTTGAAATTCTTGGAGGCTTAAAAAATATGAGCCATTACAACATGGCAATGCAGGACAGTTGCAGCATCATTAGCCTGTTCCATGCTCTCAGTCTCTTTCTCTACAAAAACCCACTTGTTGCTCGGCCACTTTTTTCGATTGTGCCCACTTACCACGAACCTGGAACAGGCTACAGCATCATTCAAGATGTGGCATTGTTCAGGAATAAGCCAAGTTATCAGGTTATGACAAAAGATAAATACATCATCCAGCAAAATTGATTTCACCATAACTGTAAATAATTATATTTAAATGCAATATATTTTTACACGAAAATTGTAAGTGGCAAGAAGAAAACCAAAAACAGCTTACACAGGCTAACTCTAATTTGAACTTTGTTGTAAGTATGAAATCACAACACTGAACACCACAACTGCAGTGGACAGCAATAAGTCAACAGTTGCAACGAGACAGGAAAAAAAGCCAACAAACCTTCACAACAAAAGCCAACAAAGCTGCTGTACGATTAAAGCCAACGAATATCACCACACAGCGGACAAAATTAAAACACAAAAGGCAAACGGAGTTAAAACACAAAGAATTGAATTCAAAGGCCTGATAACTACCACCAAAAGTTCTCCAAAACATGCAAAAACCGATCACATCGCAGGGAAATTTTGGTGGAAATCAAGAAATAAACAACATCTCAACACTCAAACGGATTGATGAGAGGAACGGCTGATTCAATCGACACAGAGATATACGCAGATTAAATGTATACTATCAACGCATAAAACCTCCTATTAACAAGACTATTGGTAAGACATTTAAGAGAGAAAACGCGAACGTTTTACGTTGACCTCTCTCATCCCGTTTTCAAGATGGCGGTCCCGCCACTTACCCACAACAAAATTCAACAAGGATACACGATAACGCGCGCACAAAACTAAAACAAATAATGCACACAGACAAAAAGCAACAATAAACTGTACACAACTATACTTAGTTAGCGAACAAAAGCGATATTAGGCCTGTTTTTTGGTCTTTCTTAACCTCTGTTGTCCTTCTTCAATGGCGTAGTCTGAACAAGCTACTCGAAGCGCTCACTCGTTGCTATGTGACGTCACACTGGTAGCAATGAGTCGGTCACGAATCAATACCGAAAAACAATAGAGTCATCCCCTCCCTCCTGGGCTTCACTATTTTTTTCTAGTTACATTTTAACAAACCATACTTAATGAGTGTAACCAAGATTGTAGAAACTACGTACACAATATATCGGGGATTTTGCAAGAGACGATTGCGCAAGGAATATGTCGGAAGAAAAGTCGACAACACGTCCCAGTTTAATTTGCTCCAAAATTTGGCCTTTGCATGTATGCTCTCAGTCTCCCCCAGAGTAATAACATGGCTTGAGCCCTCGATCCAACCGAAATCCCGGTAGCTGGTCAGCGGTCACCTTTCAAAAGGGCGAACTCGATAAACTCTTGACCTGAGCCCGTGACATGGTCACGTGATACTGATCAGGGGATACCTTGATTTGACAGCTGTCAATTAATCATAACATGGATGTCCAATATCAATGATGTACCTATGGAGATGGTGCTACATGTACTCTCTTAGTTTTCAAGGTATGGGACTTGGCGTACGAACGTACAACCAAAATTTTTCAGACCGATGGGTTACCAAATTTTCTAAGGTATGGGTCTCCGCTCGCGCGCCTTTGGCGAGCAGGAGCTCCGCTATTACATACAACTTTCTCATCGTGCGCCACGCATAAAAAGCAGTGATTGTGTGTTGACCAATAGTCATGCACCGCTCTCACGTGGTATGCCATAGAAGTAAACAAATAAAATATCTAAAATAACACACCATATATTTATACACCAGATACAACTATGCTTTTCTAGCACTGATAAATAAGCGCGCGAGCCAAAACAGGCAACCAAATTTATACAGGAAGTCCTAACAGGCAGCCTTGATGAACAAAGAATATGTCCATGTCCATCCTGTTATTAAACAAGCGTATGCTAAATCTGGCTATTATATTCTAATTAACAACTACATTTCCCTCTTCGAAACACTTTGCAGTTAATTTTGAATATCAGTTGGATCGATTCGACCCGGACGAGGGTGGCTCACCTCGGTCTTTCGATCAACCAGCATCCCTAATTGAATCATTTTAGGATTCACAGCATCAAACGTTTATACAAATGGCACGGATGATATAACTATTCTGTCTAGTGTAACTTAGGGTGGACAGCTTTCAAAAAATGGTTTTGAAAAAAAAAGCTTATCTCAATTCATCGCTCGTACATTTTTTTTTTTGCTAATTTAACAACTTCAGTTTTCTCGTTAAAAATAACTATTTAAAAGTCAATTTTTCCTCCCTCTATTTCGAATAACTTTCCACGCCTAATAAACATTTATGCCAAGAAATATGAGCCTTCCTAACAAGGAAGTTTTAAACTTTGCCTGAAAATGATCAAATTTGTTACAAAAAATACTTTCTGTTTACCATTCTAATAACCTTATCGCCATATTTCGCCAACACATTTATCTCACCCTTGGTTTAATACGCACCAGACGTAAATTAAGGCTATATTTACCTAAGAGCAGAGTTTTGTTCAATAAATAGACGCTTCAATTTGCATTTAAGACAGACAAACTGTCTCGAAAGAAAGATAATTGCATCGGAAACCGTTTTTAATGGAACGGTTTGAGAAGTTCAACATGAATGCTCGTCACGCTTACCTGAATTCAATTCTCGAATTCTCAACTGACCAAGTTCAAAGACTCAGTAGAGCGTAGCTTCGAAATTAAATGTTCATTATAAAATAATGCTTCACATAACAGCACAACCCACCCTCGATTTTAATTTTAGTATGCTATTAGTTAACTCATTTTCCCCTTGCAGCTGCAGAAATACGTGCCATCTGTAAAACAAATTGCAAAAAATTTGCATATTCCAAGAAAATAAAATTCAGCTTAAGCCTCAATAAAGACTTGATCCATAATTTTCGAATAATTCCCGCTTGAGTGTTAACTACGTATCCCGCAGTATCCTTGTTTTATTCTATAAATGCATAACAAATCATTTTGTGAATATTCGTTGGGCTTCTGAACAAAAGACGAATCATGAAAACACAAACTCTGAAATCAAGGCGGTTGTTAAATTTAGTGCACAATTTCTGTGTTATTTCCTAAACGACTTTTCGTGTCATCATAACACACCCATCTCATACCGCACAAAAGCTCAGCGCTTTCTGCCTGTGTTATGAGCGAAAAAAACATCAAAGCCTTCGTACTGCTTAACTTCATACCTGTATTTTGTCAAGAGTCTAATCTCTTTTTATTATGCGTGATGTAGTCCACACGAAGAAAGATGGCAATTTATTGTTTTCCATCTTTATTCACAGGTGCATGGTCATCTCACATTTTAGAACCGTTTTTATATTTCTTTACAACAATGATAAAAACTTTCTCAATGGCTATCTTATCGCTGGGAAAGTATTTCATACTGATATAATAAAATGAGTAAGCACCACTTTTAATGTTAGGCAACGGTTACGAGGACTTCTAAAATCGTAATACATCATTAGCCCTGTTCATCGTATTGGTCTACAAGAACTAACTTGCAAAACAATGGCAGAGCACTTGTCCTATTGTGTCCTTCACTGCTTGTCTAACTTCGCCTAGCTTCCAACAGTAAAGAATTGGGTTTAAAGACGAGTTTAAGAAAATTAAAGTGACTGTATAAATGCTTCCGTGATAGACAGATACAGATAGTCCACTTTTAGCTCTCAAAGCAGTCATTGCACCATGAGGTAGATAAGAAGCGACCAGCGTCAGTTGCAACCATATTGCAGTGGAAACTGCCTTTTTGTGTCGTGCTATGTTCAGTTGATTTGTTTGATGTGGTTGTGCAACATTGCGGCTGTGAATCTGAGTTTGGACGGCGGATGAAGTGAAGACTCCTTGTGGAGAGCTATTAGGATCAGAGCATTCCCAAGAAATGCAGTAACGGGCAGAAAAGTGTTTAAAACTGGAATAAATATCAACTGGCCGTTTAGTCCAGCAGTTAATCCTGCGGAACACATGAGTTGTTCAATTGTCTTCTGCTGTCCAGCTCCAGTAAAGTTTGCTGCTGCCATTTAGTTGGTAAGATGATATGGCTGTTTGTAGCAGCTGGAATCGATTAGCTATCACTGCGAAAAAGTTTCAGTGTAGAAAAGTTACAAAAGGGCTTCTCATCTGACGAATAATCTAAACTCTTTTTATAACGCCTTTTTCAAGTTCGCTTTAACCTAAATTTGGAAAGACAAATCTAGCGGGTAGTCAATTAGCTGAGTAAATAATTAATAAAGATAAAATAAAAATTATAAAGAGAACATTGTTTAACTATTGGTCTTGAAGGTTATGCCTTAAACTTCAGGAAATATCTCGCAAATTCTGAAAATTCTTCCAGTTATTCTAATTTATAATTTCTCCCTCGATCACGCATCGAAGTAATTGTTAATCATATTGTTTACAAGAATAGTGTCTGAAACAGTGCGGGTGGCAATGTATCACACATTTTAAAACGGGAATAGTGTAAATTTTCATTTTTTTTTTCTTCAGATCGACCATTTTGGGGATGTAGCAAGAATAATTTATCTCAGTTTTCGAGTTGTTTACCTCGAGACCAATTTTCGATATATTTTAGTCCTAGATGAGAACTAATATGTTAGGTGCTCATTCATGGACTGCTCGAAATCCGTGACGTTACTAGCTTTTGAGATACCTGGGGCCTTAAAAATCGATGAACGTCTACTCGTGCTTTTGGAAATGGAAAACGTCATCTGCACAATGTAAACGAGAGAAGCAACATATGTAAACTGCACATTCTGGCGATAATAACAATCAAAATACATGCAATCCCAGAGTTTGGGAGAATTAGTCCTGCTGTTAAGAGCCAAAAATAACCAGAATTGTTCATTTTGTGATAAAAGCATGACTAACCTCTATAAGGTAAACATTTTCTGATATGGAGCCATCCCAAATTTCCACCCAGAAGCACGCTACGCGCATGTCAAAAAATGACATATTAGGCCCCCACATGGGAGCGAGGCTGAGATAAAATGCTTATTTCTAAGCCTTTTCCGGAGTACTTTGCCTAGATTTCTTGCTTTTTAATATAACAGCAACTTATAAAGTATCTGGGAGTTGAAAAATTTGTCCCGTGATTAGTCATGTGACCATCATTCTCGATAAACAATAAAATAATATCGAATATTGCATTAACACGATTATTTTTTTTCCTCCTCTTCTTTCTCGTTTTTCCTCGCAAATAAAAAGAAGTAATTATTTTGAACATAACAATGTAGAGTAATAAGATATTCAAACTTAGAAACGTGTGTTTTGGCATGCACAAAGTCATATTGGGGCTTTGCATCAAATCGAGGCCGAGACAAAGGATGGATCTATGTTGGCTATTGAGGTGATTTGCTTAAGTCTGGCTTAACGGGATATAACTAATTTTTGGTGTGGAATTCAAGAGAAAACTCTTGATTGGTTTAAATCATATTTGACTAAGTGCACACAATGGTGCTCCATTAATGGCTGTCTCTCTGACTTCACCACTCTTAAATGTGGTGTGTGACAGGGAACGATCCTTGGTCCTCTTTTATTTCTAATTTATATTAACGATTTGCCTAACTGTCAATCATTTAGCATACCCAGAATGTATGCTGATGACACCCACATTAATTACGCTGGTTCTGATTTGCATCCGATTCAGTCTGCTCAATCTGGCGACCTTGAAAAACTAAGCAAATGGCTTGTGTCTAACAGACTTACCTTGAACGCTACAAAAAACGGAATTTGTATTGATAGGCTCCAGGCAAAGATTAAGAACTCTTTCTGATACACTCGAACTCTCCAATAATAATGTTCCGATTGAACAAGTTTCCTCTGCGAAATCACTTGGAGTAAATGTCAACGAAAATCTGACGTGGCATTCCCACATCAACTGTGTAAAAAGATCGCTTCCGCAATTGGAGCCATAAATTTAGTTAACATAATTCCCTTGAAATTGTTCTACTATCAAACTTTTCTTGCAACTTGGCATAATTAACATTCATGATATGAACATTAAAAAAATGCAATAAAAAATGGGGTCACTGTGCTTGTTAACGCGTCAGCAGGCTCTTAAAATGGGGTGTTTTTACTGGTTGCGCGTTAAAAATTCGAATCACTTTCATACAGAATTGAATTAGGTAGCTGCCAGTTTCGCCTCATGGCGAGTTCGCCCCTACATCGACTCAACTTGATCGAGTTCGCACCCAACCAGATCGAGTCGCATATAGAGATTATTCCTCGTTCTTTTACCCACTGCCTTATTAGATTACTGGTGGTGAGTAAACTTCGCTTGGTGGCGAGGTGACTTTGCTTGGTGCAAGTTGACTTCACTCGGTGGCGAACGGGAGTTTGTTGGTGGCGAGACTCCCTGATGGCGAGATGACATAAACATACATAGACTGAAATGATTCTTTGAAAACTTTTAAGAACTCGATGACAACTATGTAAACACGAACACAAAAGTTTGGGGCGAACTCGAAATAGAAATATTATAGTGGGGGCAAACTCGCCATGGGGCGAAACCGGTATCGTTCCAGAATTAAGTCTTGGTTGCTCGAAAGACACAAAATTTTATGTTGAAAATAAAGCTTTTTTTATTCACATAAGCAGGATTGCTTTACTTGAGACGATTTTGATTGCCTGGTTGTGGGAATATTGCACTTTTCGGACGGTTCCGTGGTTAGCTTGAAGTCCTCGCCTTGGCCAAAATACACCCAGTACGGAACTATTTTCCAAAAAAAATCATGTTCTACTATCAAAATTTTTTTCTTCCTTAAATATTTCTTTATTAGTCTGCTCTTAGCAAATACCCGAAAAAAAAAAAAAAAATCGGGGGTCACCGTGCTCATTTAAGAGAAAAGGAGCATTTATTTCGCTATCGAGCTCAGTTTGAGGGAAATCTCTTACCCTTTGCACGCGCACGGGCTCATGACTTAGGGATGCGCAATGCATTACTAAGGAATCACCTAAAGTCATTTGTGCCTCAATCTACCCTACTCTGCATATGCAACATCACTACCTCAACCTCACTTTGATTACTGCAGCCTAGTCTGGGGGTAATTGTGGCAAAAACATTATCTAACAGGCTACAAAAACTGCAAAACCATGCTGCCTGAGTAATAACTTTATCGGGTTATGACGCGGATGTCGATTCCTTGTTTCACAAAGACTTGCAATTTCAATGTCAAATTCAGCAAGCTCTAATGGTTTTCAAGTCTTTAAACGGTCTGGTTCCCGAATATCTCACTTCTAAATTTGTAACATGAAATGAATCAAATTATGCCCCAAGGGACTCGGTTAATAAACTTGTTGTTCCCTCTCTGAGAACTAACTGCATGAAAAATAGTTTTAGTTACAGCGGTGCAACCCTTTGGAACAGCTTACCCTGTAATCATGGAAATCAGGTTTACAAGTAGAATGTTGCTGTAAGTTAATATGATATTAGGATTAGAATTTTAGGTTTAGGATCTTAGACATGTTATTGCTGCGGAGCGAGCGTAGCGAGCGAGCAGCAACATAATCAGGATTTAAGAAGAATATTTAGAAGGGGGTACGAATTCTCGAATTCATCACTTTTTACCAGAATGCATTGCAGTTAACCAGACTGCACTGCGCCACTTTTACTGGAGTGCATTGCGCCACGAACAACACGAGGATGTCATACTCGTCGAGCCGTCGTCCTTTTTCGCGTGGATTCCACTGAGAAAGTTTGCTCTGATTTACCTGTAAAGCGATGTGAAGGAGATCGTGCTTGACTTTCACAACTCTTGCTATGCAGTATGTGAAAGTTTGTAAATCTGGACGATTAATTGTGACATCTTAATCTTAGTATGTCATTTCTTAGCAGTCTCGCCTCCTTCGCCGAATTCTTAAACGAAGAGAAATCGTCGTTACTAAAGTCTGTAGAATAATTAAAACAAACGAAAACCGTGGAACACGCTGATTTCATAAATGCTGCAATCTATTCCTTTTCATCGAAACATGAATTTAAACTAAAGCTTGAGCATTTTCACGCATCGCGGTGGACACGTTCTCGACACAGTCTGTGTGTTCTTCTGTCGAGTTCTAGAGATATTTAATGCGTGCCAGTACAGAATTTATAAGTTAGATTTCTGCTCCTACAATTTCCACATCTTTCGATTTTCGCGATCTGGTAAAGGGGAGGCTGATGTGTATCGTTTTATGTCCAAACATACTTCAGATCACAATGTGCTTTTTTGTCTCGATCCTTTGTCACACCTCGCCATCGATGCGTCATCATGCATGAAGTTGATGTATACAACGACAGATTTTAAGTGACACCACGATTTGACACTACTTTGAGAAATAACAGTTAATGTAAGTCTTGGAACGCGCAGATAAATGAATCACGGCGTTAAATATGTCACTATCAACAGAATGTGTCGCAGCATTACTATCTTTTAGATACCCTAGTTCTTACCGTATATAAATAATGATTAAAGATTAAAGATTAAAGATAACATTTCTCACAGACATAAAATATACCATCCAGTAGGTCGTATTACAAGTTTCCTTGTTTTCTCATTTAAGTTTAGAACGTACATTAAAAGCAGCCTAAACAAATTCATAGGCTGCATTATCTAAATTGACATGATTGATGTATTTTACATTTTAATGCTATTTACATTTTTTCTGCATTTCCTTTGAAAAATACTGCAGCCAAGTGATTGGAAACTCTTGTTCTCTTAAAAAATTAACATATGCTTGAAGGCTAACCTTGACTGTACCGGTTTGTGCAGTTGTGGTGGAAATTACAACTAAAAGAACCTTTATTCAGCTAGTGTTTTTAAAAGCAGGCTTAGGAACGTTACAGCCGATGAAAGCTGTTTTTCAAAACGTTTCCTTCAGACCAAAAAGTTCAGCTAGTGTTGTGACATACCTGATCTATTCCGGCATATTTGAAAGTTTCAAACGCTGATAAATAGAAAAAAAGAAAAAGTGGGAAAAGAATGTAATTTAATTGATAATATTTTGTTTGTTTGACTATTGGTTGGTTGTGTTTTTTTTTTTACCACTGCTACTGGCATTTTAATTTAGAAATGATCCTGCAAACCTCAATGAAGGAATCTTCATCTTCGAGAACACTTAGTAGTTTGTTTTTAATTCTGAGTTTGAATGATTTCTTTGGTAGTTCTAAGAATGGTGATGATTTCATCAGTGCGTATTGCTTTGCTGGCAATTGAACATAATGGTCACGTGACTATCACGTGACATAATTTAAGACTCAAAGGCAATGGTTAATTTGTTGTTGTATTAAAAAAGTAAGACACTAGCCATAGTAGTCACAGAAGGCAAAAAAAATTGGTATTTTGCATCAGCCTCGTTTCCATGTAAGGGCCTTGTCTGCCATATTTTTGACATGCGCGTTCCATGGTTCTGGAAGAAAATTTGGCATGGCTCCATATCAGGATATATTTGTCAAATAGAGGTTAGTAACCCTGCCAAGTTTGATGCTTTTATCAAAAAACGAACAATTTTGTCCCTTAACAGCTGGACTAAATGTTAGGGTGGATTATTATTTATGCCGAGAGCGACGCCTATTTATAAACCCAGCGCACAAACGACTTTAATGAAAGGGTTATAATCGCGGTCGTGCATGCGGCCAGAAACGACTGAATCACTGAGACACTTGTTTGGATTAATTTGGCCACTCACGTGGCGTTTATTTCAAACCATTCGAATGCTAAGGTGTCAAATTAATCAATTAAACATCGCTATATTTGATTCAGTGAATAATGTTGGGGCGAAAAACAGCCAGCCCAGTAAGAGGTAGCAAGAGCAGAGGAGGAGCTCAGGGGATGGTGGAGGGCCGACGAAAGAAAGTAAAGTACCCTTCTAAGGCTAAACAGCTATCACGATCGGCGCTGGCAGAAAAAGGGGAGAGGGTTAGTAGTAGGCTCGATTACCAGCCGCGGTTCGGGAAAAGAGCCCGCGCTCCTCCCCCGAATTCACGGCTGGACTCGTGGACTTGGCATTGTTAATTTCAACCAATAAGAAATCTGCCTGCCTGAATAGAGCAAGCTGCATAAATTAGCTTTCTCGCAGTAGCAAAGGAGTTGTGCGATATCAAGTGCGATTGCATTAGTGGGATATTTAACCAAATACCGTCAACTGATGAAATCGTGCCTGATCTAAACCATAGTGGCATATAGAACACGCGAAATAGTTAACAGACTTATACGTTAGAATCTATATTTGAATCATGTGGTGCCAGAATATGAGATAACGAACAAAGTAAAAAAGGGAGGGATAAACGCAAACATCGATTTCAAGAAACAAAACACGGAGTTAAATTGATGTGTACCTCAGTCTTCTTGAAGAGAAGCAACAGCAATCTCTGGCGAAGCCTGACAAAATTAAATTTTTAAATGAGCAAAGCAAACCGAACTAGCAAAACATAAACGTGGTGTCAACACCATGCACACCACCATATGTGTGACCTTTGACATGACAGTTGCTACACCATAGTCAAACAGCTCTGCTCTACTTTTTAAGAAAATGTAATGCCCTTCCGCAACAATAATGTGAAACAAAGTAGGTTGGAGGGCCAAAGTTAAAAGACGTGGCGAAAACGCCACAAATTCTACGAGCCGTAAGCGTCATGTGGGCCTGCCTATGATTGTCATCAGATGACATTTCCGGCCACCTGAAGCGCCGCAAGAATTACATTATGAAGTTACGTCACAGACATGCTTTGCCGCTCACGCGTCCAGCCGTCTCTTCTCGGGGAGGAACGTAGACCGGACTCGAGAAAGCGGTAGAAATCGAGCCTAGGTTAGCAGAGCACGCGAATTTAAAGCTTACTCTGCGTGTGGTGTCTAGCCCATTATCGGCTATCTACCTCTGCAACTTGTACCGTAAGATAAGATAAGGCCCCGCCCCAGCATAAAACCCATTATCGCGCTACGTCAATGATGGGCCATATTGCTACCGCTATTCTGCCTATCCATTCGTGTTTTTTATTTCAAGCCAGTTTTTACGTAGCGCCAACCTCTTAAAGGCCAAATGAACCATAATTTAGAGCGACGAAATGTTAAAAAAAGAAGAAACTTCTGCGGAAATTTTTCTTTCTGAGCCGTGAAAAGGAATAAAAAAGTTAAAAACACGAAGACAGCCGATGGCTTCACGAAAACGTTTCCAAGAATGACTGCGCACTTTAACGGAAGGAATAGAACTGAGACTCTTCTTTGTGACGTCACTGTTGTCTTGGACGTTATAAAATTAACTGTGTTTTCAGGAAAAGCTAAGCAGCAGTGTTTGGAAAGATAATTTTTAATTTGTCAGTTTATGATAGCGATGACAACAGCTGGCTCACAGTTTGTTAAACTTAAGGCGGCTGGCAACAGTTTCAGGCATTTCTCAGCATTTCTATTTCGATGGATGAATACCATCATATAGCTTAGTTTATGATACAACCATGGCCTAAAAGAGGGCTCTTTTTGATGAAGAAGACACAGTAGATTGAAAACAAAAAACGAAAAAAAAAAAAAAAAAATAGCGAGGAAAACTGTTAAAAAGTAGGTTTGTGGGGCGGTGTTCTACTGTGACGGCAAAAATAATTCTATTTGTGTGTAAAACTAGTGGCAACAGCTTCTTCTCTTAATTTATACAATCCATTAGAAGGAGTAGTTTTTACTTTAGTCGATAATGTCAAGGAAAGGCTCGCTATTTCATCGTTTATCCCCATTCTTATGAATAGCGAATACGTTTATTGGGTCGGTAACCAGGCAACCCAAATAAAGACGAACGAAGAAACATGTGCATGCCTTGTCCTGTAAACGTGAGCCGCGGATCGAAATAACGTGCTAGTACTGATACCAAATCATACAGACCCCTCAAGCTGCTAAGGAAACAACTGTGACAAGGAAGACAACCGAAATATCTACACCGTTAAAAGTAAAACACCATAACACTATACACCAGATACAACCTTATTTCTGTAGGGGAAGATCGTCTATTACGTCCCAGGGTACGGGGAAAGGGGGGACGGGAGAGTGTGGAGGAGGTGCTTGTGCGGTGGTTTTCAAATAAGTGTAAAGTTTTAAAACTGTACCCACAAACTTTTTTCAGTTAAAGATTTTACTCCCCTTAGCAATTTTTATTTTACAAATGCAACCCCCCTCCTGACAAGGTCATAATTCTATCCTTCCGCCCTTACACATGCAGATTTTTTATCGTGTTTTTTTTATATCTCTTTTATCTTTTCTCTCGTTTATTGTTTGTATTATTTTCCATTGTTTTATGGCCACATTAAATGGTTTCAGATGGCCTTTCTTCGCAGTTAAGCCGACATCATTGCTAAGTTCAGCCAAATCCTCGGCTCTCACCGTACGAAACTGATCAAGATCATTGTAGCCATTCTCAATGAATTTCACTGAATACTCCAGCAAGTTGATTTCTTTCAACCGCACACTAATACCACAACGCATACTATCGTTCCCATTTCTTCGCATGATTTCTTCGTCCATATTCATCAACTGGAGCTCTTCACAATCCCTCAGTCTAAAGGATACCATTTTGACTTGCTGGATTGCTGAGCGACCAGGCTGCCACGGCCGACCGCGAAAACGAGACTGGGGTGGTGATTACTGATCGTCTGATACAGTGGCCTCATTAATCTGGTCAATATTTGTTCCTTGCTCGAGGAAATGTTTCTGCCTCCATCCCTACCCTCGCTTCAAGAACCGCCAACGACAAATTTTGTTTTATTTAATGGATTCTGTTATAAAACCTGTTAGACTATCGTTGCTGTGTCATAAATTTTGAAACACCTCGTTTCTTCAGTTTACCCCTCCCCAAAAGAGGCTTGTTTTAAAATTGTACCCCCCCTACAAAACTACCGGCCATCCCTGGGACGTAATGAACGTTAGGTCCCCTAGAACTAGTAAAGAAGCGCGCGAACCAAAGCATGCAACCCAGAAAAATTTAAAATACGTGAGAAGAAACAAGAAGCTGACATAATGTTCCAAGAACAAGAAGCGAGAAAGAACAAAAGAAAACACCAAAGATGTTTTACTTCTTCTATCCCGCACATTTACCCACCAGTTCTAGCAGACAGCCTTGATAAACAAAGAGCGCGTGCATATACTGTTGGACTAAGCGTATGCTGAACCTGACCATTTTATTGGAATTCACGAGTGAATTTGCGTCTTTGAAACAAGTTGAAGTTAACTTCCAACGTCAAATGGGTCGATTCTACTCTGTCGAGGGTGGCTCGCCTCGATCTTTCGATCGCCCGCCATCGCTAATTTAAACAGCTGATGATTCACGGCATCCACCGTTTACACTAATGGCACGGATGAAAGTGACTACTTTGGCTGGTAAAACAGAGGGTGAACAGCTCTCGAAAAAATGTTTTTTAAAAATATAGCATTTTTTATTCATCACTCGTGCATGTTTAAACCTAACGACTTCAGTTTTCTCTTTGGAAACGACTAATTATAATAGTAGTTGTTTTTCCTCACGTTCTTTAGAATTAACTTCCATTAACAATTATATAATAACCCGAATTATTCTTGCATTTTGATTGGTTCTCGCCTATGATCTATTAGAGGACAGACGCACGATTGATGTCATCATTACCAAGTTTTTCCCACTGCGTTTTAAAATGGCGGAAAGTTTTGAGAATTTAGATAATGTTTTACATGACTGGGCAAAAGATAGGGTACAAAAACGTCTTGTCGAGGCATTGAATAGGTACGAGAAGCATAGTCTAAAAGGAAGGAGAAAGATAAAGCCGTTTCTTTTTTAGAAAATGACTCAGAAAAAATACTCGAGCAGTCTCAGTCGGCAGTCGAGCGAGACTAAGCCAAGCGCAAAATTGGTAAGCCGAGAACTATTGCTTTATCTCGAATTTAACAAACCCAATGAACAAAATGTTTATGAGATTAATTTATTGAAAACATTCAACTTTTCTCAGTCTGAAAATAATTGTTGACACACTGATTGATGTCAGGAATAAAACATCAAAACCGCTTCTTAAAAGCAGTCAAAATAAACATATAACCTTGCTTTCCGATGCGAATGTTCCAGTCCGTTTCAGGGCACAACAGCGAGCAAAGTATAGCTCACTACAGCTCATGGCCAACTGTATTGCAGCTAAAAGGTGTCTCCGACTTTATTTCAAACTGATTTGAGAATCACCAACCACAGAGGAAACAAATTTCCACCATCACTAACGCTCCTTTCATTCAAAACTCGAATCGAATGGCCTCCAGGTTAACCACAACCGCAAGTTTTCCGAGCGTATTTTTCAACTCCTGCAATGTTCAAGGCAACGTCCAAGCTTTTCGGCTCACAGGGCCGCTCTGATGGCAAAAACCGACTTGACTTTTCAGCATTTTCTTTAAGATTTGTAGATTTCGCAGTTCAATTCTGCTTTCACTGTAAGTTTTCATTCCACGAGAAGCGACGTTCGAGTCAAGTTTGACAGTGGCGTGATTTTCCTGGACCAATCACAATTCTTTGCTGCGCATAGCAACCAATGAGATTGCTTCATTTTGTATAGACAATAGATTACGTCAAATGGCTTTTTTCGTGTTCGCCAAAGTGGGCAAAGACCGGCTTTCGAGTTATGTTGGAAGATTTTGAAATAAAAAAAGCGTTATCTGTAGCAGTTTGTTTCGTTATTATATAAAACAAATAGATTCCATGTTGCGGTGCGTCTGTTCAGTAATAGATC
Organism: Orbicella franksi; assembly: GCF_964199315.1. Taxonomy (NCBI): domain Eukaryota; kingdom Metazoa; phylum Cnidaria; class Anthozoa; order Scleractinia; family Merulinidae; genus Orbicella; species Orbicella franksi. The sequence goes on from NC_138147.1 coordinate 27,749,824, forward strand.
ACAGAAGACGTCAAAATGTGGCAAGAACATCAGTGACACACTCGGCCATCGCCTCGTGTGCCACTTTATTGTTCTTACGACATTTTGACGTCATCTGTGATCTATTACTGAACAGACGCACGGCAACATGGAATCTATTTTTTAAATAGATTCCGTGTTGTTGTGCGTCTGTTCAGTAATAGATCATAGATGACGTCAAAATGTGGTAAGAACAAAAAAGTTGCACACGAGGCGATAGCCGAGTGTGTCACTGATGTTCTTACCACATTTTGACGTCTTCTGTGATCTATTACTCAACAGAAGCAAAGCAACATGGAATCTGTTCGTTTTATATAATAACGGAACAAACTATTACGCCCCCTTTTTTTTTTCAAAATCTTTCAACATAACTCGAAAGATGGCCTTTGCCCACTTTAGCGAACACGAAAAAAATCATTTGATGTAATCTATTTTCTATACAAAATGAGGCAATCTCATTGGTTGCTATGCGTAGCAAAAAATTGTTAGGAAAATTACGCCACTGTCAAACTTGACTGGAGGGTCGCTTCTCGTGGAATGAAAACTTTCGGGGAAAGCAGAGTTGAACTGCGATTTAAAGAAAATGCTGGAAAATTCAAGTCAGTTTTTGTCATCGAAGCAGCCCTGTGGGCCGACAAGTTTGGATGTTGCCTTGAATACTGCAGTAGTTGATAAAATACGTTCGGAAAACGTGCGGTTGCGGTCAACTGGAGGCCATTCGATTCGAGGTTTGAGTGAAAGGAGCATTAGTGACGGCGGAAATTTGTGTCCTTTGTTGTTGAATCGGTTTGAAATAGTGTCGGAGACACCTTTAAGCTGCGATACAGTTGGCCGTTAGCTGTAGCGAGCTATACTTTTCTCGCTGCTGTGCCCTGAAACGGACTGGGATATTCGTATCGGAAAGCAAGGTTTATGTGCTTATTGTAACTGATTTTAAGAAGTGATGTTTGGATGTTTCATTTCTGACATCAATCAGTGTGTCAACAATTATTTTAAGACCGAGAAAAGTTGAATTTTTTAAATAAATTAGTTTCATAAACATTTTGTTTATTGGCTTTGTTAAATTCGAGATAAAGCAATTGTTCTCGGCTTACTAAGGCCTATTTTGAGCTCGGTTTAGTCTTGCTCAACAGTCTGACGACTGAGACTGCTCGAGCAATTTTTCTGAGTCATTTTCTAACAAAGAAACGGCTTTATCTTTCTTGTTCCTCCTTGTTTTACCTGTCCAATGCCTCGACAAGACTTTTTTGTACCTTATCTTTTGCCAGTCACGTAAAATATTACGTAAATTCTCAAACCTTTCCGCCGTTTTAAAACACAGAGGGAAAAACTTTGTAATTTTTTTCCATAAAAAAAGAAGTACTATTGAAATAGTCCTAATTGATTCGTGATTTTCGATTTTCAACCCTCAGGAAACTGTTTTGTCTCAAGGTTTTAACAATACGGATATTTGTAGTTTTAGCTGCAGGGTGTGAACAGAGATCAAGAAGTGCCACTGAAAGTTTTGTTTTCGCAAAACACCACGTTTGTGGTGGCTCTGAAAAGAGTCGTTTTGAATAGCTCCATAAAGAGCCGTTTTAAGATTTTCTCGATCTTTTCGTATGAGGAAGAATTAACAACCAATTGGTGTCGGTTCGTTTCGATACAAAGTCGTCTCTAGTCAATTTGATTCAAAACTTTAGGACACCCGGCAGCCTGAAATTATTATAGAATTTCCACGTTTAGAATTGCCAAACTGACTTCCCTTCAAATCGGGCTTGTTTCAGCGAAGAAGGTCAGCGTATTCAGCTAGCGGGAAAAGTTCCGAGACCTTATCCAGACAAACATGATTTTTCTCTTTCGATCGATCGCTGTCGTATGCGATGCGAAGATAAAAAGACTTTCATTGGGATATTTCTTCTAGTTAACTTTTGCTATGAAACGACTTCAGTCTGTATCGAATTGACTTCAGTTTGAATGGAATTGACTTAAGATGTGTATCCAATCGACTTCCAGTTGTATCGAACTGCGACTTAAATCGAAACGACTTTTAAACCATTCACTGTAAGCCACTCACTGTTTCTTTTATAAATTTCCGATTTTACTAGGCTGTCTATCGAGGTCATAGAGTACGCGAGTTTTCAAAACAACTTTTTTTGGAATGATAACAGTTTCATTAGACGTGAGAATTCTGAATGTTTTCGTTTTACACTGTGCGATGTGAGTGCGTTTGAACAACACTGACGTTTTAGGGCATTGTGTAATTTTTTTCGGGCAATAACGTCACCTTCGGCCCCCCCCCCCCCCCCCGCTTCCGCCCCCGCACAAAGTCCGAAGTTGCCCGTGCGCCTATGAGAATGCCAAATATTAAGAGGCCCTGCGCCTAAGAAACGACCGATGATTTCCGGCTAAAAAATAAAATCGGCCGATTTTTATCTCCCAAGTAGAGGTTACCGAATACTATTTAAACATGAATTTCTTTTGTTTGAGTTTCGCTTTAAACCAAAAATATCGAGCCGCAAGACCATCCTAAGTAGAAGGACGTAGAATTAAAAGAGAAAGGAAGATGAAAAATACGTAGAAAAAGAAAATAACTCGAAATTACCATCTGCTAACGAAAGTTGAATCTGGAAAATGTTGTCGCTTGACAGCGGCCATTGACGTCATTTGTCTACACAGCGGCGGAATCCAAACGAATGTACAAATAGGAAAACAATTTTTCCCGGCCAGAAGACGTTTAGTGGAGCAATGTTATGTTATTTTTCACAAATGATGGTCACTCAAAAAGAAAAACTTCCCCAACCGCCACACCGTTTTGGCCGCAGCGTGATCTGAGTTATGGGGTCACGACTGGATCCCTAGCCGCCGACCGCCCGAAGGACATTGCAGACTCGTTTTCCCACGCTCTTGCAACTTGAGGTGACAAATGATGTCAATGGCCGCTGTCACGCAACGACATTTTCCAGATTCAACTTTCGTTAGCAGATGGTAATTTCGAGTTATTTTCTTTTTCTACGCATTTTTCATCTTCCTTTCTCTTTTAATTCTACGTCCTTCTACTCAGGATGGTCTTCGAATGCCTAGCAAGGTTTAAAGTGGCGTTTACCACGCTATCCACGGCCGTATTGGCAAAAGAGAAGTGTTTCGCCCAAGTAGCAGGATAACGGTAAACACGGTAACTTTGAACGCTTTGTATAAGGTCAATATACTTTGGCCGAAAAATGTTTTTCCAGAAACGTGATGTGTATCCCTCCAATGTCTGACTCATCACTGTGATTGCTTTCAAAAGCGTTGAACTTTTGAGAAATAATTATTTTAAAATCAGCTCCAACGCTCCATCTAATTTAGTATGCAATATTTGAAACTTTATTTTTTAATCGCTTCGGCAGTTTTTTGATGTTTATCGAATGATATTACATTAAAAGGCCTTTTTCTTCAACACTGTGTAGTTTTCTCATTATTCTGCGTTGCGATAGTAATTTCCGAACAGTTTTTAGCGGGGCCTTATTTTCGGCCTGATTTTGCTGCTATCAGACGGAAAAAGTTTGCGGCTCGATATTTTTGGTTTAAAGCAAAACTGAAACAAAAGAAATTCATTTTTAAATAGTATTCGGTAACCTCTACTTGGGAGATAAAAATCGGCCGATTTTATTTTTTAACCGGAAATCATCGGTCGTTTCTTAGGCGCAGGGCCTCTTAATAGCTAAGTTAACTCCAATTTCTGGGGGGAAACGTCACGTTTTATTTATTGTCAATTGTAAAAAATGGAAAAAGCTACTCTGTATCGATTACGAAAGATCTATAAAGCCTAATTACCGACAGTATATATAGCCTTACTGACAGAAAGTGAATATTTCCAGGCTCCGTTTATTCTTTAAAAGGGCCTTCCGGGGATAAGGGATAAATGTTTCTTTTATTCCTTATGGTCTCGCATTTTCTCCCTTGTTCCTCATCAATTGAATTTTAAAATTGCTGCCAAAATTTCCACAGAAAAGTTCGACTGACAAAGATAGAGAGAGAATGATCTCTTGTAAACAGTACCCAGAGTTGTTCCCTCAGAATGATCCAGAAAGGTCTTTTCTTCCTGAAAGAAATGACCACGTTCACATATGCATGTTCTCGTGGAAGCCCTCATTTGGCTTACGCGTGGCAAAGATACCTTGCCTGAACTAATCATCATGTTCTCCCTGACTGAATGGAAACTTTTCACAAGTTTCTTTAATTCCGCCAGCTTCCAAAGAACTGACTACTATACTAATTGCTGATTTTCAAGAAATTAACTCTTTGACGCCCAAGTGGCCATATACGGCTACTTAATGGTCGTGCTCTTTGTACCACTTGTGACGTCATCATTTTAAATGTCATCAGGTATTCTTGATGAGCAGATAGTAGTACTAGGCTAGGCCTTTCCGCACACTGGTCAGGTTTAGATATCGACGACATTCCGACGTCGCAAATCGAAAAACAACGTTATCAGTTTTGGTGCAAAGACGGTGGTAAAATGGTCCACGACGCCTATGATTGATCAAGGTCCATTTCTAGGCTTCGCCCGTAATTAACATCCAACTTTTCACGGCAGCCAGAAAGAGCATACAACGCAAAAGGTAGCCAATGTAAAAGGGCCGAGAAAAACAGAAAGGAAAGGGGCAACAAACAAAATTGAGAACGGTTAATGGCAAAAGTCCAAATTTTGGCTTATGCGCATGCCCGGAATTGAAATTTTTCTCAATTCTGTGCCTAATCCTAGGTTGGTGATCCAAAGATGAAATGAGGCAGTTAGTTGTAATTATTTCCCTGCTCATCCTATTCAATTATTCCATATTCGGGGGGAAATTTACTGTGAATCGCTGATCAACTTGAGCGGAGTGACGCGATCCTAACTGCAGAAAATGTGTGATTCTCCCCAGAGCCTGCTACTTAAAGGTCCTTCCAATTCCGCTGAATGGCGGGGTTGGTTCAGTGGCCTAGTGGTAAGGCATCTGACCGGTAACCAGGAGACCCGGGTTCGATTCCCGGCTGAACACAATTTCACTGATTTCTTTGTTGTTTCGATTTCTGTTCCCATCATACACTACTATTAAATATTTGTCAGAAATCACTGTGAATCGCCTTCCGAAGGGAATAGGTTGGTGATCCAAAGATGAAATGAGGCAGTTAGTTGTAATTATTTCCCTGCTCATCCTATTCAATTATTCCATATTCGGGGGGAAATTTACTGTGAATCGCTGATCAACTTGAGCGGAGTGACGCGATCCTAACTGCAGAAAATGTGTGACTCTCCCCAGAGCCTGCTACTTAAAGGTCCTTCCAATACCGCTGAATGGCGGGGTTGGTTCAGTGGCCTAGTGGTAAGGCATCTGACCGGTAACCAGGAGACCCGGGTTCGATTCCCGGCTGAATACATTTTCACTGATTTCTTTGTTGTTTCGATTTCTGTTCCCATCATACACTACTATATATATATATATATATATATATATATATATATATATATATATATATATATATATATATATATATATAGGCAATTGTGGAAAACGAGGACGGACAACTTCGAGCGAAAAAAAAAATATATATATACAGTAAAAAATCTAAGAAATCTAAAAAAAGGTTTAAAAATTTAATAAAAATAAACGTTTCGGTCAAAGACCTTCATCAGTTGCAGTGCAAGTGAATAATAAATTACAATAACCTTAAATAAGTTTACAGTATAAAAAATGACATCATATTACAAAGATGATTACATAACAGGGCGTGGTAACACATGAAAACGAAAAAATTAACCAATGATAAACAATCGGTGATTACTAAGCGAGATACTATGACAATGCGGTACAAAACTCAAAAGACACAAACCAAATAAGAATAAATAATCGAATATAATACAAATAAGATTAATATCAAAAAAGTAACGCGATTCGTCGAGTCAGCCGAAAGTGTGAAGGGACCCGCGTGTAAAATATTCAATGTTCAAAAAAGGCGGTCCCAAAATCCCCAAACAAAGCCCTTGAAACTATGCCGCGGCAAGGCACAACAGGCGCCCTAAACAGGGCCCTTAAACAACAATAATGTAATAAATTCCCCGATGGGGGCCCCTGAGAAAACCTAGCGCTAACAAAGCTAACAAGATCCAAGGTCAGGGCCTTTGAACACCTGAACTAAGATAACCGCCAAATTTGCAAGTTATTTTTGCGCTAATTGTAGTTTATTCTTTTTTTCGAGTGGAATTCCTGACGTTTGTTCAAGCCAAAAGGTGCCAGAGAGAACAACTGTGCACTCCAATATGCCTCTTTAGTGATTAAAAGCTTTTCGATGTTACTTGTATTGTTTGCATTTATCTGCACTTGATCAATACACTGGAAAGAAAAGTCGTTTAAGTCGTGCGGTGTTCTGTTGAAATGCACCGCTACCTCACAAGTCTTTTTCTTGGTCAGCATAGCAGACTTGTGGTTGCGAAATCTAACTCTAAAATCTGTTGTTGTAGAGCCAATGTATTGTAAGTTACATTTCTTACACGAAGCCAAATAAATGATATTTTTTGAATCACAGGAAAGTTTCAATCGTATCTTATAGCTCTTGCCTGTTTGAAAACTTTGGAAAGAATTTGATTCAACAAAGTAGTTGCGACAGAGATCACATCTTGTTCTTTTGCATTTAAAGCAACCCTTAACCTCAACAACCTCTTCAATCTTAGTGTTAGAGCCATAACGAGATGGCGCTAACAACTCCTTAAGGTTTTTAGATCTTCGAAAAGAGGCTATGATGGAATTTGGCGGAAAAAATTCTTTTAATTTGGGGTTGGATTCCAAAATACCTAGGTGTTTTCTGATGATGCGACCAACATCAGGTAAATTTGGATTAAATGTTGTTACAAATGGAAACAATTTCTTCTCAGCTTTGGCACGAGTTCTAAGTAAGTCAGTTCTAGATGTAGTTAAGGCTTTAGAAAATTGATCTTCCACTAGTTTTGTGGGATAACCCTGATTGACTAGATAACCCTTGTATTCAGTTGTTCTCTCGGCAAGAAATACTTGTTCAGAGCAGTTTCTCTGTAACCTAGTTGCTATGCCATAAGGGATAGCCTTGAAAACGTGTTTGGGGTGAGCACTTGATGGTGGAAGATACAAGTGGCTATCAGTTGGCTTTGAATAAACGTCTGTCTGGATGAAACCCCCGATGAGATGTAAAGGTAAATCTAGCACGTGAAGCTCGCGTTCAGAAAAAACTAATTCAAATTTAATGGTAGGATATAGGGAATTTATAAAGTCAGTAAACTCATGCAGTGCAGGAAGGCCTTGTTGCCAGAGATCAAAAACATCGTCACGGTATCGCCACCATAAAGTCGGCTTTATGGGGCCAGAAAATTTAGCTTGATAATCTATTTCCCCCATGGCAAGATCCGCGTAACTACAGGCGTTCTTTGGGCCCATGGCTGTGCCATGAATTTGTAGGAAAAAGTTTTCCTTAAAAACCGAGTGATTGCTCTTCAAACAAATTTCTACTGCTTCTAAAATGCAATTAGTGGATGGAAGCCGGTTTTCTCTGGCATTCAGTGCCTTCTTTACTGCAGTAAGACCGAGTTGATTATCTATGTTAGGGAACATTGACACAACATCCCAAGAAACTAAAAGGGTGCCTTCGGGAAAAGGGCCACTCCTGTTAAGATCCTCAATTCTATTAAGTAAATCGGTCGTATCCTTGATGAAAGATGGCAACTTACGAGCCAACGGTTGCAAGTAAAATTCACTGAAGGCTGAAAGATTTTCTATGGCCGTACCACAACACGATGTGATAAGCCTGAGTGGATTCCCTGCTTTGTGGGTTTTAATATTACCGAAGGCGACCCCTGGTTTGGCTTTTTTGTTAATTATCCAATTAGCTAATTGGTCTGAAATTTCACCTTTTCTGACCCATTTGTTGCACCAACTTTCAACTACAGCCAAATGCCTATATGTAGGATCTTCCTGTAAGGATTTATAATGGAGCTGGTTATGAAGCTGGCCAAACATTTTATCCTCGTATTCCCCTTTATCAATTAAGACGAAACGAGAACCCTTATCTTGTATCCGAATTACTACATCAGAATTTCTAAATTGCTTTAACGCAACCCGTTCCCCTTTAGTTAAATTATCTCTAGCTGATTTAATGTTGCGAGGGTTTATCAAATCACGCCTAACACTAGATAGAAAAAGTTCAAGTTCTGGATACCTTGATGGCGGTGGCTTCCATTTCTTTTCCTTTGGGACTTGAGGAAGGTGACTAGGTGGTTCTTGGCTATCCTCAGGATTGCTTTCAAAGAAAAATACTGCTGTCCGCAAGCGGGCTTCAAAAGCTTCCAAATCATCATATATACGCTGCCAATCAACATCTTTTGGCATGGGGCAGAAAGATGGTCCTTTCTTGAGTAGATTGGTTTGGTCTTGATTGATGGACTGGCTTGAAAGGTTGATGGGATCCAACTGATCTGATTCGCTAGCAGTCGTTCTAACAGGCCTCCTGCGCTTTCGACGAAAAAGTTTTCGTTTCCTCAGTAGCCTGTGTAGCCCGTGGAAACGACGGTTTTGTGTGGCGGTTATAGTGGGTAGATCTATGGTGTTACTGGATGAAAGTAATTCCTGATCTAACGGAATTGTTTTTAACAACTTTCTTTGCTCACGTTCTTTCAAAATGCGAAGTAGGTTGAAGTTTTCCGTTTTCAGGCCATTCCAGATATAGTTCGCAGAGCCAGAATTAATGGATGAGAAGATTTGTTCCCTACAGGATTGGAGCTTTCGTTGTAGACAATCGACTTTGTTCCGCGAGGCTTGTAAGACAGCAACGCAAAGTTCCCTTGACGTTCGTTGGAGTGAAAGCTTACAAAGCTTCACGAGGTCAACATCATCGACGTTGAGTGCCAAATTAAAATTCAAACTAAAACCAGCCGGGATAACATTGTTATCCAAGCAGTTCATAAGAAAAGTACAATGGTGTTGGTATCTGGACAGTTTGTCCCAGACACGTGCTGCTTGTGCTACCGTGGAATTAAGTAATGGCATCTCTGGATCAACTTGGGCAGATGATTCACAGGCGGACGAAAGCTGGATACAAGGTATTAATAAAAAGTTAAGATGCTTCGAGCCAACAGGGATGTCACGCGCCAGAAGGATCCAAAAGGATTCGTAGTCCAAACCTCGAGTAATGAAATTTGTAGGCAATTGTGGAAAACGAGGACGGACAACTTCGAGCGAAAAAAAAAATATATATATACAGTAAAAAATCTAAGAAATCTAAAAAAAGGTTTAAAAATTCAAAGCCAACTGATAGCCACTTGTATCTTCCACCATCAAGTGCTCACCCCAAACACGTTTTCAAGGCTATCCCTTATGGCATAGCAACTAGGTTACAGAGAAACTGCTCTGAACAAGTATTTCTTGCCGAGAGAACAACTGAATACAAGGGTTATCTAGTCAATCAGGGTTATCCCACAAAACTAGTGGAAGATCAATTTTCTAAAGCCTTAACTACATCTAGAACTGACTTACTTAGAACTCGTGCCAAAGCTGAGAAGAAATTGTTTCCATTTGTAACAACATTTAATCCAAATTTACCTGATGTTGGTCGCATCATCAGAAAACACCTAGGTATTTTGGAATCCAACCCCAAATTAAAAGAATTTTTTCCGCCAAATTCCATCATAGCCTCTTTTCGAAGATCTAAAAACCTTAAGGAGTTGTTAGCGCCATCTCGTTATGGCTCTAACACTAAGATTGAAGAGGTTGTTGAGGTTAAGGGTTGCTTTAAATGCAAAAGAACAAGATGTGATCTCTGTCGCAACTACTTTGTTGAATCAAATTCTTTCCAAAGTTTTCAAACAGGCAAGAGCTATAAGATACGATTGAAACTTTCCTGTGATTCAAAAAATATCATTTATTTGGCTTCGTGTAAGAAATGTAACTTACAATACATTGGCTCTACAACAACAGATTTTAGAGTTAGATTTCGCAACCACAAGTCTGCTATGCTGACCAAGAAAAAGACTTGTGAGGTAGCGGTGCATTTCAACAGAACACCGCACGACTTAAACGACTTTTCTTTCCAGTGTATTGATCAAGTGCAGATAAATGCAAACAATACAAGTAACATCGAAAAGCTTTTAATCACTAAAGAGGCATATTGGAGTGCACAGTTGTTCTCTCTGGCACCTTTTGGCTTGAACAAACGTCAGGAATTCCACTCGAAAAAAAGAATAAACTACAATTAGCGCAAAAATAACTTGCAAATTTGGCGGTTATCTTAGTTCAGGTGTTCAAAGGCCCTGACCTTGGATCTTGTTAGCTTTGTTAGCGCTAGGTTTTCTCAGGGGCCCCCATCGGGGAATTTATTACATTATTGTTGTTTAAGGGCCCTGTTTAGGGCGCCTGTTGTGCCTTGCCGCGGCATAGTTTCAAGGGCTTTGTTTGGGGATTTTGGGACCGCCTTTTTTGAACATTGAATATTTTACACGCGGGTCCCTTCACACTTTCGGCTGACTCGACGAATCGCGTTACTTTTTTGATATTAATCTTATTTGTATTATATTCGATTATTTATTCTTATTTGGTTTGTGTCTTTTGAGTTTTGTACCGCATTGTCATAGTATTTCGCTTAGTAATCACCGATTGTTTATCATTGGTTAATTTTTTCGTTTTCATGTGTTACCACGCCCTGTTATGTAATCATCTTTGTAATATGATGTCATTTTTTATACTGTAAACTTATTTAAGGTTATTGTAATTTATTATTCACTTGCACTGCAACTGATGAAGGTCTTTGACCGAAACGTTTATTTTTATTAAATTTTTAAACCTTTTTTTAGATTTCTTAGATTTTTTACTGTATATATATTTTTTTTTTTTCGCTCGAAGTTGTCCGTCCTCGTTTTCCACAATTGCCTACAAATTTCATTACTCGAGGTTTGGACTACGAATCCTTTTGGATCCTTCTGGCGCGTGGCATCCCTGTTGGCTCGAAGCATCTTAACTTTACATATATATATATATATATATATATATATATATATATATATATATATATATATATATATAGGCAGAATAATATGGTTTTCCAAACGGTGACTTCCAGTAGAAGGATCAAAAGATACCGTGCTTCAATGTGAATTTTAGTTAAGTGTAAGATGAGGCGTCATGAAGCAAACTTCTAACTGTTCCGGCTTTTAATGTGACGTTTCGGCCTTCGGCCTTCTTCAGATTGGAACAATATTTACAAGTTAAAAAATAAAACGTTAAAAATCCTAGTAAGTTTACAGATTTGCATGTATATATATAAGATCAGAAAAATGTAAATATAATTACACAATGCTATACAACCTGAAATAATAGATTACATAACAAGCTAATGTCAACTTACAAGAACACGCCGGGTGATAAGATTACAACAATGTATCTGCGAGCGCCTTAATTACTAAGTGTATAATAGTCAGTCTAATTCTGTATTGTAACAAGCTAATGGCAACTTACAAGAACGCGCAAGTGATGAGATTACAACAATGTATCTGCGAGCGCCTTAATTACTAAGTGTATAAGTGTATAATAGTCAGTCTAATTATGTATTGTAACGGACGCGATTTTTGGATCTAAATTCCCGTCTTTTATTAAGACCATGAGGGCTGAGTGTAAATAGCTGGGAGGTCCAATAGGCCTCTCTGGTCAATAACAACTTATCAATATACGCAGCAACCCCCTGGCTAGTAATTTGTTCGATGGCGATAAAATTAATTTCGGAAATTTCGTGCCTAGTACAATTAAAATGGACTGCAAGCTCACACGTCTTTTTGTTGGTGAGCATGGATGATTTGTGATTGCGAAAACGTACTTTAAATTCTGTTGTGGTGGAACCTACATACTGCAATTTGCATTTATTGCACGAGGCCAAGTAAACAACGTTTTTGGAAGAGCAAGACAATTTTTGCTTTATCTTGTAGACTCGGCCTGTGGAAAAGCTTTTAAATTTGGAATCTTGAATTAAAAATTTTTTTGCAAAGATCACAACGAGTACAACATTTGAAGTACCCTCCCATTTCGTTCTCTGCCTGGTTTGCCCCGTTGTCGCCACGAAATTTAGATGGTGCTAAAATATCTTTGAGATTTTTGGTACGGCGATATGCTGGAAAAATCGATTTAGATGGAAAAATTTCAAGTAATTCGGGCGACGATCTCAGAAGATGAGCATGTTTCTTGATAACTCTCTGAATATCAGGCAGGATAGGATTATAGTCAAGAACTAACGGGAAAACTCTCTTGACAGGCTTGGCTTTTTTCTTAAGCAATTCTGATCTCTCAATACTAAGCGCTTTGTCGAATTGTTTGTCTACTAAAGCTGCATTATAGCCCTGGGACTTAAGATACCCTTTGTATTCAGCACACCTCTTGTTAAGAAAATCGTCAGAGGAACAATTACGTCTAATTCGTAGAGCAACCCCATAGGGAATAGCCCTTTTACAATGTGCCGGATGAGAACTTGAAAAAGGTAAATAAAGGTGACTATCTGTAGGTTTAGCATAAATATCTGTCTTAATAAAACCTTCCTGGAGGTGCAAAGTGAGATCCAAGACATCGAGGGTATGCTCCGAATAAACCAGCTCAAACTTGATGGTGGGATAAAGAGAATTGATGTATTCAGTAAACTCTAACAATTTAGGTAAACCATGTGGCCAAATATCGAAAACATCATCTCTATAACGCCACCATAACATGGGTTTCACGGCACCTTCAGATTTAGCTTTCTCATCAATCAAACCCATTGCCAAGTCGGCATAACTACAAGCGTTTTTGGGCCCCATGGCTGTACCGTGTTTTTGCACAAAATGTTTTCCAGAAAATTGACAATTGTTGGTCTAGAGACAAATTTCAATAGCCTCTACAATGCAATCGGTTGATGGAAACTTATCAGATCTAGAATCAAGAGCTTCTCTAACAGCTGAAATTCCTAAATTATTGTCAATGTTGGGAAACATAGCGACTACATCCCAAGACACCAGCAAGCACCCAGATGGTAAGGGGCCTTTCTCGGAATTGAGAATTTCGATCTTGTTAATGAAATCTGTAGTATCTTTAACAAATGAAGGTAAATTTTGAGCTAGGGGCTTTAGATAAAATTCAGTAAAGGCCGAAAGTCTTTCGATTGCCGTTCCGCAACAAGATGTAATTAGGCGGAGAGGGTTGCCTTCCTTATGCGATTTTACATTGCCAAAAGCCACTCCCGGTTTTGGTTCCAAATTGGCAACCCATGTGGCAATCTCTTGACTAATTTGGCCTTTACCTAACCAATCTCGACCCCATATATATAAATAATAATATACATAACAATAAATATACATAAAAAACGGGATTTTTTTCTGGCTAATCTAACAACTTCAGTTTACTCGATGAAAATGACTAATTAAAAGTCCATTTTTCTCTCTCTCTATTTTGAATAACATCCCACGCGAAATAAACATTTATGCCAAGAAATACGAGCCTTGCTAACGAGGAAGTCTTAACCTTTTTTCCGTTTTACCTGAAAATGATTAAATTTGTCGCAAAAATATTTCTGTTTTCCATTACAAAAACTTTATCGCCATTTTTCTGCAACACATTTATCTCATCTTTGGTCTAATATGCCATTTAATTATATAAAGTCTAACAGTCGAGCTTAGTTCAATAAATAATAATAAATGCTTCAATAAATAACGCTTCAAAGACGGAAGAGCTGCCTTGAAAGAAAGATGTTTGCAAAAGATTCCACTACATCACGCTGAGCACGATTTGAGAAGTTTGACAAGAATACCCGCCACGCTAAACTCAATTAAATTTTCAAATGCTAATCCGACATAAGTTAAATTACTCAATAAAGCGTAGCTTCAAAATTCTATGTTCATTATAAATTACTGCTAGTGCTTCACTTAAAAGCACATTCCACCTGTCGATTTTAATTTTAGTATGGTATTAGTTAACCCATTTTGCCCTCGCAGCTGCAGAAACATGACACATTTATTACAAACTCTGAACTTAAGGCGGTTATTATAAAATTTAGTGCACAATTTGTGTGTCATTTCGTAAACGACTTTTCGTGTCCTTTTAACTCACCCATCTCATAAAAGCTCCGCGCTTTCTGCCAGTGTTATGAGCGAAAAACACTTCAAAACCCTCTTACTGTTTAACTTATATTTAATAACTGTATTTTGTCAAGAGTCTAATCTCGTTTTACTATGCGTGATGTAGTCCTCTCGAAGAAATATGGCAATTTATTGTTTTTCATCTTTATTCACCGTTGCATTGTAAACTTACAATTTAGAACAATTTTTATATTTCTTTACAACAATGATGAAAACTTTCTCGATGGCTATCTTATTGCTGGAAAAAAACATTTCATACTAATATATCAAAGTGAATAAGCACCACTTTTAATGTTAGGCAATGGTTACGAGAACTTCTAAAATCTTACTGATAAACGTACGGCATTTACGCTTTCCACCGTATTGGTCTACTAGAGCTAACTTGTAAGACAATGGCAAACCACTTGTCTGATTGTGTCCTTCGCTGCTTGTCTAACTTCATCTAGCTTCCAACAGTAAAGAATTGGGTTTAAAGACGAGTTGAAGAAAATTAAAGTGATTGTATAAATCCTAGAGTGATAAACAGATACAGATAGTCCACTCTTTGCCCTCAAAGCAGTCACTACACCATGAGGTAGATAACTACCGACCAGCGTCAGTTGCAACCATATTGCAGTGGAAACAGCCTTTTTGTATCGTGCTATGTTCAGTTGATTTATCTGGTTTGGTTGTTGAACATTCTGGCTGTGAATCTGAGTGTTATGATGATAGAGGGTGAGGAAAATCTTTGTGTAAGAGAAGGTGGAGATTATAAGATATAGAGGTATACCTATGGTTCCATACCATAAGGTTATCAGAGGATTCCAAAACCACATTGTTGAAAAGACAGCGGCAATAAACCAAGAGGTAATAACGATCAGGTAGGTACGCTTTAAAGTTACAACTTGTCTGTATCTCAGTCCCAATAACAGAGCGAGAAGTCTGTCCACGCTTATTGCAGTCAGAGTTGCGACCGACACTCCACACAAAATATAACTTGTTATAAAACTTGCCGCCGATAGGTGAGGACAAATATTCCAATGTTCATTCACCACAGACATCCAAAAGGCAACAGAGAGAGGCTCTGCAATTAGACCAACACAGAGATCAGTTGTTGCAAGACTGCGAAGCAATAGTTTGGACGGCGGATAAAGTGAAGACTCCTTGTGAAGAGCAATTAGGATCAGAGCATTCCCAAGAAATGCGGTAACGGACAGGAAAGAATTTAAAACTGAAATAAATGTCAACGGGCCGTGTAATCCAGCAGTTAATTCTGCGGAACACAGGAGTTGTTCAAATGTTTTCTGCTGTCCAGCTGCAGTAAAGTTTGCTGCTGCCATTTAGCTGAGATGATATGGCTGTTTGTAGGACTTGGTATCGAAACTATCACTGCTGAAACGTTTCAGTGTAGAAAGTTACAAAAAGACTTCACAACTGACGAATAATTTAAACTATTTTTATAATGCCTTTTTCAAGTTTGCTTGACATGTTGAATTTGGAAAGACAAATAAATCTAGCGGGTGGCCAATTAGCTGATTAAATAAATAAAGATAAAGTAAAAATTATACAGAGAACATCGTTTAACTATGTCTTAAACTTCGGGAAATATTTCGCAAATTCTGAAAAATTCTTCCCGTTATTCTAAATTATAATTTTTCCCTCCATCACGCATGAAACTAATTGTTAGTCATGTTAGTCATATTGTTTACAAGAATAGTGTCTGAAACAGTGCGGGTGGCAATGTATCACACATTTTAAAACGGGAATAGTGTGAATTTTAGTTTTTTTTCTTCAGATCGGCCATTATGTGGATGTAGCAAAAGTGATTTATCTCAGGTTTCGAGTTGTTTTCCTAGAGACTAATTTTCGATGTATTTCAGTCCTAGATGAGAACTAATGTCACCTGCTCATTCATGGATTGCTCAAATCCGTGACGTTTCAAGCTTTTCCGATACATGGGACTGTAAAATCTACATCTACTCGTGCTTTTGAAAATGAAAAGGTCATCTACACACCGTCAGCGAGAGAAACAACATATGTAAACTGCACATTCTGGAGAAAATAACAATCAAAATTCATGCTGTTCCAACGTTTGGGAGAAGTTTAGGGTAGATTATTATATTGCTGCCGCTACACTCTGGCCATCCATTCGTGTTTGTCATTTCAAGGGAGTGTTCACATAGTGCTAACCTCTTAACTTTCTTTCAGGGTTATTATTTATTTTAATTATGTTGTCGCCGATGTATTCATCGTTGAATTTTTTTACTCTATTTTCCATTGTCATGTCTATTCATTTGTATTCTGAATAAACCCTTATTGTATTGCATTGCATTGTATTATATTCTATACCATGCCATAGGAAAAACAGCCAATCAGAACACAGGAATGGCGTTGTATTTTCGACAGTAATACATAGATTTAGCCAAGCCTACAAGCGGAGCTCCTGATTAGAAAAATTAACCATAAATGAAAAGAGGATTTTTCTCCTGGATCAGAAACTCAAAGAATAATGAATTGTCAGCATGTGGTTTCACTATTTTTTTCTAGTTACATTTTAACAAACCATACCTAATGAGTGTAACCAAGATTGTAGAAATTACGTACACAATATATAAGGGACTTTGCAAGAGACGATTGCGCAAGGAATATGTCGGAAAAAAAGTCGACAACGCGTCAGGGTTTAATTTGCTCCGAAATTTTGCCTTTGCATGTACGCCCTCACTCTCCTCCAGAGTAATAACCTGGCTTGAGCCCTCGATCTAATCGAAAAGACAGTACCTGGTAGGCGGTCACCTGAAAAAAAAAGCGCGACCTCTTGACCTGAGCCCACAACATGGTCACGTGATACTGGTCTGTGGATACCAGGTTTTGACAGCTGTCAATTAATCATAACATGGATGTCCAATATCAATGATGTACCTATGGTAACGATGCTACTATCTCATTTTTGGCGCACGGCCGTACGTACGTAGGGACAGTCACGTGACAACCAAAAATTTTTCAGATCGATGGGTTACCAAACTTTCGAAGGTATGGGTCTCCGCTTGCGCGCCTTCGGCGAGCAGGAGCTCCGCTATTACATACAACTTTCCCATCGTGCGCCGCGCGTATAAAGCAGTGATTGTGTGTTGACCAATAGTTATGCAACGCTGTCACGTGGTATGCCATGGAAGTAAACAAACAAAATATCTACAATACGAAAATAAAACACCATATATTTATACACCAGATACAACTACGCTTTTTTAGAACTGGTAAATAAGCGCGCGAGCCAAAACAGGCAACCAAATTTATGCACGAAGTCCTAGCAGACAGCCTTGATGAACAGAGAATGTGTGCATATCCTGTTATTGAACAAGCGTTGCTAAATTTGGCTGTTATATTCAAATTAACAACTGCATTTCCCTCTTTGAACACTTTGCAGTTAATTAGGGAAGGTGGGTGGTCAATTGAATATCAATTGGATCGATAGAGTGTTTTCACTGACGTGATGAAATTTGCATATTGTCATGACAACCGACTTCATCCGCCATATTGGTGTACGATCGCAAAATGCGTACTACCCGTGCTAACCAACGGTGAACACCTGGGACATTCTGTACGACATTCTAGCGTTCTTAGCAAAGAAATTTAATTTTTGTCATCATGGTCCTTTGCCTCATTGTCGGATGTGGCAATAAAACGGGCAAGATACGGCCCACCCCCGAGAAAGTAAGTTTTTTTCGTGTTCCACGTGTTGTTGTTAACCAAGGAGAGTACATGGAAGAGTTGACTTTGGAGCGAAGAAGAAGTTGGATTTCTGCGATCAGCAGAGAGGCTTTAACCGACTCTATTTGAGAAAATGACCGGGTTTGCAGCAAGCATTTCCTGTCAGGAGAACCTGCTAAAGACTGGGATCGTTTTAATGTAGATTGGTTCCCTACTTTGTGTCTTGGGCATTCTAATAGTGATGTTGCCGGAAGGAATTACATGCTAGTTGTAATAATATGAAGGCCTTCATGTAGGGTAACTACGGGAAGGGACTACAGGTGTATCCAAGTGCTCAATGGAACTCAATTGTCCCTACAAAGATAAAAATATAAATTTCGGTTTCAAGTCAACAACTAATTCTTAGCATAGTATAATCCTGGTAGTTCATCAACAAGGCCATTGTCAGCACTATGTTTTTGTAATTGAAACAACTTGGGAAGATCCACAGTTGATTACATCTTTCTGTTTATTCCAAGATCAATACATGTAAGAGAAAGTGTTTGAGCCAAACTAGACAAAGTGTTTGACTTTGTTTCTAAAAGGAGCTTCATATATTAAGTCATTCAAATGTAGGAAACATTTGCAATAGACCATTCTTTAGGGAGTGATAAAGATGTACTCTCATTTTGCAGATATCAAATTGCACAGTTTGGGGAGGTATGCCATAGGCTAGGCAGATTGCAAAGGCAGCAGCAAATACCCCACAGTCACTGCCATTTTGCTGTTGCTGAACAGGAGCAACTTGAATGCCAGTAAAATTTGCCTGTCCAACAAGATTAATTACCTGATCTTCTACTTCACTATAAATGATGTTACGGTAAAGACTGTCATATAAATTCACTGTGCCATCTCCACACCCCACCGATGCTATACACACCCAGTGTTGTTCCCCAGTGTGTAAAATCTGAATAAATTCACCATTGACCTGATTAAAGTTTCTGCAGGGACCCAAAGTTGGTCTCTGCAGACCCTCAACTCCAGGGTTAATTTTTCTAAGACATACATGCACTGCATGAATGATATCACAATCAAGCCAGCCGTGGGGGGACAAAATCAGTTTGTTATGTTGTTCATTGAGCCTTGCTAGGGATGCTAACTTTTCAGTAAGGCCTGTTGAAATTCCAGTTATAATGACATCATCATCTGACTTGCACGCATGTAATTCACAGGGTTCGTACGGGTCCTGGAAAAGCTGGAAAGTCCTGGAATTTTATTGTGGCATTTTCCAGGACTGGAAAGTCCTGGAAAAGGGCTACTGGTCCTGGAAAGTTCTGGAAATCTGTTAAACTCAAGTTAAAAAAAAAAAACATGAAATGTATGGCAGACAGTAAGGAGAATTAACATTGAGATAATGCGAATGAAAGGGTTAACGTGACTTTTAGAGTCCTGGAAAAATCAATCTGAGTCCTGGAAAAGTCCTGGAAAAGTCCTGGAAATTTGTTTCTGAAAAAGAGTACGAACCCTTTGTAAAGAGTCCTTTGCTTCTTTAGCTTCCTTGGTATTTAGTTTGACTTTTCCCCCTGACTTACAACCCATACATTCCCATGTTGTAAGGGCATTGTTTTGCGTCCTTTTAAAGTTTAAGGAAGCCAAATGAAAAAACTGTCCGTTTTCACACAATGGGTTATGACATTTAAGGACTTTATCGGAAGGCAATGGCTTCTTATTGCACAAACATATGTAGTCCAGTTCAAGAGCTTCATCCAAATTTTCTTTTGTTTGTTTGCCTTTTGATTTCTTACTTCTGGCTCCAGCAGTTTTTTGGCACAGAGGACAAAACCACTTGTTGGGTACTTTTTGGACTTTCAAGCAGGTTAAGTGAAAAGAAGAAATGGGACATGCTTGGTTGCTGCATGTTACAATAGTATCAGTAGTATTCATCCTGCAAAAGCAGACAGAACTGAGACCAGATGATGGCTGAGACACGTTTCTTTTCTTGGTATACCACCTTCCAAGGATTTCTGGTAGAACACAATATCTCCAAAAGTAATTTAGTTTGGGAACAACAGAATTCCAGTGTCAGATATCTGGGAGAATTCTTTCACAGAAAAAAGCAATTTGTTCATTGAAACCACAAACAACAAAGTCACAGTAATTGTATCCAGTAGTGAATATTTGCTGTTGTGATTGGTAATAGTATGCATGTTCTTTTTTAAGACTTGTAGCTCCATTTTCTGACTTCAAACATGAGTTGGACTTCCCAGGGTAATCTTTGAGGTCTGTATCCTTCAAACAATAGGGGTACTTTACGGCACTGAAACGGGTGCGTAGGGAACTTCTTTGACGGCTGCTGGCATCAAACAGCCACATTTCACCTGTGTACATGACAGATTTTCGTTCACACGATTCCATGCTTCAATGCAGAAGAGGACGCTCGCAATATGCGAGCAGCACTCTCCTTGTCCTGCCATACATCCAACGCAGTGTGCGAAAAGAACAGTACCATTTTCCTCGGTTATAATTCACAATATTAATGTATCACATGGATAGTTCATTCTCTGCGAATGCCTGACTTTTCTGAGAACAATGTAGTTGTTTCCTATTTTGTGCCCTTTTACACAGCTCACAAACCCTGAAACGAGCTGATTAAATGCTCGCAAACTCCGAAAAGCTTGAAATTGATCCTTCCTGTAGTAGCTTGTCCCAAGCAGTAAAAATGATAGCAAATCCATGGATTTGACCCGTGGCAAACAGTCTGGATCATACGTTTTGTCTGGAATTAAAATGGGATCGATACCAACGCAAGAAATCTTTTCATAGTAATGTTTCTTCACGTGGGGATCGAGGTTGTTCGCATAATCGGTAAGGGGATTTGCCGCCATCTTGAAAAATATGGAACACCAACATGGCGACTCAAATTTCCCGCGAAATTTGTGACGTCATGTGAAAACGCTCTATTTGAGTCGGATGAAGGTGGCTCACCTCGATCTTTCGACCACCCACCTTCCTTAATTTAACCATTTTAAGATTCACAGCGTCAACCGTTTATACAAATGGCTCGGGTGATATAACTATTCCCGTTTTAAAATGTGTGATACATCGCCACCCGCACTGTTTCAGATACTATTCTTGTAACCAATATGACTAACAATTACTTCGATGCGTGATGGAGGGAGAAATTATAAATTAGAATGACTGGAAGAATTTTCAGAATTTGCGAAATATTTCCTGAAGTAAGACATAACCGTCAAAACCAATAGTTAAACAATGTTCTCTTTATAATTTTTATTTTATCTTTATTAATTATTTACTCAGCTAATTGACTACCCGCTAGATTTATTTGTCTTTCCAAATTCAGGTTTAAGCAAACTTGAAAAAGGCGTTATAAAAAGAGTTTAGATTATTCATCAGATGAGGAGCCCTTTTGTAACTTTTCTACACTGAAACGTTTTCACAGTGATAGCTAATCGATTCCAGCTGCTACAAACAGCCATATCATCCTACCAACTAAATGGCAGCAGCAAACTTTACTGGAGCTGAACAGCAAAAGACAATTGAACAACTCATGTGTTCCGCAGGACTAACTGCTTGACTACACGGCCAGTTGATACATATTTCAGTTTTAAACACTTTTCTGTCTGTTACTGCATTTCTTGGAAATGCTCTGATCCTAATAGCTCTCCACAAGGAGTCTTCACTTCATCCGGCGTCCAAACGCCTGCCTCGTTGCCTTGCAACAACTGATCTCTGTGTTGGTCTAATTACAGAACCTATTGGATGTCTGTGGTGTATGAACATTGGAATATTTGTCCTCACCTAATTGTGGCAAGTTTTGTAACAAGTTATATCTTGTGTGGAGTGTCGTTCGCAACTCTGACAGGACTAAGCGTGGACAGCCTTCTTTCCCTGTCGTTGGGACTGAGATACAGACAAGTTGTAACTTTAAAGCGAACCTACCTGATCGTTATTACCTCTTGTGCTACTAGCGCTGTCTTTTCAGCAATGTGGTTTTGGAATCCCCTGATAACCACATGGTATCGGGCACCATAGGTATACCTCTACATCTTATAATGTCCACCTTCTCTTACACAAAGATTTTCCTCACCCTCCGTCATCACAACACTCAGATTCACAGCCACAATGTTCCACAACCACACCAAACAAATCAACTGAACATAGCACGATACAAAAAGGCAGTTTCCACTGCAATATGGTTGCAACTGACGCTGGTCGCTTGTTATCTACCTCGTGGTGCAATGACTGCTTTGAGGGCTAAAAGTGGACTATCTGTATCTTTTTATCTCGCTAGGATTTATACAACCACTTTCATTTTCTTAAACTCGTCTTTAAACCCAATTCTTTACTGTTGGAAGCTAGGTGAAGTTAGAAGGACACAATAGGACCAGTGCTTTGCCATTGTTTTAAAAGTTAGTTCTTGTGGACCAATACGATGAACAGGGCTAATAATGTATTACGACTTAGATTTTAGAAGTCCTCGTAACCGTTGCCTAACATTAAAAGTGATGCTTACTCATTTTATTATATCAGAATGAAATACTTTCCCAGCAATAAG
Organism: Orbicella franksi; assembly: GCF_964199315.1. Taxonomy (NCBI): domain Eukaryota; kingdom Metazoa; phylum Cnidaria; class Anthozoa; order Scleractinia; family Merulinidae; genus Orbicella; species Orbicella franksi. The sequence continues at coordinate 27,772,194 of NC_138147.1, forward strand.
ATAGCCATCGAGAAAGTTTTCATCATTGTTGTAAAGAAATATAAAAACTGTTCTAAAATGTAAGTTGACCATGCACCTGTGAATAAAGATGGAAAACAATAAATTGCCATCTTTCTTTGTGTGGACTACATCACGCATAATAAAAAGAGATTAGACTCTTGACAAAATACAGTTATGAAGTTAAACAGTAAGAAGGCTTTGATGCGATAAGGTTATTGGAATGGTGAACAGAGAGTATTTTTACGACAAATTTGATCATTTTCAACCAAAGTTTAAGACTTCCTTCTTAGTAAGGCTCATATTTCTTGGCATTAAGGTTTACTTGGCGTGGGAAGTTATTCGAAATAGAGGGAGGAAAAATTGACTTTTAATTAGTTATTTTTGTCGAGGAAACTGAAGTTGTTAAATAAGCAAAAAAAAGATTTACGAGCGATGAATTGAAATACACTTTTGTTGTTTCAAAACATTTTTTTAAGGCTGTCCACCCTAAGTTACGCTAGTCAGAATAGTATGAATTTTAATTGTTTTTTTCTTCAGATCGGCCATTTTGCGGATGTAGCAAGAATAATTTATCTCAGTTTGCGAGTTATTTATCTCGAGACGAATTTTTGATATATTTCAGTCCTAGATGAGAACTAATGTTACCTGCTCATTCATGGGCTGCTCGAAATCCGTGACGTTACTAGCTTTTCAGATACGTGGGGCCTTAAAAATCGATGAACGTCTACTCGTGCTTTTGGAAATGGAAAACGTCATCTGCACAATGTAAACGAGAGAAGCAACATATGTAAACTACACATTCTGGCGGTAATAACATTCAAAATGCATGCAATCCCAGAGTTTGGGAGAATGTTAGGGTGGGTGATTATATTGCTGCCGCTATTCTGCCTGTCCATTCGTGTTTTTTATTTCAAGCCAGTTTTCACGTAGCGCCAACCTCTTAAAGGCCAAATGAACAATAATTTAGAGCGACGAAATGTTAAAAAAAGAGAAAACTCCTGCGGAAATTTTTCTTGCTGAGCCGTGAATTAACTTAAAATTAACTGTGTTTTCAGGAAAAGCTAAGCAGCAGTGTTTGGAAAGATAATTTTTAATTTGTCAGTTTATGATAGCGATGACAACAGCTGGCTCACAGTTTGTTGAACTTAAGGTGGCTGGCAACAGTTTCCAGCATTTCTCAGCACTTCTGTTTCAATGGATGAATACTACCATATAGTTTAATTTATGATACAACCATGGCCTAAAAGACGGCTCTTTTTGAGGAAAACTGTTAAAAAGTAGGTTTGTTGGGCGGTGTTCTACTGTGACTGCAAAAATAATTTTAGTTGCGTGTAAAACTAGTGGCAACAGCTTCTTCTCTTGATTTATACAATCCATTAGAAGGAGTAGTTTTTACTTTAGTCGATAATTTCAAGGAAAGGCTCGCTATTTCATCGTTTATCCCCATTCTTATGAATAGCGAATACGTTTATTGGGTCGGTAACCAAGCAACCCAAATTAAAACGAACGAAGAAACATGTGCATGCCTTGTCGTGTAAACCTGAGCCGCGGATCGAAATAACGTGCTAGTACTGATACCAAATCATACAGACCCCTCAAGCTGGTAAGGAAACAACTGAGACAAGGAAGACAACCGAAATATCTACACCGTTAAAAATAAAACACCATAACACTATACACCAGATACAACCTTATTTCTGTAGGGGAAGATCGTCTATTACGTCCCAGGGTACGGGGAAAGGGGGGAGGGGAGAGTGGAGAGGGGGTGCTGGCACGGTGGTTTTCAAATAAGTGTAGTGTTTTAAAACTAAACCCACAAACTATTTTCAGATAAAAATTATACTCCCCTTCCAAAATCGTATTTTACAAATGTAACCCCCCTACTGACAAGGCCATAATTCTATCCTTCCGTCCTTACACATGCAGATTTTTTATCGTGTTTTTTTAATATCTCTTTTATCTTTTCTCTCGTTTATTGTTTGTATTATTTTCCATTGTTTTATGGCCGCATAAAATGGTTTCAGATGGCCTTTCTTCGCAGTTAAGCCGACATCATTGCTAAGTTCAGCCAAATCCTCGGTTCTCATTGCACGAAACTGATCAAGATCATCGTAGCCATTCTCAATGAATTTCACTGAATACTCCAGCAAGTTGATTTCTTTCAACCACACACTAATACCACAACGTATACTATCGTTCCCATTTCTTCGCATGATTTCTTCGTCCATATTCATCAACTGGAGCTCTTCACAATCCCTCAGTCTAAAGGATACCATTTGTTACTTGCTGGATTGCTGTGCGACCAGACTGCCACGGCCGACCGCGAAAACTAGACTGGGGTGGTGATTACTGATCGTCTGATACAGTGGGCTCATTAATCCGGTCAATATTTGCTCCCTGCTCGAGGAAATGTTTCTTCCTCCATTCCTACCTTCGCTTCAAGAACCGCCAGCGGCAAATTTTGTTTTATTTAATGGATTCTGCTATAAAACCTGTTAGACTATCGTTGCTGTGTCATAAATTTTGAAACCCCTCGTTTCTTCGGTTTCCCCCCCCCCCAAAGAGGCTTGTTTTAAAATTGTACCCCCCCCCCTGCAAAACCACCGGCCATCCCTGGGACGTAATAAACGTTAGGTCCCGTAGAACTAGTGAAGAAGCGCGCGAATCAAAGCATGCAACCCAGAAAAAATTTAAAATACGTGAGAAGACACAAGAAGCTGACATAATGTTCCAAGAACACGAAGCGAGAAAGAACAAAACAAAACACCAAATATTTTTTACTTCTTCTATCCAGCACATTTACCCACCAGTCCTAACAGAGAGCCTTGATAAACAAAGAGCGCGTGCATATACTGTTGGAGCAAGCATATTCTGAACCTGACCATTTTATTGGAATTCACGAGGGGATTTCCGTCTTCGATACAAGTTAAAGTTAACTTCCAACGTCAAATGGGTCGATTCTAGTCAGTCGAGGGTGACTCGCCTCGATCTTTCGATCGCCCACCATCGCTAATTTAAACAGCTGATGATTCATGGCATCCACCGTTTATACGAATGGCACGGATGAAAGTGACTACTTTGGGTGGTAAAACATAGGGTGAACAGCTCTCGAAAAAATGTTTTTTAAAAATATAGCATTTTTTATTCATCACTCGTGCATGTTTAAACCTAACGACTTCAGTTTTTTCTTTGGAAACTACTAATTGTAATAGTAGTTGTTTTTCCTCACGTTCTTTAGAATTAACTTCCATTAACAAATAGATTTCATGTTGCCGTGCGTCTGTTCAGTAATAGATTACAGACGACGTCAAAATGTGGGTAAGAACAAAAAAGTTGCACACGAGGCGATAGCCGAGTGTGTCACTAATGTTCTTACCACATTTTGACGTCTTCTGTGATCTATTACTCAACAGAAGCAAAGCAACATGGAATCTCTTTGTTTTATATAATAACGGAACAAACTACTACGCCTCTGTTTGTTTTTTTCAAAATCTTTTAAGATAACTCGAAAGACGGCCTTTGCCCACTTTGGCGAACACGAAAAAAGCCATTTGACGTAATCTATTTTCTATGCAAAATGAGGCAATCCCATTGGTTGCTATGCGTAGTAAAAAATTGTGACTGGTCTAGGAAAATTACACCACTGTCAAACTTGACTCGAGGGTCGCTTCTCGTGGAATAAAAACTTACGGCGAAAGCAGAGTTGAACTGCGGAATCTACAAATCTGAAAGAAAATGCTGGAAAATCATGATTCAAGTCACTTTTTGTCATCGAAGCAGCCCTGTGGGCCGAGAAGCTTGGATTTTGCCTTGAATACTGCAGTAGTTGATAAAATACGCTGGGAAAACTTGCGGTTGCGGTCAACTGGAGGCCATTCGATTCGAGGTTTGAGTGAAAGGAGCATTAGTGACGGCGGAAATTTGTGTCCTTTGTGGTTGAATCGGAGACACCTTAAAGCTGCGATACAGTTGGCCGTTAGCTGTAGCGAGCTATACTTTTCTCGCTGCTGTGCCCTGAAACGGACTGGGACATTCGTATCGGAAAGGAAGGTTTATGTGCTTATTTTAACTGATTTTAAGAAGTGATGTTTTTATGTTTCATTCCTGACATCAATCAGTGTGTCAACAATTATTTTGAGACCGAGAAAAGTTGAATTTTTTAAATAAATTAATTTCATAGACATTTTGTTTATTGGCTTTGTTAAATTCGAGATAAGGCAATAGTTCTCGGCTTACCAAGGCCAATTTTGAGCTCGGTTTAGTCTCGCTCAACAGTCTGACGACCGAGACTGCTCGAGTAATTTTTCTGAGTCATTTTCTAACAAAGAAACGGCTTTATCTTTCTTGTTCCTCCTTGTTTTACCTGTCCAATGCCTCGCAAGACTTTTTTGAACCTTATCTTTTGCCAATCACGTAAAATATTACATAAATTCTCAAACCTTTCCGCCATTTTAAAACACAGAGGGGAAAACTGTAATTTTTCTCCATAAAAAAGAAGTACTATTGAAATAGCCCTAATTGATTTGTGATTTTCGATTTTCAACCCTTAGGAAACTGTTTTGTCTCAAGGTTTTCCCAATACGGATATTTGTAGTTTTAGCTGCAGGGTGTGGACAGAGATCAAGAAGTACCACTGAGAGTTTTTTTTTTTTTGCAAAAGACCACGTTTGTGGTGGCTCTGAAAAGAGTCGTTTTGAATAGCTCCATAAAGAGCCGTTGTAAGATTTTCTTGAACTTTTCGTACGAGGAAGAATTAACAACCAATTCGGTGTCCGGGCGTTTCCATACAAACTCGTTTCTAGTCAATTTGATTCAAAAGTTTAAGGTACCCGGCAGCCTGAAATTATTATAGAATTTCCACGTTTAGAATTGCCAAACTGACTTCCCTTCAAATCGGGCTTGTTTCAGAGAAGAAGGTCAGCGTATTCAGCTAGCGGAAAAAGTTCCGGGACCTTATCCAGACAAACATGATTTTTCTCTTTCTGGGATAACATTCTTTCGATCGATCGCTGTCGTATGCGATGCGAAGATAAAAAGACTTTCATTGGGATATTTCTTCTAGTTAACTTTTGCTACGAAACGACTTCAGTCTGTATCGAATTGTGTGTCTGAATCGACTTTAGACGTGTATCGAATCGACTTCCAGTTGTATCGAACTGCGACTTAAATCGAAACGACTTTGTATAGAAACGACCGTAAAGCATTAACTGTTTCTTTTATATATTTCTGATTTTACTAGGCTGTCTATCGAGGTCATAGAGTACGCGAGTTTTCAAAACAACTATTTTTGGAATGATAACAGTTTCATTAGACGTGAGAATTCTGAATGTGTTCGTTTTACACTGTGCGATGTGAGTGCGTTTGAACAACACTCACGTTTTTCGGCATTGTGTAATTTTTTTCGGGCAATAAGGTCATCCCCCGCCCCCACCGCACGAAGTCCGAAGTTGCCCGTGCGCCTATGAGAATGCCAAATCACTAAGTTAACTCCAATTTCTGTGGAATTGTAAAAAATGGAAAAAGCTACTCTGTATCGATTACGAAAGATCTATATTGCCTAATTACCGACAGTATATATAGCCCTACTGACAGAAAGTGAATATTTCCAGGCTGCGTTTATTCTTTAAAAGGGCCTTCCGGGGATAAGGGATAAATGTTTCTTTTATTCCTTAAGGTCTCGCATTTTCTCCCTTGTTCCTCATCAACTGAATTTTAAAATTGTTGCCAAAATTTCCACAGAAAAGTTTGACTGACAAAGATAGAGAGAGAATGATCCCTTGTAAACAGTAAACAGAGTTGTTCCCTCAGAATGATCCAGAAAGGTATTTTGTTCCTGAAAGAAATGACTACGTTCACATGTTCTCAGGGAAGCCTTCATTTGGCTCACGCGAGGCAAAGATACCTTGCCTGAACTAATCATCATGTTCTCCCTGACTGAATGGAAACTTTCCACAAGTTTCTTTAATTCCGCCAGCTTCCAAAGAACTGACTGCTATACTAATTGCCGATTTTCGAGAAATTAAGTGGCAGTCCCGCTAAAAGCGGTCCACTCGACTTCGGGACCAAAAATAATTTTCCTTCATTAATTCTTAAATTAATAAATCTTCTTAAATTACTCAATAAAGCGTAGCTTCAAAATTTTATGTTCATTATAAATTACTGCTAGTGCTTCACTTAAAAGCACATTCCACCTGTCGATTTTAATTTAGAAGACTTGAGTCATAATTTTCCAATAACTCCCTCTTGAGTGTCAACTACGTATTCGACAGTATACTTGTTTCATTCTATAAATACATAATAAATCATTTGCGAATATTCGTTGGGTTTCTGAACTAAAGACGAATCATGGAATTACAAACTCTGAACTTAAGGCGGTTATTATAAAATTTAGTGCACATTTTCTCTGTTATTTCGTAAACGACTTTTCGTCTCCTGGTAACTCACCCATCTCATAAAAGCTCGGCGGTTTCTGCTAGTGTCATGAGCGAAAAACACTTCAAAACCCTCTCACTGTTTAACTTAATAACTGTATTTTGTCAAGAGTCTAATCTCTTTTTACTATGCGTGATGCAGTCCTCACGAAGAAAAATGGCAATTTAGTGTTCTTCATCTTTATTCACAGTTGCATTGTAAACTTACAATTTAGAACAATTTTTATATTTCTTTACAACAATGATGAAAACTTTCTCGATAGCTATCTTATTGCTGGAAAAACACATTTCATACTGATATATTAAAGTGAGTAAGCACCACTTTTACGGTTAGGCAATGGTTACAAGAACTTCTAAAATCTTGGTAGTAAACGTACGGCATTTACGCTTTTCACCGTATTGGTCTACAAGAGCTAACTTGTAAAACAATGGCAAACCACTTGTCTGATTGTGTCCTTCGCTGCTTGTCTGACTTCATCTAGCTTCCAACAGTAAAGAATTGGGTTTAAAGATGAGTTTAAGAAAATTAAAGTGATTGTATAAATCCTAGCGTGATAAACAGATACAGATGGTCCACTCTTAGCCCTCAAAGCAGTCACTACACCATGAGGTAGATAACTACCGACCAGCGTCAGTTGCAACCATATTGCAGTGGAAACTGCCTTTTTGTATCGCGCTATGTTCAATTGATTTATCTGGTTTGGTTGTTGAACATTCTGGCTGTGAATCTGAGTGTTATGATGACGGAGGGTGAGGAAAATCTTTGTGTAAGAGAAGGTGGAGATTATAAGATGTAGAGCTATACCTATGGTGCCATACCATAAGGTTATCAGAGGATTCCAAAACCACATCGTTGAAAAGACAGCGGCAATAAACCAAGAGGTTATAACGATCAGGTAGGTACGCCTTAAAGTTACAACTTGTCTGTATCTCAGTCCCAACAACAGGGCGAGAAGTCTGCCCACGCTTATTGCAGTCAGAGTTACGACCGACACTCCACACAAAGTATAACTTGTTAAAAAACTTGCCGCCGATAGGTGAGGACAAATATTCCAATGTTCATTCACCACAGATATCCTGTAGGCAACATTGAGAGGCTCTGCAATTAGACCAACACAGAGATCAGTTGTTGCAAGACTGCGAAGCAATAGTTTGGACGGCGGATAAAGTGAAGACTCCTTGTGAAGAGCAATTAGGATCAGAGCATTCCCAAGAAATGCGGTAACGGACAGGAAAGAATTTAAAACTGAAATAAATGTCAACGGGCCGTGTAATCCAGCAGTTAATTCTGCGGAACACAGGAGTTGTTCAAATGTTTTCTGCTGTCCAGCTGCAGTAAAGTTTGCTGCTGCCATTTAGCTGGGATGATATGGCTCTTTGTAGGAGCTGGTATCGATTAGCTATCACTGCTGAAACTTTTCAGTGTAGAAAGTTACAAAAAGACTTCACAACTGACGAATAATCTAAACTATTTTTATAATGCCTTTTTCAAGTTTGCTTGACATGTTGAATTTGGAAAGACAAACAAATCTAGCGGGTGGCCAATTAGCTCATTAAATAAATAAAGATAAAGTAAAAATTATAAAGAGAACATCGTTTAACTATGTCTTAAACTTCGGGAAATATTTCGCAAATTCTGAAAAATTCTTCCCGTTATTCCAAATTATAATTTTTCCCTCCATCACGCATCAAACTAATTGTTAGTCATGTTAGTCACATTGTTTACAAGAATAGTGTCTGAAACAGTGCGGGTGGCAATGTATCACACATTTTAAAACGGGAATAGTGTGAATTTTAATTTTTTCTTCTTCAGATCGGCCATTATTTGGATGTAGCAAGAGTGATTTATCTCAGTTTTCGAGTTGTTTTCCTAGAGACTAATTTTCGATGTATTTCAATCCTAGATGAGAACTGATGTTACCTGCTCATTCATGGATTGCTCGAAATCCGTGACGTTTCAAGCTTTTCCGATACATGGGACTTTAAAATCTAGATCTACTCGTGCTTTTGAAAATGAAAAGGTCATCCACACACCGTCAGCGAGAGAAACAACATATGTAAACTGCACACTCTGGAGAAAATAACAATCAAAATTCATGCTGTTCCAGGGTTTGGGAGAAGTTTAGGGTGGATTATTATATTGCTGCCGCTACACTCTGCCCATCCATTCGTGTTTTTCATTTCAAGGGAGTGTTCACATGGTGGTAACCTCTTAACTTTCTTTCAGGGTGCTTATTTATTTTAATTATGTTGTCGCCGATGTATTCATCGTTGCATTTTTTTTTACTCTATTTTCAATTGTCATGTCTATTCATTTGTATTCTAAATAAACCGTTATTGTATTGCATTGCATTGTGTTATATTTTATACCATGCCATAGGAAATACAGCCAATCAGAACACAGGAATGACGTTGTATTTTCGACGGTAATGTATAGATTTAGCCAAGCCTACAAGCGGAGCTCCTGATTAGAATAATTAACCATAAATGAAAAGAGGATTTTTCCCCTGGATCAGAAACTCAAAAAATTAATGAATTGTCAGCATGTGATTGTTCAGCGTGTGGTTTCACTATTTTTTTCTAGTTACATTATAACAAACCATACCTAATGAGTGTAACCAAGATTGTAGAAATTACGTACACTAGAGACGATTGCGCAAGGAATATGTCGGAAAAAAAGTCGACAACGCGTCAGGGTTTAATTTGCTCCAAAATTTGCCTTTGCATGTACGCCCTCACTCTCCTCCAGAGTAATAACCTGGCTTGAGCCCTCGATCCAATCGAAAAGACGGTACCTGGTTGGCGGTCACCTTAAAAAAAACAAACGGCGACCTCTTGACCTGAGCCCGCGACATGGTCACGTGTTACTGGTCTGTGGATAGCTTGTTTTGACAGCTGTCAAGTAATCATAACATGGATGTCCAATATCAATGATGTACCTATGGTAACGGTGCTACCATCTCATTTTTGGCGTACAGCCGTACGTACGTAGGGACGGTCACGTGACAACCAAAATTTTTCAGATCGATGGGTTACCAAATTTTCTAAGGTATGGGTCTCAGCTCGCGCGCCTTCAGCGAGCAGGAGCTCCGCTATTACATACAACCTTCCCATCTTGCGCCGCGGGTATAAAGCGGTAATTGTGTGTTGACCAATAGTTATGCAACGCTGTCACGTGGTATGCCATGGAAGTAAACAAACAAAATATCTACAGTACGAAAATAAAACACCATATATTTATACACCAGATACAACTACGCTTTTTAAGAACTGGTAAATAAGCGCGCGAGCCAAAACAGGCAACCAAATTTATGCACGAAGTCCTAGCAGGCAGCCTTGATGAACAAAGAATGTGTGCTTATCCTGTTATTGAACAAGCGTTGCTAAATTTGGCTGTTATATTCAAATTAACAACTGCATTTCCCTCTTCGAACACTTTGCAGTTAATTAGGGAAGGTGGGTGGTCAATTGAATATCAATTGGATCGATAGAGCCTTTTCACTCACGTGATGAAATTTGCATATCGACTTCATCCGCCATATTGGTGTTCGATCGCAAAATGCGTACTACCCGTGCTAACCAACGGTGAACACCTGGGACATTCTGTACGACATTCTAGCGTTCTTAGCAAAGAAATTTAATTTTTGTCATCATGGTCCTTTGCCTCATTGTCGGATGTGGCAATAAAACGGGCAAGATACGGCCCACCGCTGAGAAAGTAAGTTTTTTCGTGTACCACGTGTTGTTGTCAACCAAGGAGAGTACATGGAAGAGTTAACTTTGGAGCGAAGAAGTTGGATTTTTACGATCAGCAGAGAGGCTTTAACCGACTATATTTGAGAAAATGACCGGGTTTGCAGCAAGCATTTCGTGTCAGGAGAACCTGCTAAAGACTGGGGTCTTTTTAATGTAGATTGGTTCCCTACTTTGTGTCTTGGGCATTGTAATAGTAATGTTGCCGGAAGGAATTACATGCTAGTTGTAATAATATTAAGGCCTTCATGTAGGGTATCTACGGGAAGGGACTACAGGTGTATCCAAGTGCTCAATGGAACTCAATTGTCCCTACAAAGATAAAAATATAAATTTTGGTTTCAAGTCAACCCCTAATTCTTAGCATAGTATAATGATGGTAGTTCATCAACAGAGCCATTGTCAGCACTGTGTTTGCGTAATTGAAACAACTTGGGAAGATCCACAGTTGATTACATCTTTCTGTTTATTCCAAGATCAATACATGTAAGAAGAAGTGTTTGAGACAAACTAGACAAAGTGTTTGACTTTGTTTCTAAAAGGAGTTTCATATATTAAGTCATTCAAATGTAGGAAACATTTGCAATAGACCATTCTTTAGGGAGTGATACAGATGTGCTCTCATTTTGCAGATATCAAATTGCACAGTTTGGGGAGGTATGCCATAGGCTAGGAGGTTGCAAAGGCAGCAGCAAATACCCCACAGTCACTGCCATTTTGCTGATGCTGAACAGGAACAACTTGAATGCCAGTAAAATTTGCCTGTCCAACAAGATTAATTACCTGATCTTCTACTTCACTATAAATGATGTTACAGTAAAGACTGTCATATAAATTCACTGTGCCATCTCCACACCCCACCGATGCTATACACACCCAGTGTTGTTCCCCAGTGTGTAACATCTGAATAAGTTCACCATTGACCTGATTAAAGTTTCTGCAGGGACCCAAAGTTTGTCTCTGCAGACCCTCAACTCCAGGGTTAATTTTTCTAAGACATACATGCACTGCATGAATGATATCACAATCAAGCCAGCCGTGGGGAGACAAAATCAGTTTGTTATGTTGTTCATTGAGCCTTGCTAGGGATGCTGACTTTTCAGTAAGGCCTGTTGAAATTCCAGTTATAATGACATCATCATCTGACTTGTATGCATGTAATTCACAGGGTTCGTACGGGTCCTGGAAAACCTGGAAAGTCCTGGAATTTTATTGTGGCATTTTCTAGGACTGGAAAGTCCTGGAAAAGGGCTACTGGTCCTGGAAAGTTCTGCAAACCTGTTAAACTCAAGTAAAAAAAAAAACATGAAATGTATGGCAGACAGTAAGGAGAATTAACATTGAGATAATGCGAGTGAAAGGGTTAACGTGACTTTTAGAGTCCTGGAAAAATCAATCTGAGTCCTGGAAAAGTCCTGGAAAAGTCCTGGAAATTTGTTTCTGAAAAAGAGTACGAACCCTTTGTAAAGAGTCCTTTGCTTCTTTAGCTTCCTTGGTATTTAGCTTGACTTTGCCCCCTGACTTACAACCCATACATTCCCATGTTGTAAGGGCATTGTTTTGCATTCTTTTAAAGTTTAAGCAAGCCAAATGAAAAAACTGTCCGTTTTCATACAATGGGTTATGACATTTAAGGACTTTATCGGAAGGGAATGGCTTCTTTTTGCACAAACATATGCAGTCCAGTTCAAGAGCTTCATCCAAATTTTCTTTTGTTTTTTTGCCTTTTGATTTCTTACTTCTGGCTCCAGCAGTTTTTTTGGCACAGAGGACAAAACCACTTGTTGGGTACTTTTTGGACTTTCAAGCAGGTTAAGTGAAAAGAAGAAACGGAACATGCTTGGTTGCTGCATATTACAATAGCATCAGTAGTATTCATCCTGGAAAAGCAGACAGAACTGAGACCAGATGATGGCTGAGACACATTTCTTTTCTTGGTATACCACCTTCCAAGGATTTCTGGTAGAACACAATATCTCCAAAAGTGATTTAGTTTGGGAACAACAGAATTCCAGTGACAGATATCTGGGAGAATTCTTTCACAGAAAAAAGCAATTTGTTCATTGAAACCACAAACAACAAAGTCACAGTAATTGTATCCAGTAGTGAATATTTGCTGTTGTGATTGGTAATAGTATGCATGTTCTCTTTTAAGATTTGTAGCTCCATTTTCTGACTTCAAACATGAGTTGGACTTCCCAGGGTAATCTTTGAGGTCTGTATCCTTCAAACAATAGGGGTACTTTACGGCACTGAAACGGGTGCGTAGGGAACTTCTTTGACGGCTGCTGGCATCAAACAGCCACATTTCACCGGTGTTCATGACAGATTTTCGTTCACACGATTCCATGCTTCAATGCAGAAGAGGACGCTCGCAATATGCGAGCAGCACTCTCCTTGTCCTGCCATACATCCAACGCAGTGTGCGAAAAGAACAGTACCATTTTCCTCGGTTATAATCCACAATATTAATGTATCACACGGATCGTTCATTCTCTGCGAATGCCTGACTTTTCTGAGAACAATGTAGTTGTTTCCTATTTTGTGCCCTTTTACACAGCTCACAAACCCTGAAACGAGCTGATTAAATGCTCGCAAACTCCGAAAAGCTTGAAATTGATCCTTCCTGTAGTAGCTTGTCCCAAGCAGTAAAAGTGATAGCAAATCCACGGATTTGACCCGTGGCAAACAGTCTGGATCATACGTTTTGTCTGGAATTAAAATGGGATCGATACCAACGCAAGAAATCTTTTCATAGTAATGTTTCTTCACGTGGGGATCGAGGTTGTTCGCATAATCGGTTAGGGGATATGCCGCCATCTTGAAAAATATGGAACACCAACATGGCGACTCAAATTTTCCGCGAAATTTGTGACGTCATGTAAAAACGCTCTATTCGACTCGGACGAAGATGGCTCACCTCGATCTTTCGACCACCCACCTTCCTTAATTTAACCATTTTAAGATTCACAGCGTCAACCGTTTATACAAATGGCTCGGGTGATATAACTATTCCCGTTTTAAAATGTGTGATACATCGCCACCCGCACTGTTTCAGATACTATTCTTGTAAACAATATGACTAACAATTACTTCGATGCGTAATCGAGGGAGAAATTATAAATTAGCATGACTGGAAGAATTTTCAGAATTTGCGAAATATTTCCTGAAGTAAGACATAACCGTCAAAACCAATAGTTAAACAATGTTCTCTTTATAATTTTTATTTTATCTTTATTAATTATTTACTCAGCTAATTGACTACCCGCTAGATTTATTTGTCTTTCCAAATTCAGCTTTAAGCAAACTTGAAAAAGGCGTTATAAAAAGAATTTAGATTACTCATCAGATGAGAAGCCCTTTTGTAACTTTTCTACACTGAAACGTCTTTACAGTGATAGCTAATCGATTCCAGCTGCTACAAACAGCCATATCATCTTACCAACTAAATGGCAGCAGCAAACTTTACTGGAGCTGAACAGCAAAAGACAATTGAACAACTCATGTGTTCCGCAGGACTAACTGCTTGACTACACGGCCAGTTGATACATATTTCAGTTTTAAACACTTGTCTGTCCGTTACTGCATTTCTTGGGAATGCTCTGATCCTAATAGCTCTCCACAAGGAGTCTTCACTTCATCCGGCGTCCAAACTCCTGCTTCGTTGCCTTGCAACAACTGATCTCTGTGTTGGTCTAATTACAGAACCTATTGGATGTCTGTGGTGAATGAACATTGGAATATTTGTCCTCACCTAATTGTGGCAAGTTTTGTAACAAGTTATATCTTGTGTGGAGTGTCGTTCGCAACTCTGACAGGACTAAGCGTGGACAGCCTTCTTTCCCTGTCGTTGGGACTGAGATACAGACAAGTTGTAGCTTTAAAGCGAACCTACCTGATCGTCATTACCTCTTGGGCTACTAGCGCTGTCTTTTCAGCAATGTGGTTTTGGAATCCCCCGATAACCACATGGTATCGGGCACCATAGGTATACCCCTACATCTTATAATGTCCACTTTCTCTTACACAAAGATTTCCTCACCCTCCGTCATCACAACACTCAGATTCACAGCCACAATGTTCCACAACCACACCAAACAAATCAACTGAACATAGCACGATACAAAAAGGCAGTTTCCACTGCAATATGGTTGCAACTGACGCTGGTCGCTTGTTATCTACCTCGTGGTGCAATGACTGCTTTGAGGGCTAAAAGTGGACTATCTGTATCTTTTTATCTCGCTAGGATTTATACAACCACTTTCATTTTCTTAAACTCGTCTTTAAACCCAATTCTTTACTGTTGGAAGCTAGGTGAAGTTAGAAGGACACAATAGGACCAGTGCTTTGACATTGTTTTACAAGTTAGTTCTTGTAGACCAATACGATGAACAGGGCTAATAATGTATTACGACTTAGATTTTAGAAGTCCTCGTAACCGTTGCCTAACATTAAAAGTGGTGCTTACTCATTTTATTATATCAGTATGAAATACTTTCCCAGCAATAAGATAGCCATTGAGAAAATTTTCACCATTGTTGTAAAGAAATATAAAAACTGTTCTAAAATGTAAGTTGACCATGCACCTGTGAATAAAGATGGAAAATAATAAATTGCCATCTTTCTTTGTGTGGACTACATCATGCATAATAAAAAGAGATTAGACTCTTGACAAAATACAGTTATGAAGTTAAACAGTAAGAAGGCTTTGATGCGATAAGGTTATTGGAATGGTGAACAGAGAGTATTTTTTGCGACAAATTTGATCATTTTCAGCCAAAGTTTAAGACTTCCTTCTTAGCAAGACTCATATTTCTTGGCATTCAGATTTACTTGGCGTGGGAAGTTATTCGAAATAGAGGGAGGAAAAATTGACTTTTAATTAGTTATTTTTATCGAGAAAACTGAAGTTGTTAAATAAGCAAAAAAAAAGATTTACGAGCGATGAATTGAAATACACTTTTGTTGTTTCAAAACATTTTTTTAAGGCTGTCCACCCTAAGTTACGCTAGTCAGAATAATATGAATTTAAATTGTTTTTTTCTTCAGATCGGCCATTTTGCGGATGTAGCAAGAATAATTTATCTCAGTTTTCGAGTTATTTACCTCGAGACCAATTTTCGATATATTTCAGTTCTAGATGAGAAATAATGTTACCTGCTCATTCATGGGCTGCTCGAAATCCGTGACGTTACTAGCTTTTCAGATACGTGGGGCCTTAAAAATCGATGAACGTCTACTCGTGCTTTTGGAAATGGAAAACGTCATCTGCACAATGTAAACGAGAGAAGCAACATATGTAAACTACACATTCTGGCGATAATAACATTCAAAATACATGCAATCCCAGAGTTTGGGAGAATGTTAGGGTGGATGATTATATTGCTGCCGCTATTCTGCCTGTCCATTCGTGTTTTTTATTTCAAGCCAGTTTTCACGTAGCGCCAACCTCTTAAAGGCCAAATGAACAATAATTTAGAGCGACGAAATGTTAAAAAAAGAGGAAACTTCTGCGGAAATTTTTCTTTCTGAGCCGTGAATTAACTTAAAATTAACTGTGTTTTCAGGAAAAGCTAAGCAGCAGTGTTTGGAAAGATAATTTTTAATTTGTCAGTTTATGATAGCGATGACAACAGCTGGCTCACAGTTTGTTGAACTTAAGGTGGCCGGCAACAGTTTCCAGCATTTCTCAGCACTTCTGTTTCAATGGATGAATACTACCATATAGTTTAGTTTATGATACAACCATGGCCTAAAAGAGGGCTCTTTTTGATGTAGAAGACACAGTAGATTGAGAACAAAAAAAGAAAAAATCAACGAGGAAAACTGTTAAAAAGTAGGTTTGTTGGGCGGTGTTCTACTGTGACTGCAAAAATAATTTTATTTGCGTGTAAAACTAGTGGCAACAGCTTCTTCTCTTGATTTATACAATCCATTAGAAGGAGTAGTTTTTAGTTTAGTTGATAATTTCAAGGAAAGGCTCGCTATTTCATCGTTTATCCCCATTCTTATGAATAGCGAATACGTTTATTGGGTCGGTAACCAGGCAACCCAAATAAAGACGAACGAAGAAACATGTGCATGCCTTGTCCTGTAAACCTGGTAAGGAAACAACTGAGACAAGGAAGACAACCGAAATATCTACACCGTTAAAAATAAAGCACCATAACACTATACACCAGATACAACCTTATTTCTGTAGGGGAAGATCGTCTATTACGTCCCAGGGTACGGGGAAAGGGGGGATGGGAGAGTGGGGAGGGGGTGCTGGCACGGTGGCTTTCAAATAAGTGTAGTGTTTTAAGAGTCCCTGTCCATAAAAATGGCAAATAACTCGGCAAGGGTCAAAAATTCGATTTGGCTTATATTTTTATGGTAGATAGGCTAGGGCATGACAAAAACTACTGGATAGTTTTTTTGGCAAAATATCCTTTTATTTCAAGGAAATATGGAAATTACCAAATTCCGTTAAAATCGTCATTTGACGCACCATTTTATTAAACAAGTTTGAGAGTCTCGCATGCAAAACCACATTATTCTTCCGTCTTTAAAACACTCAAATATTTTTGTGCAATGTTTAAATGTGTACTGGGTTGATTTTAGGGAATGCTGCGTTGTCTTTTTGGGTGCACAATAATTAAATTTCGAAGACATGTATTTCATTCACTTAAAAGTACTTCGTGAATATAATTAATTTTCACCATGTGCGAAACCTTCAAATGGACCAAGCTTCTGGTGGTTGAATTGCAGAAGGATGGTCTACGGATTCCTGTAAAAATTTCTTTGGGCAACTGATTGTGAGCGACGCGAGAGCTTTTCAAAGTACGTCAAAAATGCAAATATTTGACCATCCGTCGTCAAATTTCAATTTACGGGTTAGACGTATATTTTAGCATGCGCCACATGACTTGACCTATGTTAAGCTGAAATAGACACAGAGCTGATAATTTCGGAATGTTCTAACCTCATTTGCTGTAAAAGGCAGGTCCAAAGCCGATTAGACGTGTTTCTAGTCGGTCTCTCACCATTCGTCGCACATGAAGCAGATGTTTGCTTTTGTTTACAGAAGGTTACCGTCCGATGTACATCGCCTACTGTCAACCTATTATTGGTCGAATACTATGAATCTGTGACCATCTTTCTGCGCATATGACCATCACTGCATCTAAGTCTAAAACGGCTGAGTCATTTGTAGATAGTTGCTTGCTTTGTGCTGCGCCAAAATATTGCGTTTGATCGATTGCTGACCATTGCTGATAAGCGTGTCGGCGCAGCACAATCTCACAGCCGTTATTGATCGTCACGCAATGCTGTCACGGCATATGCTGCACATTTTGATCTATTTGGTATAGAGTACTCTCAGGATAAGTGAAACAATTTAATCATTGTTCATCTGTTTTTTCATATATATAATAATATGTGTATATTTATATAATCATATTCTATTGTGAACGTGGCCTCGGTCCAAATCACGTTTGTTGTACGTTCTGATGTTTCAGACAACAGCTGATAAAGCTAGTACCTGTACTCACTAGAATTTTAAGAAAATCGCCATAAAAAAATTATAGATTAATGAAGCAAGAACTAGCTGAAGTCACAACGTGTCTAATTCGTGAGAAAAACAGACTAAATTTAATTAGTAATTACGTGAGTAAATAGCCCTGGCCATGCCATTTTGTTTGGCGTATTTTGTTTGCTTAGTGGCAAGGCATTGGTATGTAACAGAAAATAGAGGACTGTTGTCAATACAGTCCACAATTATCGTCAGTAAAATATTGTAAATAAAACACCTATTGACCGGTTACCTCCGCGGCCATCATATGGTCATTCCGATAAGGGTTTCATTATTGTCTTTACCCCTATTAAGCGGCCACCCATAATTTAACAACTTTGTTTTGGAAAGGGCGATGGCAGATAAGAGTCTGAAATTGAAGGTGCATGACGAGTGATAATTCAAACACACGTCTATCATGATTGTATTGAGTTGACTCCATGTTCACCAAAATATTTATAGCCCGATAGTGAAAAATTAAATATTCAAGGTACACCAACCTCTATTTAAGCGGCTAGCCCCATTAAGCGGTCGCCACCCATTTCCCCGAGGGTAGCCCACTGTATTACATGTAAACCAAAAATAATTGCATAGCGCGAAAAGACCTAGGCATGAGTTTAGCGTTACAGTATCACGCAGGGCCATGTAGATAGCGATGGTCGAGTAAAAGATAACAACAGGGGCAATGGTAAATTATTCATTCTTTTCATTTCTTAATTTAATCTCTTCCTACTCAACACGATTGTGTGCTCCCAGGGATTCCAAGCCTTACGGAGCCTTATGTATTGGGATAGAAATTGTCCCACCCCTACCCCCTAAAATGGGATGACAGAATTGCGTGACGAACAAGGAACCGCTGCAAGCAAGGATTCAAGCCATCAAACCATGATGATCAAACGTAATATTTTGGTGTAGTACAAAGCAAGCAACTATCTACGAATGACTTAGCCGTTTTTGACTTAGATGCAGTGGTGATCATATGTGTCGAACGAGGGTCACAGATTCATGGTATTCGACCGTTAAATAAGTTGACAGTTGCCGATGTACATCGGATGTCATGTAAACAAAAGCAAACTTCTGCTCTATGTGCGACGAATGGTGAGAGAAACACATCAAATCGGCTTTGGACCTGCCTTTTACAGCAAATGAGGTTAGAACATTTCGAAATTATCAGCTCTGTGTCTATTTCAGCTTAACATAGGTCAAGTCATGTGGCGCATGCTAAAATATACGTCTAACCCGTAAATTGAAATTTGACGACGGATGGTCAAATATTTGCATTTTTGACGTACTTTGAAAAGCTCTCGCGTCGCTCACAATCAGTTGCCCAAAGAAATTTTTACAGGAATCTGTAGACCATCCTTCTGCAATTCAACCACCAGAAGCTTGGTCCATTTGAAGGTTTCGCACATGGTGAAAATTAATTATATTCACGAAGTACTTTTAAGCGAATGAAATACATGTCTTCGAAATTTAATTATTGTGCACCCAAAAAGACAACGCAACATTCCCTAAAATCAGCACAGTACACATTTATACATTGCACAAAAATATTTGAGTGTTTTAAAGACGGAAGAATGATGTCGTTTTGCATGCGAGGCTCTCAAACTTGTTTAATAAAATGGTGCGTCAAATGACGATTTTAACGGAATTTGGTAATTTGCATATTTCTTTGAAATAAAAGGATATTATACCAAAAAAACTATCCAGTAATTTTTGTAATGCCCTAGCCTATCTACCATAAGAATATGAGCGAAATCGAACTTTCGACCCTTGCCGCGAAATTAAGAATTTGTCTGATTTTTACGGGCAGGCACTCTTAAAACGAAACCCACAAACTATTTTCAGATAAAAATTATACTCCCCTTCCAAATTCTTATTTTACAAATGTAACCCCCCTCCTGACAAGGCCATAATTCTATCCTTCCGCCCTTACACATGCAAATTTTTTATCGTGTGTTTTTAATATGTCTTTTATCTTTTGTCTCGTTTATTGTTTGTATTATTTTCCATTGTTTTATGGCCGCATAAAATGGTTTCAGATGGCCTTTCTTCGCAGTTAAGCCGACATCATTGCTCAGTTCAGCCAAATCCTCGGTTCTCATCGTACGAAACTGATCAAGATCATCGTAGCCATTCTCAATGAATTTCACTGAATACTCCAGCAAGTTGATTTCTTTCAACCACACACTAATACCACAACGTATACTATCGTTCCCATTTCTTCGCATGATTTCTTCGTCCATATTCATCAACTGGAGCTCTTCACAATCCCTCAGTCTAAAGGATACCATTTGTTACTTGCTGGATTGCTGTGCGACCAGACTGCCACGGCCGACCGCGAAAACTAGACTGGGGTGGTGATTACTGATCGTCTGATACAGTGGGCTCATTAATCCGGTCAATATTTGCTCCCTGCTCGAGGAAATGTTTCTTCCTCCATCCCTACCTTCGCTTCAAGAACCGCCAGCGGCAAATTTTGTTTTATTTAATGGATTCTGCTATAAAACCTGTTAGACTATCGTTGCTGTGTCATAAATTTTGAAACCCCTCGTTTCTTCAGTCTACCCCCCCCCCCAAAAAAAGAGGCTTATTTTAAAATTGTACCCCCCTGCAAAACCACCGGCCATCCCTGGGACGTAATAAAAGGTAGGTCCCCTAGGACTAGTAAAGAAGCGCGCGAGCCAAAGCATGCAGACAGCCTTGATAAACAAAGAGTGCGTGCATATACTGTTGGAGCAAGCGTATGCTGAACCTGACCATTTTATTGGAATTCACGAGGGAATTTCCGTCTTTGAAACAAGTTGAAGTTAACTTCCAACGTCAAATGGGTCGATTCTAGTCAGTCGAGGGTGACTCGCCTCGATCTTTCAATCGCCCGCCATCGCTAATTTAAACAGCTGATGATTCACGGCATCCACCGTTTATATCAATGGCACGGATGAAAGTGACTACTTGGGCTGGTAAAACATAGGGTGAACAGCTCTCGAGAAAATGTAGCATTTTTTATTCATCACTCGTGCATGTTTAAACCTAACGACTTCAGTTTTCTCTTTGGAAACGACTAATTATTATAGTAGTTGTTTTTCCTCACGTTCTTTAGAATCATGAACTTCCATTAACAAATAAATGTCATGTTGCCGTGCGTCTGTTCAGTAATAGATCACAGACGACGTCAAAATGTGGTAAGAACAAAAAAGTTGCACACAAGGCGATAGCCGAGTGTGTCACTGATGTTCTTACCATATTTCGACGTCTTCTGTGATCTATTACTGAACAGACGCACGGCAACATGGAATCTCTTTGTTTTATATAATAACGGAACAAACTACTACGCCTCTTTTTTTTCAAAATCTTTCAACATAACTCGAAAGACGGCCTTTGCCCACTTTGGCGAACACGAAAAAAGCCATTTGACGTAATCTATTTTCTATACAAAATGAGGCAATCTCATTGGTTGCTATGCGTAGCAAAAAAATGTGACTGGTCTAGGAAAATTACGCCACTGTCAAACTTGACTCGAGGGTCGCTTGTCGTGGAATAAAAACTTACGGCGAAAGTAGAGTTGAACTGCGAAATCTACAAATCTTATAGAAAATGCTGGAAAATTCAAGTCAGTTTTTGTCATCGAAGCAGCCCTGTGGGCCGACAAGCTTGGATGTTGCCTTGAATACTGCAGTAGTTGATAAAATACGCTGGGAAAACTTTCGGTTGCGGTCAACTGGAGGCCATTTGATTCGAGATTTGAGTGAAAGGAGCATTAGTGACGGCGGAAATTTGTGTCCTGTGTTGTTGAATCGGTTTGAAATAGTGTCGGAGACACCTTTAAGCTGCGATACAGTTGGCCGTTAGCTGTAGCGAGCTATACTTTTCTCGCTGCTGTGCCCTGAAACGGACTGGGACATTGGTATCGGAAAGCAAGGTTTATGTGCTTATTGTAACTGATTTTAAGAAGTGATGTTTTGATGTTTCATTTCTGACATCAATCAGTGTGTCAACAATTATTTTGAGACCGAGAAAAGTTGAATTTTTTAAATAAATTAATTTCACAAACATTTTGTTTATTGGCTTTGTTAAATTCGAGATAAGGCAATTGTTCTCGGCTTACCAAGGCCAATTTTGAGCTCGGTTTAATCTCGCTCAACAGTCTGACGACTGAGACTGCTCAAGTAATTTTTCTGAGTCATTTTCTAACAAAGAAACGGCTTCATCTTTCTTGTTCCTCCTTGTTTTACCAGTCCAATGCCTAGGCAAGACTTTTTTGTACCTTATCTTTTGCCAGTCACGTAAAATATTACTTAAATTCTCAAACCTTTCCGCCGTTTTAAAACACAGAGGAAAAAACTTTGTAATTTTTTTCCATAAAAAAGAAGTACTATTGAAATAGTCCTAATTGATTTGTGATTTTCGACTTTCAACCATCAGGAAATTGTTTTGTCTCAAGGTTTTCGCAATACGGATATTTTGTAGTTTTAGCTGCAGGGTGTGAACAGAGATCAAGAAGTACCACTGAAATTTTTTTTGTTTTTGCAAAAGACTACGTTTGTGGTGGCTCTGAAAAGAGTCGTTTTGAATAGCTCCACAAAGAGCCGTTTTAAAATTTTCTTGAACTTTTCGTACGAGGAAGAATTAACAACCGATTCGGTGTCTGGTCGTTTCGATACAAAGTCGTTTTAAGAGTCCCTGTCCATAAATATGGAAAATAACTCGGCAAGGGTCGAAAATTCGATTTCGCTCATATTTTTACGGTAGATAGGCTAGGGCATGACAAAAACTACTGGATAGTTTTTTTGACAAAATATCCTTTTATTTCAAAGAAATATGCAAATTACCAAATTCCGTGAAAATCGTAATTTGACGCACTACTTTATTAAACAAGTTTGAGAGCCTCGCATGCAAAACCACATCATTCTTCCGTCTTTAAAACACTCAAATATTTTTGTGCAATGTTTAGTTGTGTACTGGGTTGATTCTAGGGAATGTTGCGGTTTTTGTTGGGTGCAAAATAATTAAATTTCGAAGACATGTATTTCGTTCACTTAAAAGTACTTCGTAAATTAATTGATTTTCACCGTGTGCGAAACCTTCAAATGGGTTAAGCTTCTGGTGGTTGAATCGCAGAAGGATGGTCTACAGATTCCTGTAAAAGTTTCTTTGGACAAATGATTGTGAGCGAGCGAGAGCTTTTCAAAGTACGTTAAAAATGCAGATATTTGACCATCCGTTGTCAAATTTCAATTTACGGGTTAGACATATATTTTAGCACACGCAACATGTCTTGAACTATATTAAGTTGAAATAGACACAGAGCTGATAATTTCGAAATGTTCTAACCTTATTTGCTGTAAAAGGGAAGTCCAAAAGTCGATTTGACGTACGTGTTTCTGTCACCTTTCGTAGCACATAAAGCAGAAGTTTGCTTTTGTTTACATAACGTCCGATGTACATCGTCGACTGTCAACTTATTAACTGCGCGGCCATGGGCCGAGCGCGGTTCATGTTCTACCCGTGGTGTATTATTATTTTTGTTGTTGTTGTTGTTGTTTTTGTCGGTGACCAGACCCAAGCTCCCTCTCGGCCAAATTTTGAGTCACGCAACGTGTGATGTTTATTCGCCAAAAGCTATTAAAACATTAATACACGGACAATTTTACGGATATTATTCTTTACCTCATTGGTAAGGAAATAACCATCGCACTCAAGATAGCCGTGGATAACGCATTTCTTGAATTACGTGACTCGTGTGACTTCTTTGCTAGCCCTTTACTTAAGGGAAAAAACAATTAAATTTAATTGTGACTTTTAAGAAAGAAAGCTGTTGTTAATAGTGTTTGTATCTTCATGCCCATACATATCCCAAAGAAAGTTCCAGATTAAGAATATTACGTCATCGGAGATTTCACAACGGCTACGACTGATGGTGCAATAATACAGTTTGTGTTGATCAAGTGATGTGGTGTCTACAGTAATAAATGAATCATCAAGGATTGCTTTGGAATGTGCAATGCGTTGCGATTGAAGTGCTAAGAAAACAGTTAAATTTTAAAAGCGCGGTTATAAGATCTAACAGATCTTGTTTTATGGTCGAATACCATGAATCTATGACCCTCTTTCGACACATATGATCACCACTGCATCTAAGTGAAAAACGGCTAAGTGATTTGTAGATAGTTGTTTGCTTTGCACTACACCAAAATATTACGTTTGATCATCGTTTGATCTATTGCTACTGCTTGAATCCTTGCTTGCAGCGGTTCCTTGTTTGTTCGTCACGCAATGTCATCCCATTTTAGGGGGTAGGGGTAGGACAATTTTTATCCTAATATGTAAGACTCCGTAAGGCTTGGAACCACAGGGCGCACACAATCTTGTTGAGTAGGAAGAGATTAAATTAAGCAATGAAAAGAATGAATAGTTAACCATTGCCCGTGTTGTCATCTTTTACTAGACAACCGCTACCTACGTGCCCTGCGTAAATACTGTAAGGCTTAACTCGTACCTAGGTCTTTTCGCGCTGTGCAATTATTTTTGGTTTACATATAATACAGTGGGCTACCCTTGGGGAAATCGGAGGTGGCCACTTTATAGGGGTTAGCCGCTTAATAGAGGTTGGTGTACCTTGAATATTTGTTCACTATCGGGTTATAAATTTAGCTCAATTTCTTAGTAAACATGGAGTCAATTCAAGACAATCATGGTAGACGTCATTCTCGGAGACTCAGGGGCAGTTAGTGAGAGCAGGGAAAAAGTCTAAATGGGTCTTCGCCCGTACTTTTTTCTCACCCATTTAGACTTTTCCCCCGTTCCCAATAACTGCCCCTGCCCTCCGAGGATGATGAATTGACTCCATGTTTACTAAGAAATTTATAACCTGATGATGAAAAAACATTCAAGGTACACCAACCTCTATTAAGCGGCCAACCCCTATAAAGCGGCCACCTCCGATTTCCCCAAGGGTAGCCCACTGTATTATATGTAAACCAAAAATAATTGCACAGCGCGAAAAGACCTAGGTACGAGTTAAGCGTTACTGTATTTACGCAGGGCGTGTAGGTAGCGGTTGTCTAGTAAAAGATGACAACACGGGCAATGGTTAACTATTCATTCTTTTCATTGCTTAATTTAATCTCTTCCTACTCAACAAGATTGTGTGCGCCCTGTGGTTCCAAGCCTTACGGAGCCTTACGTATTAGGATAGAAATTGTCCTACCCCTACCCCCTAAAATGGGATGACAGCATTGCGTGAAGAACAAACAAGGAACCGCTGCAAGCAAGGATTCAAGTAGCAGCAATAGATCAAACGATGATCAAACGTAATATTTTGGTGTAGTGCAAAGCAAGCAACTATCTACAAATCACCCAGCCGTTTTTCACTTAGATGCAGTGGTGATCATATGTGTCGAAAGAGGGTCATAGATTCATGGTATTCGACTATTAAATAAGTTGGCAGTTGGCAATGTACATCGGACGTTGTGTAAACAAAAGCAAACTTCTGCTTTATGTGCGACGAAAGGTGACAGAAACACGTCAAATCGGCTTTTGGACCTACCTTTTACAGTAAATAAGGTCAGAACATTTCGAAATTATCAGCTGTGTGCCTATTTCAACATAATATAGCTCAAGACGTGTGGCGCGGGCCAAAATATATGTCTAACCCGTAAATTGAAATTTGACGACGGATGGTCAAATATCTGCATTTTCAACGTACTTTGAAAAGCTCTCGCGTCGCTCACAATCATTTGCCCAAAGAAATTTTTACAGGAATCTGTAGACCATCCTTCTGCGATTCAACCACCAGAGGCTTAATCCATTCGAAGGTTTCGCACATGGTGAAAATCAATTATTGTTACAAAGTACTTTTAAGTGAATGGAATACATGTCTTTGAAATTTAATTATTTTGCACCCAACAAAAAGTGCAACATTCCCTAAAATCAACCCAGTTTACAATTAAACATTGCACAAAAATATTTGAATGTTTTAAAGACGGAAGAATGATGTGGTTTTGCATGCGAGGCTCTCAAACTTGTTTAATAAAATGGTGCGTCAAATGACGAGTTTAATGGCATTTGGTAATTTGCATATTTCTTTGAAATAAAAGGATATTTTGCGAAAAAAACTATCCGGTAGTTTTTGTCACGCCCTAGCCTATCTACCATAGGAATATGAGCGTCTGATTTTTACAGGCAGGCACTCTTAAGTCAATTCGATACAAAACTTTAAGATACCCGGCAGCCTGAAATTATTGTAGAATTTCCACTTTTAGATTGCCAAACGATACAAAATCGTTTTGTTTTGTAGTGGACGATGGCTCGTCTGACTTCCCTTCAAATCGGGCTTGTTTCAGAGAAGACGTTCAGCGTATTCAGCTAGCGGAAAAAGTTCCGAGACCTCCAGACAAACATGATTTTTCTCCTTCGGGGATAACATTCTTGCGATCTATCGCTGTCGTATGCGGTGCAAAGATAAAAAGACTTTCATTGCGATATTTCTTCTAATTAACTTTTGCTAGGAAACGACTTCAGTCTGCATCGAATTGACGTCACTTTGTATTGAATCGACTTTAGAAGTGTATCAAATCGACGTTCATTTGTATCGAGCCGCGACTTGAATCGAAATGACTTTGTATCGAAACGACCGTAAACCATACCGTAAACGACTTAATGGCAAAGATAGAGAGAGAATGATCTCTTGTCAACAGTAAACAGAGTTGTTCCCTCAGAGTGATCCAGAAATGCCCTTTGTCCCTGAAAGAGATGACCGTTCATGTTTAAATGTTCTCAGGGAGGCCCTCATTTGGCTTACGCGAGGCAAAAATGCCCGAATTAATCATCATATTTTCCCTGAAAATGGAAACTTTCCACAAGTATCTTTACTTCCTCCGGCTTCCAAAGAACTGACTACTAACTGCTGTTCATGTTATGGAAGTCAACTTAAATTTACTGTTCCTTTGTGAATTAAGACGAAATGAACGACAAGTTTCGTTTCGTGTCACTTCCGCTGACAAAAATACTTCTCCTTTATTTACTTTGGAAATGAATATAAACCCAAAATATGATGCATGCAAAGAAAACACAGAAGTGAAAACTTGCTTTTATTATCCAACTGCAGCGAATACCGTCCAAATAACAGTACAAATATACACCGATATGGTACAGTAGAGAACCTGTTTGCCATGTTTGTCAGTACAGTAGGAAACCTGAAAGAATGAAAGATGCGAATGCAGCCATAACACTACTGGAAAAATGACCTGAAAAATATTTTCAGGCTCTGAACGGGATTCGAACCCACGACCTTTGCGTTACCTGTGCAATTCTCTGCCAACTGAGCTATCAGAGCCACATGAGAGCGGTCGTGTGTGGGTTCGGTCCTATATGTTCAGTGGACGTAATACTCGGCTCAAGTATATGAATTCCATAGTAATAGATGTCCAAAACCTATTCGCCGTACAGGTCGGCGCGCGCACGCAAAACTGCCACACTCTCCCTCTTTTATTGATAAATTTATTTGCTACAGCAGTTGGATAATGATCGAATCTCTTATTAGATGTTTTGGTGTGTAGTATCGCTGTATATTTTTACTCGTTGTTTGTATTTTGACTCGCCCTAAGGCTCGTCAAAATACGGCCCAACTCGTAAAAGTATACAGCGATACTACACACTAAAACATCTAACAAGATATATTAATTGTCCTAATTTACATTTACTGAAGGTTAAATTGAATTTTGAAGAAATTAAACCTGCTTCTTGTGTTCCAACAACTCATACCTACTGATATCTTTATTTGACTTCTTGGATGTAGGCTTCAATGACAGATCTTGGTTTTGCGTGTATCCTAGATCACAAAATGTGGAATACAAAGCAAAAGGAAAAAAAAGACTGTTTTCCCAGGAAAGGTTAAGCTGTAGTCTTTTTGAAAGATGATATTTCATTTGTCAGTTTATTATATCGATGACGACAGTTTGCTAAACTTCATTGTCTAGAAAAATGTCCTCTTCTGGTCAGTTTCAATTACTTATGTATAGCTTAAATTTGCCGCAAAAATATTTTCTGTTTTCGATTCCAGTAACTTTATCGCCATTTTTCTAGAACACATCTTTGGTCTAATTAATACGCCATTTACTTATATTAAGTCTAACAGTCGAGCTTCGTTCAGTAAATAGCGCTTCAACTCAGATTAAAGACGGAAGAGCTGTCTCGAAAGAAAGATGTTTGCAAAAGAAACCACTATATTATATTAATCTGAGCACGATTTGAAAAGTTTGACAAGAATACCCGTCACGCTAAACTCAATTAAATTCTCAAATTCTAATCTGACATAAGTTAAATTAAGTTAAAAAGTTAAAAAAAACCTGCGACCTCTTGACCTGAGCCCGCGACATGGTCACGTGATACTGGTCAGTGAATACCTTGTTTTGACAGCTGTCAATTAATTTCAACATGGATATCCAATATCAATGATGTACCTATGGTAACGGTGCTACTCTCATTTTTGACGTAGGGCCCTACGTACGTAGGGACAGTCACGTGACAACCAAGATTTTTCATATCGATGGGTTACCAAATTTTCTAAGGTATGGGACTCCACTCGCACGCGTTCGGCGAGCAGGAGCTCCGCTATTACATACAACTTTCCCATCTTGCGCCACGCGTAAAAAGCAGTGATTGTGTGTTGACCAATAGTTACGGAACGCGCTCACATGGTATGCCATGGGAATAGACAAACAAAATATCTACAATACGAAAATAAAACACCATATATTTATACACCAGATACAACTATGCTTTTCTAGAACTGGTAAATAAGCGCGCGAGCCAAAACAGGCAACCAAATTTATACACGAAGTCCTAGCAGGCAGCCTTGATGAACAAAGAATGTGTGCATATCCTATTATTGAACAAGCGTTGCTAAATTTGACTATTATATTCAAATTAACAACTGCATTTCCCTCTTCGAACACTTTGCAGTTAATTTTGAATATCAATTGGATCG
Organism: Orbicella franksi; assembly: GCF_964199315.1. Lineage (NCBI taxonomy): Eukaryota > Metazoa > Cnidaria > Anthozoa > Scleractinia > Merulinidae > Orbicella > Orbicella franksi. Next base: position 27,800,920 of record NC_138147.1, read on the forward strand.
ATTCGACTCGGACGAAGGTGGCTCACCTCGATCTTTCGACCACCCACCTTCCCTAATTTAACCATTTTAAGATTCACACCGTCAACCGTTTATACGAATGGCACAGCTGATATAACTATTCTGACTAGTGTAAATCAGGGTGAACAGCTCTCAAAAAAATGTTTTTGAAACAAAAAAGGTGTATTTCAATTCATCGCTCGTCCATTTTTTTTTTTTGCTAGTTTAACAACTTCAGTTTTCTCGGTAAAATTAACTAATTAAAAATCAATTTTTCCTCCCTCTATCTCGAATAACTTCCCACGCCAAGTAAACATTTATGCCAAGAAATATGAGCCTTGCTAACAAGGAATTCTTAAACTTTGCCTGAAAATGATCAAATTTGTCGCAAAAACTACTTTCTGTTCACCAATCCAATAACCTTATCGCAATTTTTCTCTCTAACGCATTTATCTCATCCTTGGTTTAATACGCCCCAGAAGTAAAATAAGTCTATATTTACCTGACAGAATTTTGTTTTTTTAATAACTAGACGCTTCAATTTGCATTTAAGACAGACAAGCTGTCTCGAAAGAAAGATAATTGCATCGGAAACCATTTTTTATGGAACGGTTTGAGAAGTTCGACGTGAATGCTCGTCACGCTTAACTGAATTCAATTCCGAATTCTCAACTGACTAAGTTCAAAGACTCAGTATAGCGTAGCTTCGAAATTTAATGTTCATTATAAAATACTGCTTCACATAAAAGCACATTGCATCTGTCGATTTTAATTTTAGTATGCTATATTAGTTAACTCATTTGCCCTCGCAGCTGCAGAAATATGCGCCATCTATAAAACAAAATTGCAAAAATTTGCATGCTCCAAGAAAATAAAATTCAGCTTCAATGAAGACTTGGGTCATAATAATCGAATAATTCCCGCTTGAGTGTTAACTACGTATTCCAGAGTTTCCTTGTTTCATTCTACAAATGCACAAGAAATCATTTTGCGAATATTCGTTGGGTTGCTGAACTTAAGACGAATCATGAAAACACAACCTCTGAACTCAAGGCGGTTATTATAAAAGTTTAGTGCACAATTTCTCTCTTTTTTCGTAAACGACTTTTCGTGCCATAATAACTCACCCATCTCATAAAAGCTTCGTGCTTTCTGCCTGTGTTATAAGCTAATGTTTAACTTAATAACAGTATTTTGTCAAGAGTCTAATCTCTTTTTATTATGCGTGATGTAGTCCAAACAAAGAAAAATGGCAATTTATTGTTTTTCATGTCTATTCAGAGTTGCATTGTAAACTTACAATTTAGAACAATTTTTTAATTTCTTTTTTACAACCACGATGAAACATTTGTCGACGGCTACCTTATTGCTGGAAAAACATTTCATACTGATATATTAAAATGAGTAAGCACCACTTTTAATGTTAGGCAATGGTTACGAGAACTTTTAAAAATGATCTTGGTCGTAAAACATCATTTACGCTCTTTATCGTATTGGTATACCTGAACTAACTTGTAAAACAATGGCAAAGCACCTGTCTGATTGTGTCCTTCACTGCTTGTCTAACTTCATCTAGCTTCCAACAGTAAAGAATTGGGTTTAAAGACGAGTTTAAGAAAATTAAAGTGGTTGTATAAATCCTGGCATGATAAACAGATACAGATAGTCCACTCTTAGCCCTCAAAGCAGTCACTACACCATGAGGTAGATAACAAGCGACCAGCGTCAGTTGCAACCATATTGCAGTAGAAAATGTCTTTTTGTATCGCGCTATGTTCAGTTGATTTGTTTGGTTTGGTTGTTGAACATTGTGGCTGTGAATCTGCGTGTTATGTTGACGGAGGGTGAGGAAAATCTTTGTGTAAGAGAAGGTGGAGATTATAAGACATAGAGGTATAGCTATGGTTCCATACCATAAGGTTATCCGAGCATTCCAAAACCACATTGCTGAAAAGACAGCGGTAATAACCCAAGTAATGATAACGATCAGGTAGGTTCGCTTTAAAGTTACAACTTGTCTGTATCTCAGTCCCAACAACAGGGCGAGAAGTCTGTCTACGCTTAGTTCAGCCAGAGTTGCGACCGACACTCCACACAAGATATAACCTGTTAGAAAACTTGCCGCCGATAGGTGAGGACAAATATTCCAATTTTCATTCACCACAGACATCCTATAGGCAACAGAGAGAGGCTCTACAATTAGATTAACACAGAGATCAGTTGTTGCAAGAGAACGAAGCAAGAGTTTGGACGGCGGATGAAGTGAAGACTCCTTGTGAAGAGCAATAAGGCACAGAGCATTTCCTAGAAATCCGGTAACGGACAGAAAAAAGTTAAAAACTGAAACAAATTTCAACTGGCCGTGTAGTCCAGCAGTTAAATTTGGCGAACAAGTTAAGTCTTCGACTGTTTTCTGCTGTCCATCTCCAGTAAAGTTAGGTGTTGCCATACCGATCTGCAATATAGCTATTTGTAGTTTATCCGCAAACTGGAATCACTAGCGAAACTTCTCAGTGTAGTAAATTACGAAGCTGCTTGTTACCTCAGCAACTGACAAACAATCGAAACACCTTTTATGGCGCTTGTTATCTCCTAAAACATGTCAGTACGTGGATGATAATTGACAGTTTGGAAAGAAAACTTAACTTGCAAGCAGCTGGTGTACTGTCAGACTCTGAAGACTGACTGACGAGAGAAGCGACATGCTTCAGTTACACAGTAGTAAGAGAATAAATATGTGGAATCAAATGGTGACGAGTGAAATTGGATAATAATCTCGCGCGCGTTTTGTTTAGGCTCGGGAAATTTTCAGAATTTTGACAAAACGCTAGTGAATTATTTCCTAATTTCAAGAGAAAACCATTTGTTTAAGCTGAAATTTCGCGCCAAAATTAAGGAGTAATTTGTCGCCCATGATATTAAAGTAAGAAAGAGTAAGACTTTATTAAAGTGACTGACTCTTAGCTGCATAGAAAGCTACTTTACAGGTCTAGTGTCAACATAAGTAAGAAATGAAATAAATTTTAATGAAGAATATTAAAAATGCATAATTACTGCTAAAATCGATAAAATATAAAAATACATCCACCGTTTTTTTCTATAAAAAAAAGTACTATTGAATTAGCCCTATATGATTTGTGATTTTCGATTTTCTACCCTTAGGAAGCTGTTTTGTCTCAGGTTTTTCACAATACGGATATTTGTAGTTTTAGCTGCAGGGTGTGAAGAGAAATCATTAAGTACCACTAAAGGTTTTTTTTGCAATGCTTAACTATCCCTGGCCCACTCCACGAGGGTCTTGATCCTGCACAAAGGGCGAATTTCGTGAGAGTGCCAGATCGCTAAGTTTACTTCAACTTTTGTGGGGAAACGTTACGTTTTATTTGTTAAGATCTTGTGGCTGAAATTATCTGAAATCTAGGGTCCAAGCGAGCACACATGACAACATACACGGCACCAGTGCGTTGGGTTTAGCAAGGTTTGGCCTGGTTGAACGTTTTTAATTTTTATAGGCACTCAAGAAGCTTGAGTGGCTCCTGGCTATCGTTTTCTTTTCTACTTAATAGCCTCCTGTGTATATCCGTAGCTCCATGGCGCTGTGAAATAAGTGATTTGTTTTTTTCTGGTCACAAGACTGTATTACATATTTTACATGGTGGATGGTAAAGTAGCTGGCAAGTAGTACTGTCTTCATACTGCAAGCCTGGTCAAGATCTCTTCTGCTTCATCTTGAGATGGAGTCAGATCATCCTGACGTATGGCTAGTCGGCCATTTCAATCTCTACATTACAGACAACATGCTGACGTACTGGGCTATTTGGTCTGCTGCAAGCTACTCTTCTTTGCTGGAAATTTTCCTGTCACTACTGTCTTGCAGAGTTTCATCTTACTGCACTCATCCACTACACTTTGCCCTGTCCCCTCACCTTCCAAGAATGTTCTTTTCGGATGTGTTCACTTTCTCAGAAAAGCGGGTTCCTCTTCGTGATGTTCTCAGACCCATCTCATTGAGATTTCTCATGTGGATCATGATCACTAAAGGACGTTTGGGATTTCAACCCATTTTATCTTGATGCTGTCTATGTCGTTTCTCTCTCTAACTCCATCTGGTGTTTACCCGCATCCATGTGTCTCTGCAGACTGCAAAAGATTGGTATTCTTTTGTGAATCCCTCTTCAGGGTAGGAGCAATACACTCCTGTAGCTTTGACAACTTGGGACTCTTCTTCAATAGATTGCGAGGTCCTAGGCCATACTTAATAGACGGGAATGGTTATGAAGCTCGGCAAATATCAAAGGAGCAAACAAAGATGCCAAAATTTGTGTTGGAAGGTCCACGACCGTGCAAAATATTTTTTTGCGCTCATGTACTATGCATGAATTACGTAACCAAAACGTTTCTATTGGTCAGTTACGGGGTCGGTAGTATACAGCAATTGTGTTTTGTGCACGGTCAAGGCCAAAAAGGGGAACAAAAACATACAACAAAGGACTTTGTTGAGTTTCATAATAATCCCCTTCTATTAAATATGCCTAGACTGAGACTGTTGGAGCTGACACTTGTCAAACTCCTGGCTGTAAAACCAGCAGTCTCTCTTGCAGTACACTTAAGGGCTGCTCTATGCATAAGTCTGTAGGCCCTTGAGGTCTTCCAAATCCATTCCTCATGTGCAGGTTTGAAACGTTTACCAGGGCCCATACCATAAGCCTTCTACACTTTCAAACCTCTGGACTTGAAGCTAAAAACAATTAGAGACAGGATCCCAGACATTGTGTGCTTCATGGTCTGGCCTGACTCTTGAGTCTTTACAATATTATTGATGCCTCACACCCTTCAACCCACCTTAGGATATCACTAGCACTTTAAATGTCTTGGCCATCATTTATGTTACGACGCACATAGCTCTGCACTGTGGCAGTTCTTCTGCCACAGAGGTCCCTTCCAGCCTGTGGATCACTGAAATCATATCTGACAGTCTTAATGCCTGTGCATTCTCTAAGGCTGGCAAGTGAGTGGATGAGATTAGAACAAAGATAACATCCGGTATTGTCGAGCTTTTCCTTCAAAAAAGTTACAATTGAGCAAAATATCGAAGCCATTCTTATCATTGGAGTGTGCACATCTATAAATAGAAATTGAAATCCCTTGCGCAGTGGTAATAGATATTAAATAATAACAACAATAAATATAAATAGACATAATAATTAATAATAATAATAATAACAACAACAACAAAAAACTATTAATCATCACTTGGTGATATTATTTCCTGCTGATCAAGGTCTTTGGTTCTTGTTCCCACGCTTTCAGAATGTACAAATTGGTGAATTTCTGGAATTTGATGAAGAAAACTGGAAAAAACACAGAATTATGTCAAAAATGTTGATTTTCGGCCAAACCCACATGAAACTAGCAGTTGCTATGGAAGCATAAAATATGATGGACACACAATTGCCATATCAAAATATTTGTGAAGGATGAATGAACAGCAACTGAAAGTTTCAGCCCCTTAGAGTAAACCGTCTTTTCAATATTTAAATACCTTATTGAGGGGATGGCATCCAACCCCCACTCTCCCTTTTACGTCCGAAAGTTAAGGGATATTGCAAAGAGTTTTGCATTCATTGAGCTTCCACTGCCCTAAATAATATTCAAAGACTTTTTTAATAACATTAACATAGAAATAACTTCGATAAACTGACTCTATAATATCAAATATTTTAGATTTCGTCCTAGTCTCTTTGTTAAAACTAGCCTCTTGTCATGTTGTTTGAACAGCTTTTGTTACCAAAAAATAACAGATGCCAAAAATTTTATTCTTGATTTCATCAGGCCAAGGGTGACTCTAAAGTGTGATGAAATTAGTTTTGATTTAAAAAGTTGGATTTAAGCAATATTTAAGTCAGAATTTGAGCTAATTTGCCTTATAGCTAAATGTTGCGTGACAGGGGTAGGAAATGACATTCCTTGATTAGCACCTGTCACTTCAAATGACTTGAAATTCCTGGTGTGAACTAAGATAGGTCCAATCTTTATTTTCGTGAAATACCAATAAAATTAAATGTATTCTGTAAGCAGGAGTGGTGTCTAAACTTCGTGCTTATTTTAGTGACATTTTTGGGATTTTGGGCAAAAAAACCAGGAGGGGGGGGGGGGGGGGGTCTAACTCCTCCGGGAAAAATCACAAAGCCGGTCCACTTTGTCTTTTAGAGTAGTTGGGTAGTACCTTCAATCTGGCAAAGTTTAATCCAAAAAGGAAAGATGGCATGTATCACCCCTGCCTGGTCCTCTGGTAAACTCAGTCTTAATGGCAAAGATAGAGAGAGAATGATCTCTTGTGAACGGTTTACAGAGTTGTTCTCTCAGAATGATTTAGAAATGTCCTTTGTCCCTGAAAGAAATGACCATTCATGTTTAAATGTTCTCAGGGAGGCCCTCATTTGGCTTACGCGAGGCAAAAATATCTGACTTAATCATCATGTTTTCCCTGAAAATGGAAACTTTCCACAAGTATCTTTAATTCCGCCAGCTTCCAAAACACTGTCTACTAACTGCTGTTCATGTTTTGGAAGACAACTTTAATTGACTGTTCCTTTGTTAATTAAGATAAAATAATCGACAGCTTTCGTTTCGTTTCGTAATGTAGAATTGGTTGAGTTGGTTATGTGAATGATCTGTAAACTCCACCTCATCAGTCAGCCCAGACTGTCAAGGAATGCTTGTATTGGGTCGGTAGCCAAGCATCCCTAATAAATGTATGGGCGAAGGGACATGTCCTACAAACATAAGCGGTGGATCGAAATAACGCGCCAGTACTGATACGAGATTATACAGACCCCTCAAACTGGTAAGGAAACAGCCGAAACAAAGTAGACAAAGAAAATATCTACACAGTGAAAAATAAAACATTATAATAATATACGCCAAATACAACTTTATTTCTCTTGAACTGGTAAAGAAGCGCGCGAGCCAAAGCATGTAACCCAGAAACACTCACACTTGAGAAAAAACAAGGAGTTGATAAATGACATATATACCTCGAGCAATGAACACGAGGCGAGAAAAAAAAACAAAACAATAAACCAAATATTGTTTAATTTCTCTTTTCTTACAAATTTACCCGCCGGTCCTAACAGGCAGCCGTGATAAACAAAGAGCGCGTGCATACCCTGTGGTGTTATTGAACAAGCGTATGCTGAATCCGGCTACTGTATTTCAATTCATGAGTATATTCCCTCTTCAAAACACTTTGCAGTTAATTTTGAACGTAAAATGGGTCGATTCAACTCAGACGAAACTGACTCACTTCGATCTTTCGACCGCCTACCATCGCTAATTTAAACTGCTGATGATTCACAGCATCCACCGTTTATACCAATGTAATTACTTTGAACAGCGTATCATAGGGTGGACAGTTCTAAAAAAACAAGTGTTTTTTAAAAAGAATTGTGCATTTCAATTCATTGCTCGTACATTTTTTTTTGGCTAATCTAACAACTTCAGTTTTTTCGATGAAAATGACTAATTTAAAAGTCAATTTTTCCTTCCTTTATTTAGAATAACTTCCCACGCGAAATAAACATTTGTGCCAAGAAATATGAACATTGCTAACAAGGAAGTCCTAAACTTCCGTTTGAATAAATTTGTCGCAAACTTTTTTCTGTTTTCCATTCCAATAACTTTATCGCCATTTTTCTACCACACATTTATCTGAGCACGTTTTGAGAAGTTTGACAAGAATGCCCGCCATGCTAAACTCAATTAAATTCTCAAATTCTAATCCGACATAAGTTAAATTACTCAATAAAGCGTAGCTTCGAAATTTATGTTCATTATAAATTACTGCTAACGCTTCACTTAAAAGTACATTCCACCTGTCGATTTTAATTTTAGTATGCTATTAGTTAACTCATTTTCGCCTTGCAGCTGCAGAAATATGCACCATCTAAAAAAACAAAATTGCAAAAATTTGCATGTTCCAAGAAGACTTGAATCATAATTTTCGAATAATTCCCGCTTGAGTGTTAGCTACGTATCCCACAGTATCCTTGTTTTATTCTATAAATGCATAATGAATCATTTTGTGAATATTCGTTGGGTTTCTGAACTAAAGACAAATCATGGAATTACAAACTCTGAACTTAAGGCGGTTGTTATAAAAAGTTAGTGCACAATTTCTGTGTTATTTCGTAAACGACTTTTCGTGTCATAATAACTCACTCATCTCATAAAAGCTCCGCGCTTTCTGCATGTGTTATGAGCGAAAAGGAAACATCAAACCCCTCTTACTGTTTAACTTAATAACTGTATTTTGTCAAGAATCTAATTTCTTTTTATTACGCGTGCATGATGTAGCCCACACTACGAAGAAAGATGGAAATTTACTATTATTTTTTTTTTCGTCTCTATTCACAGCTGTATTGTAAACGTACAATTTAGAGCAATTTTTATATTTCTTTACAACAATAATGAAAACTTTCTCGATGGCTATCTTATTGCTGGTAAAACATTTCATACTGATATATTAAAATGAGTAAGCACCACTTTTCTGAATCAATGTTAGGCAATGGTTACGAGGACTTCTAAAATCTTAGTCATAATACATCATTAACTCTGTTCATCGTATTGGTCTACAAGAACTAACTTGTAAAACAATGGCAAAGAACCTGTCTGATTGTGTCCTTCACTGGTTGTCTAACTTCATCTAGCTTCCAACAGTAAAGAATCGGGTTTAAAGACGAGTTTAAGAAAATGAAAGTGGTTGTATAAACCCTAGCATGATAAACAGATACAGATAGTCCACTCTTAGCCCTCAAAGCAGTCACTACACCATGAGGTAGGTAACAAGCGACCAGGGTCAGTTGCAACCATATTACAGTGGAAACTGCCTTTTTGTATCGCCCTATGTTCAGTTGATTTGTCTAGTTTGGTTGGTGAACATTGTGATTGTGAATCTGAGTGTTATGTTGACGACGGGTGAGGAAAATCTTTGTGTAAGAGAAGATGGAGATTATAAGATACAGAGGTATAGCTATGGTGCCATACCATAAGGTTAACAGGGGATTCCAAAATACCATTCCTGAAAAGGCAGCCGCAATAACCCACGTGGTGATAACGACCAGGTACATTCGCTTTAAAGTTACAACTTGTCTGTATCTCAGTCCCAACAACAGGGCGAGAAGTCTGTCTACGCTTAGTTCAGCCAGAGTTGCGACCGACACTCCACACAAGATATAACCTGTTAGAAAACTTGCCGCCGATAGGTAAGGACAAATATTCCAATGTTCATTCACCTCAGACATCCAATAGGCAACAGAGAGAGGCTCTGCAAATAGACCAACACAGAGATCAGTTGTTGCAAGACTGCGAAGCAAGAGTTTGGACGGCGGATGAAGTGAAGACTCCTCGTGGGGAGGAATTAGGATTAGAGCGTTTCCAAGAAATGCAGTAACTGACAGAAAAGTGTTTAAAACTGAAATAAATTTCAACTGGCCGTGTAGTCCAGCAGTTAATGCGGAACACATGAGTTGTTCAGCTGTCTTCTGCTGTTCATCGCCAGTAAAGTTTGCTGCTGCCATTTACCTGGTAAGATAATAGGGCTGTTTGTGGCAGCTGTAATCAATTAGCTATCTCTGTGGAAACGTTTCACTGTCGAAAAGTTACAAAACCGTTTCTCAACTGACGAATACGATTTAAACTATTTTTATAATGCCTTTTTCAAGTTTGCTTAAACATGAATTTGAAAGACAATTAAATTTAGCGAGTAGCCAGTTAGGTGAGTAAATAAATAAAGATAAAATAAAAACTATTAAAATAACATTGCTCGACTATTGGTTTTGAAGGTTATGTCTTAAACTTCAGGAAATATGTCGCAAATTATGAAAATTCTTCCAGTTATTCTAAATTTCCTTTGATCAGGCATCAAACTAATTGTTAGTCATTTTATTTATATTGTTTACAAAGGTAGTGTCTGAAACAGTGCGGGTGGGAATGTATTACACATTTCAAAACGGGAATATATGTAGTGTGAATTTTTTTTTTTTTTTCTTCAGATCGGCCATTTTGTGGATGTAGCAAGAATGATTTATCTCAGTTTTCGAGTTGTTTTCCCGGAGACTACGTTTCGATGTATTTCAGTCCTAGATGAGAACTAATGTTCCTTGTTTATTCATGGTTGCTCGACATCCGTGATGTGTCTAGCTTTTCAGATTCATGAGACCTTAAAATCTACTTGTTTTATATAATCAAGAAACAAACTAGTACATATAAAGCTTTTTTTATTTCAGAATCTTTCACATTAACTCGAAAGCCGGCCTTTGCCCACTTTGGCGAACACGAAAAAAAGCCATTTGACGTAATCTATTGTCTATACAAAATGCAGCAGTCTCATTGGTTGCTATTCGTAGCAAAGAACTGTGATCACGCCACTGTCAAACTTGACTTGAAGTCGCTTCTCGCAGAATGAAAACTCACAGCGAAAGCATAATTGAACTGCAAAATCTACAAATCTTAAAGGAATACTGGAAAAGTCAAGTCAGTTTTTGTCATCAGAGCAGCCCTGTGGGCCGAAAAGCTTGGATGTCGCCTTGAATACTGCAGGAGTTGAAAAAATATTCTCGGAAAACTTGGGGCTGTGGTCAACACTGGAGGCCATTCGATTCGAGTTTTGAATGATAGGAACGTTAGTGACGGTAGAAATTTGTGTCCTCTGTTGTTGGTGATGCTCAAATCAGTTTGATATAGTGTCGAAGACACCTTGTAGCTGCGATACAGTTGGCCGTGAGCTGTAGTAAGCTATACTTTGCTCGCTGCTATGCCCTGAAACGGACTGGAACATTCGCATCGGAAAGCAAAGTTATGTGTTTATCTTAACTGATTTTAAGAAGTGATGTTTTGATGTTTCATTCCTGACATCGATCTGTGTCAAAAATTATTTTGAGACTGAGAAAAGTTGAATTTTTTAAATAGATTAATCGCACAAACATTTTGTTTATTGTTTCGTTAAATTCGAGACAAGCAACGGTTTCTTACCTTAAGGTAACTTCAAGACCAAATTTGTGTTTAGTTTAGTCTCACTCGACTGCCTCAGACTGCTCGAGTATTTTTCTGAGTTATTTTCTGAAAAAAAAAAGGCTTTTACTTTCTTTTTCCTGCTTCTCGTACCTGTTCAATGCCTCGACAAGACTTTTTTGTACCTTATCTTTCGTCCAGTCACAAAATATTACCTTAATTCTCCAAACCTTGCGCCATTTTAAAATACAGAGGTAGAAACTTTGAAACGATGACGTCAATCGTACGTCTGTCCACTAATAGATCATAGGCGAGAACCAATCAAAATGCGAGAATAACTTGGGTTATTATATCACAACATCTACTTCTGCTTTTGAAAACGGAAAAGGTCATCTACACACCGTCAATGACAGAAACAACATATGTAAACTGTACATTCGCGCGAACTTAACAATCAAAATACATACAGTCCCAGAGTTTGGGAGAATGTTAGGGTAGAGTATTGTATTGCTGCTGCAACTCTGCCCGTCCATTCGTGTTGGTCATTTCAAGGGAGTTTTCACATAGTGCTAACCTCTTAACTTTCGTTCTCGGTGCTTATTTATTTTATTTATGTTGTCGCCGATGTATTCATCGTTGCATTTTTTTTTACTCTTTTATCAATTGTCGCGTCTATTCATTTGTATTCTGAATAAACCCTTATTGTATTGCATTCACGGCATTGTATTATATTTTATACAGAGCATAGGAAATACAGTCGATATTTCCGACGGTAATATATAGATTTAACCAAGCTTACAAGCGGAACTCCTGATTATAATAATTAATCATAAATGAAAGGAGAATTTTTTCCCCTGGATCAGAAACTCAACAAGAAGCTATTTCTCGGGAAGAAATGGTGTTTCGTTTCCGGAAAGGTATTCAAAGTCTGCGAAAGGCCGGGGTTTTGATATCTTGTGCATGAAAAGTCCTGGGGTGAGGGGGATATGTGCTAATGCACCGCTTTGCACCGCACTGATTTACTCAGTTGTCAGAGCCTGGGGTTTTTACCGGCCAGGTGAGGTTTAGTACTGAGCCTATTGTAAAAGAATTAATTTAAGTTGTCTACACAGGTATCAATTATTGCAGTCAACACGCTTCGAAATGTATTTACTTGTGATACTTCACCTTGACTCTGCCCTAGGGAAGGCGGGGGTTGGGGGGGGGGGGACTCCCTTATATCGGCTATATAGCTATGTCCAGCGTCAGAGGGACATGTTTTTTTTTAAAGACATTTTAGTTAGAAGTAGAGTATCGATTTTGGTCATGTTGGTCTCAAACTGGGTATGGTTTGTGTACTCTAGTCTTGAATTAGGTATGTTTTTTTCAGAAGAAGCTACTTTTTTCATCATTATCGATAAGACCAGCAACTAAACCCATTCACAATACCTTTAACATCACTCTGGACTAGAGAACTACGGCAGGTCTGAAACAGGGTATTAATTTAAGGGTCAGGCCATAAATAGGTTAGAAAAATCGCAGACTTTGGTCTTAAATAGGGTAAGTGCTTTGGGAAGCGGGCCGCACAATCCCGCCAAATTTTTCGGTAATTCAAAGTATTGTGTGTAAGGCTAAATAAAGCTAAGAGGCAAAAGCATTTGACGCATAATTTTTCCATTTCTGTGCCGGGCAGTCCTTCATTCGAATGGATGCGGCACTCTACGTTTCCTTGTCAGTGACGCAGTATATTTTTCTTTTCAAAAACGACGCCTGATGTGTGACGATACTTGCGCAATTATTCCTCCACTTTCGCTTGAATATTATGGAGCTAAAATACAAATGTTATCGGTGTTTTCATGGAAACCAGCTCTTGAAATGCCGCGGGATATCGAAATACAAATTTTCTTATGTTTAAAAGCGCGCTCTAAGAAGTAAAGCTACTGAAATTGTGGCGGAAAATTCGAGAAATTCAACCAAATCTGGAAAATGTCGACACCTGCGATATGCAGAAAACCTCATAAAAAGCCATATTGTGCCTCTTTTGCAATATACCAACGTTAATTAAATTACAATAGAGAGGTTAAGCATGACGTTTACGGCAAACGGCAAACGGCAAAAATGAAACGTTTGTCGTCTCTCTTCAGCTGTGTGTACAGTAGAGTGAAATTATTTGTATTTGCAATGAATAGTAGGAGACGTTATTGCATTTTTGTGGGCTTTATTTACGGATTAGAAGAAAAGAACTGAAAATCAGAAGTTGTCTTTACCGTTTGCCGTCTGCCGTCTGCCGTTAACGTCATGCTTAACCTTTCTAATGTGATGAATTAGTTACCTTCTACAATATATCGTATCTGTAGTATCGTCCAAACGCACCAAGTGCGTGTTCTTTTCCCGTAAACAGTCACAGAAAAGGGGCGGGATTGTTCATTCCTGACAAGTGTTCTGATTGACCAAAATTATGTCGCCGTAGTTAATCACATTTAAATCAAGCACGGAAAAAGATATCTTCGTTTCTCTAGAATACATCGTTTCAGTAAGACTTAGGAACATTTAAGTCGCCAATTATTTCTACTGGCATGACATTTTAATTTCCTTTCTTTCCGTGTCACGAAATAACATTTAGTTTCGAGAAGTTATTTTTGCTGAACATGTTTACCTTGTTAATAATACACATGAAAAAATTACTCGATTCTGATTGGCTAAGAGCAGTGCAGTTCAAGTGTAACACCAGTGCAAAAAGTGTAACATCACTGCAAAAAGTGTAACACCAGTGCAAATTACACATCGAAATTCTGGATTATGATTGGCTGAAAGACAATAGGAACTTTTCTAAGAAAACGACATCACGTAAAATGATGACGAAAATTTTGTGCTAAAACTTTGAAAAAACTTTTCTCAAATGAGAAAAATGGCTTCAAGAAAGATCTTCCGGCACGTCCTCTGCGCGAATTTTTTCATGTTTATATTATTAATAAGTAATCACACGGTTCTTCTCGTTCAATTTGGAGTTAATTTGCACTTGTGAGTTTTTCAAAAAGCTGAAATTACACTCGCCGAAGCGGCTCGTGCAACTTCAGCTTTTTGAAAAACTCACTTGTGCAAATTAATTCCAAATTGAACTCGAAACCGTATGATTACCAATACGAATTACACAGCATTTACCCTGATAACATTCATACTCACTAAGTCAATAAATCACTCTGAAACGGAAAAAAGTACCATTTCTTTGCTGAGCTAAACAAAACTAACTGCTTTCATCGGCTCAAAATATCGCATTGGTGGACAAATCGCGTGGTGAGGCGGTGTCGCTACTCCCAAAATATATTTCTTTTTCACCATCACTATCAAGTCCAGGTCGCAGTTTTCTTGTATAAGATAATACTGAGAAACGAGAGTTTCACTGAAATGTTGCAAATGACACATTTTTTTGCGATGCACCGAGTTTTAGCTGAAATTTTGCCGCCGTATTTACATTAACAATTACGAACTTTACTCTGATTGGATATTACAAATCACTATGTAAATAGTTCACCCCTGAAGTGAAAACAATACCGTTTCCTTTCTGACGAAGCGAAACAAAAATGATCAATTGTGAGCATGTGATTGTTAAGCGTGTGGCTTCACTATATTTTTCTACTTACATTTTAACAAACCATACTTAATGAATGTAACCAAGATTGTAGAAACTACGTACACAATATATCGGGGATTTTGCAAGAGACGATTGCGAAAGGAATATGTCGGAAGAAAAGTCGACAACACGTCCGAGTTTAATTTGCTCCAAAATTTGGCTTTGCATGTACGCTCTCAGTCTCCCCCAGAGTAATAACCTGGCTTGAGCCCTCGATCCAACCGAAATCCCGGTAGCTGGTCAGCGGTCACCTTTGAAAAAACGCGACCTCGATAAACTCTTGACCTGAGCCCGTGACATGGTCACGTGATAGTGATCAGGGGATACCTTGATTTGACAGCTGTCAATTAATCATAACATGGATGTCCAATATCAATGATGTACCTATGGAAATGGTGCTACATGTACTCTCTTAGTTTTCAAGGTATGGGACTATGGAACGTACAACCAAAATTTTTCACACCGATGGGTTACCAAATTTTCTAAGGTATGGGTCTCCGCTCGCGCGCCTTTGGCGAGCAGGAGCTCCGCTGTTACATACAACTTTCTCATCGCGCGCCATGCATAAAAAGCAGTGATTGTGTGTTGACCAATAGTCATGCACCGCTGTCACGTGGTATGCCATAGAAGTAAACAAATGAAATATCTAAAATAAAACACCATATATTTATACACCAGATACAACTATGCTTTTCTAGCACTGATAAATAAGCGCGCGACCCAAAACAGACAACCAAATTTATACAGGAAGTCCTAACAGGCAGCCTTGATGAACAAAGAATATGTCCATTTCCATCCTGTTATTAAACAAGCGTATGCTAAATCTGGCTATTATATTCTAATTAACAACTGCATTTCCCTCTTCGAAACACTTTGCAGTTAATTTTGAATATCAGTTGGATCGACTCGACCCGGACGAGGGTGGCTCACCTCGATCTTTCGATCAACCAGCATCCCTAATTTAATCACTTTAAGATTCACAGCATCAAACGTTTATACAAATGGCACGGATGATATAACTATTCTGTCTAGTGTAACTTAGGGTGGACAGCTTTCAAAAAATGGTTTTGAAAAAAAAAAAGCTTATCTCAATTCATCGCTCGTACATTTTGTTTGTTGCTAATTTAACAACTTCAGTTTTCTGGTTAAAAATAACTAATTAAAAGTCAATTTTTCCTCCCTCTATTTCGAATAACTTTCCACGCCTAATAAACATTTATGCCAAGAAATATGAGCCTTCATAACAAGGAAGTTTTAAACTTTGCCTGAAAATGATCAAATTTGTTACAAAAAATACTTTCTGTTTACCATTCCAATAACCTTATCGCCATATTTCTCCAACACATTTATCTCATCCTTGGTTTAACACGCACCAGACGTAAATTAAGGCTATATTTACCTAAGAGCAGAGGTTTGTTCAATAAATAGACGCTTCAATTTGCATTTAAGACAGACAAACTGTCTCGAAAGAAAGATAATTGCATCGGAAACCGTTTTTAATGGAACGGTTTGAGAAGTTCAACATGAATGCCCGTCACGCTTACCCGAATTCAATTCTCGAATTCTCAACTGACCAAGTTCAAAGACTCAGTAGAGCGTAGCTTCGAAATTAAATGTTCATTATAAAATACTGCTTCACATAAAAGCACATTCCACCTGTCGATTTTAAGTTCAGTATGCCATTAGTTAACTCATGTGCCCTTGCAGCTGCAGAAATATGCGCCATCTACAAAACAAAATTGCAAAAAATTTGCATATTCTAAGAAAATAAAATTTAGCTTAAGCCTCAATGAAGACTTGAGGCATAATTTTCGAATAATTCCCACTTGAGTGTTAGCTGCGCATCCCACAGTATCTTTGTTTTATTCTACAAATGCATAATAAATCATTTTGTGATTATTCTTTGGGCTTCTGAACTAAAGATGAATCATGTAAACACAAACTCTGAACTCAAGGCGGTTGATAAATTTAGAGCACAATTTCTGTGTTATTTCGTAAACGACTTTTCGTGTCATAATAACACACCCATCTCATATCGCATGAAAACTCAGCGCTTTCTGCCTCTCTTATGAGCGAAAAAAACATCAAAGCCTTCTTACTGTTTAACTTCATAAATGTATTTTGTCAAGAGTCTAATCTCTTTTTATTATGCGTGATGTAGTCCCCACGAAGAGAGATGGCAATTTATTGTTTTCCATCTTTATTCACAGGTGCATGGTCAACTTACATTTTAGAACAGTTTTTATATTTCGTTACAACAATGATGAAAACTTTCTCAACTTTTCTCTATTTCACACTGATATAATAAAATGAGTAATCACCACTTCTAATGTTAGGCAACGGTTACGAGGACTTCTAAAATCTAAGTCGTAATACATCATTAGCCCTGTTCATCGTATTGGTCTAAAAGAATTAACTTGTAAAACAATGGCAAAGCACTTGTCCTATTGTGTCCTTCACTGCTTGTCTAACTTCACCTAGCTTCCAACAGTAAAGAATTGGGTTTAAAGACGAGTTTAAGAAAATTAAAGTGACTGTATAAATGCTACCGTGATAGACAGATACAGATAGTCCACTTTTAGCCCTCAAAGCAGTCATTGTACCATGAGGTAGATAACAAGCGACCAGCGTCAGTTGCAACCATATTGCAGTGGAAACTGCCTTTTTGTATCGTGCTATGTTCAGTTGATTTGTTTGGTGTGGTTGTGCAACATTGCGGCTGTGAATCTGAGTGTTGTGATGACGGAGGGTGAGGAAAATCTTTGTGTAAGAGAAGATCGACATTATAAGACACAGAGGTATACCTATGGTGACATACCATGTGGTTATCAGGGGATTCCAAATCCACATTGCTGAAAAGACTGCGGCAATAAACCAAGAGGTAATAACGATCAGGTAGGTTCGCTTTAAAGTCACAACTTGTCTGTATCTCAGTCCCAATAACAGGGCGAGAAGTCTGTCCACGCTTATTGCAGTCAGAGTTACGACCGACACTCCACACAAAATATAACTTGTTACCAAACGTGCCGCCGATAGGTGAGGACAAATATTCCAATGTTCATTCACCACAGACATCAAAAAGGCAACAGAGAGAGGCTCTGCAATTAGACCAACACAGAGATCAGTTGTTGCAAGACTGCGAAGCAAGAGTTTGGACGGCGGATAAAGTGAAGACTCCTTGTGAAGAGCAATTAGGATCAGAGCATTCCCAAGAAATGCGGTAACGGACAGGAAAGAATTTAAAACTGAAATAAGTATCAACGGGCCGTGTAATCCAGCAGTTAATTCTGCGGAACACAGGAGTTGTTCAAATGTTTTCTGCTGTCCAGCTGTAGTAAAGTTTGCTGCTGCCATTTAGCTGGGATGGTATGGCTGTTTGTAGGAGCTGGTATCGATTAGCTATCACTGCTGAAACTTTTCAGTGTAGAAAGTTACAAAAAGACTTCACAACTGACGAATAATCTAAACTATTTTTATAATGCCTTTTTCAAGTTTGCTTGACGTGTTGAATTTGGAAAGACAACTTAATCTAGCGGGTGGCCAATTAGCTGATTAAAATAAATAAAGATAAAGTAAAAATTATAAAGAGAACATCGTTTAACTATGTCTTAAACTTCGGGAAATATTTCGCAAATTCTGAAAAATTCTTCCCGTTATTCTAAATTATAATTTTTCCCTCGATCACGCATCAAACTAATTGTTAGTCATGTTAGCCATATTATTTACAAGAATAGTGTCTGAAACAGTGCGGGTGGCAATGTATCACACATTTTAAAACGGGAATAGTGTGAATTTTAATTTTTTTCTTCAGATCGGCCATTATGTGGATGTAGCAAGAGTGATTTATCTCAGTTTTCGAGTTGTTTTCCTAGAGACTAATTTTCGATGTATTTCAATCCTAGATGAGAACTAATGTTACCTGCTCATTCATGGATTGCTCGAAATCCGTGACGTTTCAAGCTTTTCCGATACATCTACATCTACATCTACTCGTGCTTTTGAAAATTAAAAGGTCATCTACACACCGTCAGCGAGAGAAACAACATATGTAAACTGAACATTCTGGAGAAAATAACAATCAAAATTCATGCTGTTCCAACGTTTGGGAGAATTTTAGGGTCGATTATTATATTGCTGCCCCTACACTCTGCCCATCCATTCGTGTTTGTCATTTCAAGGGAGTGTTCACATAGTGCTAACCTCTTAACTTTCTTTCAGGGTTATTATTTATTTTAATTATGTTGTCGCCGATGTATTCATCGTTGCATTTTTTTTTACTCTATTTTCAATTGTCATGTCTATTCATTTGTATTCTGAATAAACCGTTATTGTATTGCATTGCATTGTATTATATTTTATACCATGCCATAGGAAATACAGCCAATCAGAACACAGGAATGGCGTTGTATTTTCGACAGTAATACATAGATTTGGCCAAGCCTACAAGGGGAGCTCCTGATTGGAATAATTAACCATAAATGAAAAGAGGATTTTTCCCCTGGATCAGAAACTCAAAAAATAATGAATTGTCAGCATGTGGTTTCACTATTTTCCTCTAGTTACATTTTAACAAACCATACCTAATGAGTGTAACCTAGATTATAGAAATTCCGTACACAATATATAAGGGACTTTGCAAGAGACGATTGCGCAAGGAATATGTCGGAAAAAAAGTCGACAACGCGTCAGGGTTTAATTTGCTCCGAAATTTTGCCTTTGCATTTACGTCCTCACTCTCCCCAGAGTAATAACCTGGATTGAGCCCTCGATCCAATCGAAAAGACAGTACCTGGTTGGCGGTCACCTTAAAAAATAACCGCGACCTCTTGACCTGATCCCGCGACATGGTCAAGTGATACTGGTCTGTGGATGCCTTGTTTTGACAGCTGTCAATTAATCACAACATGGATGTCCAATATCAATGATGTACCTATGGTAACGGTGCTACTATCTCATTTTTGGCGTACGGTCGTACGTACGTAGGCACAATCACGTGACAACCAAATTTTTCAGATCGATCGGTTACCAAATTTTCTAAGGTATGGGTCTCCGCTCGCGCGCCTTCAGCGAGCAGGTGCTCTACTATTACATACAACTTTCCGATCGAGCGCCGCGCGTATAAAGCAGTGATTGTGTGTTGACCAATAGTTATGCAACAGTGTCACGTGGTATGCCGGGAAGTAAACAAACAAAATATCTACAATACGAAAATAAAACACCAAATATTTATACACCAGATACAACTAAGCTTTTTTAGAACTGGTAAATAAGCGCGCGAGCCAAAACAGGAAACTAAATTTATGCACGAAGTCCTAGCAGGCAGCCTTGATGAACAAAGAATGTGTGCGTATCCTGTTATTGAGCAAGCGTTGCTAAATTTGGCTGTTATATTCAAATTAACAACTGCATTTCCCTCTTCGAACACTTTGCAGTTAATTAGGGAAGGTGGGTGGTCAATTGAATATCAATTGGATCGATAGAGCGTTTTCACTCACGTGATGAGATTTGCATGTCGTCATGACAACCGACTTCATCCGCCATATTGGTGTTCGATCGCAAAATGCGTGCTACTCGTGCTAACCAACGGTGAACACCTGGGACATTCTGTACGACATTCTAGCGTTCTTAGCAAAGAAATTTAATTTTTGTCATCATGGTCCTTTGCCTCATTGTCGGATGTGGCAATAAAACGGGCAAGATACGGCCCACCGCTGAGAAAGTAAGTTGTTTTCGTGTTCCACGTTTTGTTGTCAACCAAGGAGAGTACACGGAAGAGTTGACTTTGGAGCGAAGAAGAAGTTGGATTTCTGCGATCAGCAGAGAGGACTTAGCCGACTCTATTTGAGAAAATGACCGGGTTTGCGGCAAGCAGTTCGTGTCAGGAGAACCTGCTAAAGACTGGGATCGTTTTAATGTAGATTGGTTCCCTACTTTGTGTCTTGGGCATTCTAATAGTAATGTTGCCGGAAGGAATTACATGCTAGTTGTAATAATATTAAGGCCTTCATGTAGTGTATCTACGGGAAGGGACTACAGGTGTATCCAAGTGCTCAATGGAACTCAATTGTCCCTACAAGGATAAAAATATAAATTTCAGTTTCAAGTCAACCCCTTATTCTTAGCATAGTATAATCATGGTAGTTCATCAACAAAGCCATTGTCAGCACTATGTTTTTGTAATTGAAACAACTTGGGAAGATCCACAGTTGATTACATCTTTCTGTTTATTCCAAGATCAATACATGTAAGAAGAAGTGTTTGAGACAAACTAGACAAAGTGTTTGACTTTGTTTCTAAAAGGAGTTTCATATATTAAGTCATTCAAATGTAGGAAACATTTGCAATAGACCATTCTTTAGGGAGTGATACAGATGTGCTCTCATTTTGCAGATATCAAATTGCACAGTTTGGGGAGGTATGCCATAGGCTAGGAGGTTGCAAAGGCAGCAGTAAATACTCCACAGTCACTGCCATTTTGCTGTTGCTGAACAGGAACAACTTGAATGCCAGTAAAATTTGCCTGTCCAACAAGATTAATTACCTGATCTTCTACTTCACTATAAATGATGTTACGGTAAAGACTGTCATATAAATTCACTGTGCCATCTCCACACTCCACCGATGCTATACACACCCAGTGTTTTTCCCCAGTGTGTAAAATCTGAATAAATTCACCATTGACCTGATTAAAGTTTCTGCAGGGACCCAAAGTTGGTCTCTGCAGACTCTCAACTCCAGGGTTAATTTTTCTAAGACATACATGCACTGCATGAATGATATCACAATCAAGCCAGCCGTGGGGGGACAAAATCAGTTTGTTGTGTTGTTCATTGAGCTTTGATAGGGAGCTGACTTTTCAGTAAGGCCTGTTGAAATGCCAGTTATAATGACATCATCATCTGACTTGCATGCATGTAATTCACAGGGTTCGTACGGGTCCTGGAAAACCTGGAAAGTCCTGGAATTTTATTGTGGCATTTTCCAGGACTGGAAAGTCCTAGAAAAGGGCTACTGGTCCTGGAAAGTTCTTGAAATCTGTTAAACTCAAGTAAAAAAAACCATGAAATTTATGACAGACAGTAAGGAGAATTAACATTGAGATAATGGGAGTGAAAGGGTTAACGTGAATTTTAGAGTCCTGGAAAAGTCCTGGAAAAGTCCTGGAAATTTGTTTCTGAAAAAGGGTACGAACCCTGTGTAAAGAGTCCTTTGCTTCTTTAGCTTCCTTGGTATTTAGCTTGAATTTGCCCCCTGACTTACAACCCATACATTCCCATGTTGTAAGGGCATTGTTTTGCATCCTTTTAAAGTTTAAGCAAGCCAAATGAAAAAACTGTCCGTTTTCACACAATGGGTTTATGACATTTAAGGACTTTATCTGAAGGCAATGGCTCCTTTTTTGCACACACATATGCAGTCCAGTTCAAGAGCTTCATCCAAATGTTCTTTTGTTTGTTTGCCTTTTGATTTCTTACTCCTGGCTCAAGCAGTTTTTTGGCACAGAGGACAAAACCACTTGTTGGGTACTTTTTGGACTTTCAAGCAGGTTAAGTGAAAAGAAGAAATGGGACATGCTTGGTTGCTGCATGTTACAATAGTATCAGTAGTATTCATCCTGCAAAAGCAGACAGAACTGAGACCAGATGATGGCTGAGACACATTTCTTTTCTTGGTATACCACCTTCCAAGGATTTCTGGTAGAACACAATATCTCCAAAAGTGATTTAGTTTGGGAACAACAGAATTCCAGTGACAGATATCTGGGAGAATTCTTTCACAGAAATAAGAAATTTGTTCATTGAAACCGCAAACAACAACGCCACAGTAATTGTATCCAGTAGTGAATATTTGCTGTTGTGATTGGTAATAGTATGCATGCTCTCTTTTAAGACTTGTAGCTCCATTTTCTGACTTCAAACATGAGTTGGACTTCCCAGGGTAATCTTTGAGGTCTGTATCCTTCAAACAATAGGGGTACTTTACGGCACTGAAACGGGTGCGTGGGGAACTTCTTTGACGGCTACTGGCATCAAACAGCTACATTTCACCTGTGTACATGACAGCTTTTCGTTCACACGATGCCATGCTTCAATGTAGAAGAGGACGCTCGTAATGTGCGAGCAGCACTCTCCTTGTCCTGCAATACATCCAACGCAGTGTGCGAAAAGAACTACCATTTTCTTCGGTTATAATCCACAATGTATCACACGGATCGTTGATTCTCTGCGAATGCCTGACTTTTCTGAGAACAATGTAGTTGTTTCCTATTTTGTGCCCTTTCACGCAGCTCACAAACCCTGAAACGAGCTGATTATATGCTCGCAAACTCCGAAAAGCTTGAAATTGATCCTTGCTGTAGTAGCTTGTCCCAAGCACTAAAAATGATAGCAAATCCATGGATTTGACCCGTGGCAAACAGTGTGGATCATACGTTTTGTCTGGAATTAAAATGGGATCGATACCAACGCAAGAAATCTTTTCATAGTAATGTTTCTTCACGTGGGGATCAAGGTTGTTCGCATAATCGCTAAGGGGATTTGCCGCCATCTTGAAAAATATGGAACACCAACATGGCGACTCAAATTTCCCGCGAAATTTGTTTCGTCATGTGAAAACGCTCTATTCGACTCGGACGAAGGTGGCTCACCTCGATCTTTCGACCATCCACCTTCCTTAATTGAACCATTTTAAGATTCACAGCGTCAACCGTTTGTACAAATGGCGCGGATGATGTAACTATTCCCGTTTTAAAATGTGTGATACATTGCCACCGGCACTGTTTCAGACACTATTCTTGTAAACAATATGACTAACAATTACTGCGATGAGTGATCGAGGGAGAAATTATAAATTAGAATAACTGGAAGAATTTTCAGAATTTGCGAAGTATTTCCTGAAATAAGACATAACCTTCAAAACCAATAGTTAAACAATGTTCTCTTTATAATTTTTATTTTATCTTTATTAATTATTTACTCAGCTAATTGACTACCCGCTAGATGTATTTGTCTCTCCAAATTCAGGTTTAAGCAAACTTGAAAAAGGCGTTATAAAAAGAGTTTAGATTATTCATCAGATGAGAAGCCCTTTTGTAACTTTTCTACACTGAAACGTTTTCACAGTGATAGCTAATCGATTCCAGCTGCTACAAACAACCATATCATTTTACCAACTAAATGGCACCAGCAAACTTTACTGGAGCTGAACAGCAAAAGACAATTGAACAACTCATGTGTTCCGCAGGACTAACTGCTTGACTGCACGGCCAGTTGATGCATATTTCAGTTTTAAACACTTTTCTGTCCGTTACTGCATTTCTTGGGAATGCTCTGATCCTAATAGCTCTCCACAAGGAGTCTTCACTTCATCCGCAGTCCAAACTCTTGCTTCGTTGCCTTGCAACAACTGATCTCTGTGCTGGCCTAATTACAGAACCTTTCAATGTTGCCTATTGGATGTCTGTGGTGAACGAACATTGGAATATTGTCCTCACCTAATTGTGGCAAGTTTTGTAACAAGTTATATCTTGTGTGGAGTGTCGGTCGCAACTCTGACAGAACTAAGCGTGGAAAGCCTTCTTTCCCTGTCGTTGGGACTGAGATACAGACAAGTTGTAACTTGAAAGCGAACCTACCTGATCGTCATTACCTCTTGGGTTATTACCGCTGTCTTTCCAGCAATGTGGTTTTGGAATCCCCTGATAACCACATGGTATTGGGCACCATAGGTATACCTCTACATCTTATTATGTCCATCTTCTCTTACAGAAAGATTTTCCTCACCCTCCGTCGTCACAACACTCAGATTCACATCCACAATGTTCCACAACCACACCAAACAAATCAACTGAACATAGGGCGATACAAAAAGGCAGTTTCCACTGTAATATGGTTGCAACTGACGCTGGTCGCTTGTTATCTACCTCGTGGTGCAATGACTGCTTTGAGGGCTAAAAGTGGACTATCTGTATCTTTTTATCACGCTAGGATGTATACAACCACTTTAATTTTCTTAAACTCCTCTTTAAACCCAATTCTTTACTGTTGGAAGCTAGGTGAAGTTAGACATGTAGTGAAGGACACAATAGGACCAGTGCTTTGCCATTGTTTTACAAGTTAGTTCTTGTAGACCAATACAATGAACAGGGCTAATATATAGATTTAGCAAAGCCTAAAAGCGGAGCTCGTCAGTTATTTTTTGGAATATTGTTACTGATGAAAATAATCCAACATGTACATGTATGTGAAGTAAACTGCGAGCGATTTTATAGTTTCAGCCCGAACTAGGATCACATCAGCAGATCGAGGTGTAAGATGGTGTAATGATGAAAACAGAGCCATGATTTCAAGCATTTCAGGGGAGCCACCAATAATGTTGATCACATAAGAGAACTGTCTTCTGTGCTTTTTGGTGACATTTCCTGTTCTTTCTTATTGAGAAAGACATGACATTGTTATTAATCATTATATTCTTTCTTAGTTAACAATTGGGACTCCTGCACAAAAGAAGTTTATTTACACATTTGTTGTTGTTGTGGGATATGACTGAAATGTAGAGGCTACAATATATTCAGTCCCCAAATTTCTACCAAATGAAATCTCACAAAAATACCAAAGTAGTATACACATGTAAAAAGTTAAAAAGTTTTGTTTTCTAACTTGATCCCCAAAGACAGTTAGCTATCTCCTCCTGCTAAAAGGGTTTGCACCATCTCTTAAAGTATAAGTATAAGCAAAATCACTCTGGCATGAACGATAAATATGATATTTTGTTGCTGATCATGAATACTTGCATAGGCTTCTGATAATAATTTTACTATTCAATTCCAATGTGATTTGTTCTTTTTCTCGACTGAGATTGTGGAATACAGGAGCTGTTATTGGGTGCCATTAATTAATTTTGCTCATAATGATTAAATTATACCAAGAATTATAAGTACATGTAAGCTATAAGTAAGTTATATTATGTACGTGTATTTTGTCTGCACTACACAACCAAACGCACGCAAAGATTATGAGGCATAGGTTTGTCAGAAAAAGCCAGCATATCAAAGATATGTTTAGATTGACACATCAATTAAAGATAATTTATAGCAAAATGGATAAACAATACATCAATATCCTGCATGCACCAAAGCTGGAGATGGGGTTATAAGGCAATCATTTAAACAACTGATTGAAATAATTTATAAATTAGAGAACGCTATTTGCACAACTCTAGGGAACAAATTAACCTTATTGGACGTTGCGAATGGCAAGGCTGTCAGTAGAATGTCACAAATTTCTCAACTCTTTCTTTCTACAAAAATACTAATCCTGCAACTTTGCTTAAGACCCAGTTCTCCATTTCGTGTTGGCAAAATATTAATTTATGCCATGCCCAATGCCAGTTATCACAAAATTGATTTAAGAGCAACATAAACCAAGCACAATAAATATCATTTTTAAGCCAAAAAAGAAATTATTTGAATAAACCATGACATGATGAGTAAATTGTCTCCAAGAAAAACTGATTAATTTAACAGACACTTTAAATAATTAGTTAATACATGTATCATAGGTGTTTCTCAAAAATGTAATACAGTTTATCTGTCACAATGTTGCAGCTACAGCTGTATGATATTACTACACACAGTATGGGTTGCAGAACTCAACTTCCAAGTCAGTTTGTTCAATGAACTTTGTGCAGAAATTATTATGGCATCAAGTTGTCTGTGAATATAGAGAAACCAAACAAAGCATTACAATCTTAAGTAATAAATTATTGAACTCTTTTACATGTATGTACAATGTATATTCTATTACTATTGGGGATCTCTCAGAAGCTGCATCTGTGATGATTTAATTTGCTCCCAGTGCATTTTTTTATGGAACTTTTCACACATTAAAATCTCTGTTATGACAGCGGTCTCTGTGTTCTATAACAATTAGTACACAAGAAAAATACACTCAGTAAAATATTGTTTACAATAAAAATCAATCCCTATAAGCAATCATAAGGACCTTCAATTTATATTTCTTTAGAAATATCTCACCTGGCCATGGTTGCTTTGAAAATCTTTGCTGTTTTAATCCAGGTTGCCCATGTGTACACTGTTCGTATATTGACTGACAGGAACAGGGATGTAGTCATACTGTATATCGCTGCTACTTGAACACCACTGAACATACAAAGACATATCAATTATAATTTATAACCAACAGATGACATTCCTTTCATTGATATACAGTGTCCTTCATTGCTAGTTGTTTACTTAGTGTCTACAGTAGTGAATCAAATGCTAGGGGGATGGCACCAAAACTTTCACAGTGGCAGGCTCTGTCCTGAGATGCAAAGCAAACATATATAACTGTTATGAACTTGGCGACTTGCTTTTGAGCGCACATGCAATTTGCTTTAAACAAGAAACTGGAACATTGCAGTACAACAATGTGCATGTAGTCCCAATCAAAGGGCCATCCAGGCTGTTTGGTTGTACATATAACTGAAAATCAGACTTTGTCAGGATAAATACTGATGTTCTTGCTGACTTAATCTGAGTGTGCAGTTCCAGAAGATATTCACATGCAATGTCTGAGAAATCATTAATTACAAAATATGCTTTAAGAAATATCTTACCTGGTAAGGCCAACTTTCAGAAAGTTTTGTAATCTAGACTGGCTGGCCAGTTCATACATTTGACAAGTTGACACTGGGCATGTTTGTAAATTTGTGCACTTCAACATCACATTACAATGTACATGTAGTAGCGTTGGTCAACTGAAAACAGCATAATTTGGTTAATTAATTTACACTGTACAATATTTGGTTATATATTGGTGTATATCGTTGCACACCAACAGATGACTATTAAAATTAATTTACAGAACATATTGGCAGCTAAATCAATATAACAAGTGAAAAATTGAGCATGAGCCATTTACATGTACATTTACATGTACAGCCCTCACCTCAGAACTGTCATAGGTATAATATATTTTCAAACTCGCTGAAATTTCAGATTATTCAATATTAACATGCACGTACATCTTTAACAGTGTGTTTGCTTTACATTCACTTTACACACAACCGGTATCCACCATAGGCAGACTTTTAAGTTTGCCTTTGAAAATAAATTGCATCATCTAATGCATCTTTCATTACCTATTCTTGTGACGAAATGACACAAAATCCAAGTACAAGAAGTCATAAGCATAAAACTAACTTAATTACCTGGTAATGCTTACAGCACCTCTTACTGTCTGCATATGCCGTCCATAAACTGGTACTGCCTGGACAATACTCATTATTTTTCTGATCACATCTTTAAAAATGTCACTGTTATATAATTTGTCCTGAAAAGGCAAATGCATGAAATGTTATGCCTTTGGCACTCACCACATACCTTTACATGATGTACAATGTACACCAAGTCATGATCGACATTCACAATTCTTTTTACTTTCATTGTAACTTTTTTTTGTAACTTTTTGCGGTGTCATTTTCCCACACTTGAAGACAGGACTTCCACATTAGGTGGTAATTCTCTATGAATTCACAGGGAGTGATAACAATTAAATGGTGACTAACTTTAGCAAAGGAGGCATTCAAATGTCAGATTTTAACGTTAACTTTCTTCGACGAGCAAAAAAGTAAAGCACAACAAAGAAAACAGTCAGTGACATTCAGTTAATAAGTTAGTCAATCAAAAAATTAGTGTGAAAAAGAGAGCAGAGAGAGAGAGTGGAGCGAGGAATGCACTCTCACCAACTAAATTTTGAATGTGTATAAGTAAAAGTTATTTTTATTACCGAGAAATGGTCAGGGCAAGGACTTCTATGCCCTAAATTTTTTCTACGTATGTAAATGTCATTTTCACTGTTCAAGTTACCAAGCACAGCTCTTAACATTTTTTTTAATTAGTACTATCTCACTGTTATGGAACATTTCCATAAGTGTAAATACCACACTAGGGAATAACATCTCATTAGGAAAATAGAGGCCATGTACCCCCAACCAAAAACAGTGGCACTAATAAAATGAAATAGCAAATCAAAATCGAAGTAGAGCTTTACTTGCCGACAGGGTTTACATGCATAATCGTCTACTCGACATTTCGACTACAAGCATTTCACCAAACCGAACTAACTGGACAACAACAAAGTAAAACGAGGAAATCTACATTATAAACACAATATGCATATCATTACAGCTGAGTATCAAACAGCAAATCCCTTCTCAATGAAGGATGACTGAATGAAAGAAAGGATGAAGAAAATTCGTTTAAGCTTGCAGTGTTAAAGTTTAACAATTATTCACGCTTAAGCATAGATTTGAATATCACAGTGTGTATTTTTGCCGACGGCTTAATTTAGCTTTGCAGTCATTTTATCGGCGGTAGCTTTACCAGTCTTCAACCAAATTAACCTAAAAATTCCTCCCAAGCATTTCGTCAAACCGAATAAATTGAACTAACAAAACGAGGAAATACTTTGTAATCACAAGATGTAAATATTCACATAGGTACGTCAAAAGTAAATTTAGCAAATCCTGTTCGCTTCGGCTTAAAATGGTTTGTTGACCTATCTTGGTTTAAGAAATTTTTGTAGTCTTGGAAGCGGTTGTGCCAATTAACACAGAGAAAACTTCAAAACTCGCCCGGTAGTGTTTACAAATACAGATATTTTTTTTTAAACGTGACGACGAAACTCGAGACAAAACTTGATTTGTTTACAATATGCAACTTACAACCTCGATCCACAAAACCACTCGAGTGTTATTGTTATGAGCGAAATTAAACCTATGTAATTTACAAAATGCCTCACAGCATGGCTTCAAATAAGGAAGACTTTAAAAAAGGATTCCTACTGAAAATAAGCTTATCTCGCCGAGGCAACTTCATAATTTCCATAGCAAACGCCACAACAAACGTCGCTTACCTCAAGTTGGCAATTCACTTCGGCCAGTGCAAATCTTCCAGGCAGAAACTTGCAGCAAAAGTTGTGAAGACTGAACGGAACTGATCTAATCTTTTCGATAGATCAACGAATCAACCACTTTTTTCCGCTGTGTTTTCTGTTTTACACTAAACACACAGTTCTCTAGTTCGTCACCTGATTTTAATCATGTGACTTTTCTTGCTCGGCTGCACAGCATCTCGACGCGCGAATTAATTGAGCGGTTCTACAGTCGTCGGGTATTTCGTCTCCTTTCTATAGTCCTCGTTACCTTTGCTTCACGGCATTGTTCCGTATTATTTCATCCCCTTTCTCTAGTCCTGGACTCGCTATAATTAACGGCAGTGTTCAGTACTGTTTCACCTCCTTCCCCAGTGCTGACCCGCTCTCTTTCACGATCTTCTTCGCTACTTCTTTGCTACTTCTTTGCCTGTAATTTCATGCATTCCGTTTCTGTTTTATGCTTCAGTGCAACCCCATCTTAAAAACGTTAGATCAACCTCCGCTATTATTTGTTGATATGGCAAATAGAAATGAGTTTTCTTTTCTTTAAAAATCCCGCCAAAAAAAGATGGCATTCCTCGGTTCCCCCGTTTGCGCTACCGCGAGGCTCCTCTCCCCCTCCCCCAGAGTCTGTACGGACGGCGTTCGCTCGCTCGCTCGTACGGTGACGTCATAACCAAATTTTCTCGGCTTGATGGGTTTACCAAAATTTCTAAGGTATGGGGCTCTGCTCGCGCGCCTTCGGCGCGCGGGAGCTCCGCTAATAATGTATTACGACTTAGATTTTAGAAGTCCTCGTAACCGTTGCCTAACATTAGAAGTGGTGCTTACTCATTTTATTATATCAGTATGAAACACTTTCCCAGCAATAAGATAGCCATTGAAAAAGTTTTCATCATCGTTGTAGAGAAATATAAAAACTGTTCTAAAATGTAAGTTGACCATGCACCTGTGAATAAGGATGGAAAACAATAAATTGCCATCTTTCTTCGTGTGGACTACATCACGCATAATAAA
Organism: Orbicella franksi; assembly: GCF_964199315.1. Taxonomy (NCBI): domain Eukaryota; kingdom Metazoa; phylum Cnidaria; class Anthozoa; order Scleractinia; family Merulinidae; genus Orbicella; species Orbicella franksi. The sequence continues at coordinate 27,831,493 of NC_138147.1, forward strand.
AAGAGATTAGACTCTTGACAAAATACAGTTATGAAGTTAAACAGTAAGAAGGCTTTGATGTTTTTTTCGCTCATAGCACAGGCAGAAAGCGCTGAGTTTTTATGCGATATGAGATGGGTGTGTTATCATGACACGAAAAGTCGTTTAGGAAATAACACAGAAATTGTGCACTAAATTTAATAACCGCCTTGAGTTCAGAGTTTGTGTTTTCATGATTCGTCTTTAGTTCAGAAGCCCAACGAATATTCACAAAATGATTTGTTATGCATTTATAGAATAAAACAAGGATACTGTGGGATACGTGGTTAACACTCAAGCGGAAATTATTCGAAAATTATGGATCAAGTCTTCATTGAGGCTTAAGGTGAATTTTATTTTCTTGGAACATACAAATTTTTGCAATTTTGTTTTACAGATGGCGCATATTTCTGCAGCTGCAAGGGCAAATGAGTTAACTACAATGGCATACTAAAATTAAAATCGACAGGTGGACTGCTCTTTTATGTGAGGCAGTAATTTATAATGAACATTAAATTGCGAAGCTACGCCCAACTGAGTCTTTGAACTTGGTCAGTTGAGAATTCGAGAATTGAATTCAGGTAAGCGTGACGAGCATTCATGTTGAACTTCTCAAACCGTTCCATTAAAAACGGTTTCCGATGCAATTATCTTTCTTTCGAGACAGCTTGTCTGTCTTAAATGTAAATTGAAGCGTCTATTTATTACTGTTAGGTAAATATAGACTTATTTTACGTCTGTGGCGTATTAAACCAAGGATGAGATAAATGTGTTGGAGAGAAAAATTGCGATATCAGTGTTATGATGATGGAGGGTGAGGAAAATCTTTGTGTAAGAGAAGATGGAGATTCTAAGATATAGAGGTATACCTATGGTGCCATACCATAAGGTTATCAGGGGATTCCAAAATACCATCCCTGAAAAGACAGCGGCAATAACCCAAGTGGTAATAACGGTCAGGTAAGTTCGCTTTAAAGTTATAACTTGTCTGTATGTCAGTCCCAATAACAGGGCAAGAAGTCTATCCACGCTTAGTTCAGTCAGAGTTGCGAACGACACTCCACACAAGATATAACTTGTTACAAAACTTACCACCGATAGGTAAGGACAAACATTCCAATGTTCATTTACCTCAGACATCCTGCAAATAGACCAACACAGAGATCAGCTGTTGCAAGGCTACGAAGTAAGAGCTCTGATGGGGGATGAAGTGATGAAGACTCCTTGTGGAGAGCAATTAGGATGAGAGAATTTCCAAGAAATGCAGTAACGGACAGAAAAGTGTTTAAAACTGAAATAAAAGTCAACTGGCCGTGTAGTCCAGCAGTTAATCCTGCGGAACACATGAGTTGTTGATCTGTTTTCTGCTCTCCAGCTCCAGTAAAGTTTGCTGCTGCCATTTAGTTTGTAAGATGATATGGCTGTTTGCAGCAGCTGGAATCGATTAGCTATGACTGTGAAAACGTTTCAGTGTAGAAAAGTTACAAAAGGGCTTCTCATCTGACGAATAATCTAAACTATTTTTATAATGCCTTTTTCAAGTTCGCTTAAACCTGAATTTGGAAAGACAAATAAATCTAGCGGGTAGTCAATTAGCTGAGTAAATAATTAATAAAGATAAAATAAAAATTATAAAGAGAGCATTGTTTAACTATTGGTTTTGAAGGTTATTTCTTAAACTTCAGGAAATATTTCGCAGATTCTGAAAATTCTTCCAGTTATTCTAATTTATAATTTCTCCCTCGATCACACATCGTAGTAATTGTTAGTCGTTGTTTACAAGAATAGTGTCTGAAACAGTGCCGGTGGCAATGTATCACACATTTTAAAACGGGAATAGTGTGAATTTTAATTGTTTTTTTCTTCAGATCGGCCATTTTGTAAATGTAGCAAGAATAATTTATCTCAGTTTTCGAGTTTTTTTTACCTCGAGACCAATTTTCGATATATTTCAGTCCTAGATGAGAACTAATGTTACCTGCTCATTCATGGGCTGCTTGAAATCCGTGACGTTACCAGCTTTTCAGATACGTGGGGCCTTAAAAATCGATGAACGTCTACTCGTGCTTTTGGAAATGGAAAAGGTCATCCGGACAATGTAAACGAGAGAACCAACATATGTAAACTGCACATGCGAAAATAACAATTAAAATTCATGCAGTTCCAGGGTTTGGGAGAATTTTAGGGTGGATTATTATATTGCTGCGGCTACACTCCACCGTCCATTCGTGTTTTTCATTTCAAGGGCGTGTTCACATATATAGTGGTAACCTCTTAACTTTCTTTCAGGGTGCTTTTTTATTTTAATTACGTAGTCGCCGATGTATTCATCGTTGCATTTTTTTACTCTGTTATCAATTGTCACGTCTATTCATTTGTATTCTGAATAAACCCTTATTGTATTGCATTGCATTGTACTATGTTTTATACCATGCCATAGAAAATACAATCAGAAGACAGGAAAGCCGTTGTATTTGCGAGACGAGAAAAACCGTATGCAGACTCTTCTTAACTTTTCAAACCCTCCGTCAGCCCAACAACGGAGTACCTGATCGGTTAATACGTATCAAATGACAGAGAGTTGACGGAAGGGTAAATAAAGCGTCATAAGTTTCACTCGAAGCACAACAAAGAGCCTTGAGCGATGCAATCATCCCGATTATCAATGTAAAATGGGGTTAACTAGCTTACACATCTCCTACGGTTTGTGACTTTTATATATCTAATTCGCGTTCTCTCTTCAGTCGCTCGACCTTTTCGTTGCCTCACTCGTGTTTATGAAGGGCACTTCATGTTGTGTTATAGGAAGGAATTTTAAGCAGAGTTGAGCCATATAAAGAGCGTGCTATGGCAAAATTTTTAGAGGTCATAGGTCTGCGTGATTTCCGCTGTTATCTGCATATCGCTTCGTCGAGTTTGACACCTCTATAATTTGCCATGTGTTTATGCATTTTTAGGCTCATTTTTTTCCAAGATATGTTTTTAAGTCTCCAAGTATTTGCTTTCGAGGGACAAAATATGAGATTTACCGTGAAAATGCTGCTTACTTGCAATCTGTATTGTGACGCCAGGCCCGGCTGTGATTAAAACTGTTTGCACGGTACAGTAGGTAGATTCGGATCACAGATATTTGTTGCGTTTTTTTTTTTTTTTCGGAGACGCCGTAGCTTTTTTTTTTTAGAGAAAGCAATATATTTCTCTAGAGACATTCTGATGTTTCTTGCAGCTATCTGATCGAGCGTATGTTTCTCGAGCTCGATGTATAGGTTTATTCCTCCTTTTAGTTGTTCTGGCACCACATGATACAAATGTAGTTGTTTAAACGCAAGCCTGTTGACTGTATTGCGTGTGGTATATGCCATTGTTCGGCTAAGTTCAGGCAAAACTCCCGGCAGATTTTGGTTTTTCTTTGGACGATGGAGATTTCGACATACGCTTCCAGCGTTGTTGAGTTTCGCAGTCATCGGAAGTTTTTTCAACAGCGCGGGGTTTACATTCGCCTTTAAGAAATGGACTAGCTCAACGGCGTTCCGAATTTTTAATCCACACTTCGCACAGACTCTGGAGGAATAATTTGGATTGTTGGAAAGGGAAGTCCCAGATCTTCAGAAAAAAGTTTGTCCAGAGGCCGTTTCTCCACACCTTTCTTCCCGGGAAGTTTAAATAAGTTCTCCGTGGATATGTGTTATAATTTTTTCGCCTTTTTGTACTTTACGCCCACAAAGTCGACAGCAATCCCTAGAGCACGACGTGTTTCTCGGTTTAAGTACGGAAGCAAGCTTGTTAGGTGTTTCTCTTGTGGACGACATCAAAGAATGACCTTAGCTTTGCTTTCAAAATTCGCCCGACGAGAGAATTTGCTACATCGTAAACATTACAAAAAAGTTTGAGCAATCGGTTTATGTTACTCCCGCGAAAAACTAGTTGATTTTAATTAGTTAATTGGTTAGTTAGATTATTTTTGACAAGTGTAAATGTCCTCAAAAACATGAGAAGAGTCTGCAGTCTATTTTTCTTCTCGTGCGTGCCGCGTCCATGTCTCGTCCCATTCTTCTTTAGCCAAAACGTCTAACCTCATAACCCCTACTGAATTTCGAGAGAAAACAGACTGCCAGCAGTCTACCAGAGTAACCTGGCTTGAGCCCTTGATCCAATCGAAAACCCAGTACCTGGTCAGCGGTCACCTTAAAAAAACGCGACCTCGGTAAACTCTTGACCTGAGCCCGTGACATGGTCACGTGATACTAGTCAGTGGATACCTTGTTTTGACAGCTGTAAATTAATCATAACATGGATGTCCATTATCAATGATGTACCTATGGAAATGGTGCTACGTGTACTCTCTTACTTTTCAAGGTATGGGATGGGACTTGGCACACGGACGTACGTACGTACGTAGGGACAGTCACGTGACAACCAAAATTTTTCAGATCGATGGGTTATCTGGGGTGCTTACCATTTACACCAAAAAACCGGAAATTCCCGTTGGAAAATCAAATGGTACGGACTATTCCGTTCGGAACGTTCCGGAAAAAGTGGGCGGTCGTTTGAGGCGATCCACTTTTCTCGCCCTTTTCGGTTTTCCCGGGTGGCGAGCGTACCATTTGACAGTATTCATTTGGGTTTGATTGTTTTTTGTGCGGTCAAAACAGAATAGCGGCTAAAGATAAAAGCGACGGTAGGTGAAAATTACATTTTTTGCTTATATCACTGAAGAAAAATGTGGTTTGTTTATTTGTTTCTGTGAATGGGTGTTTTTGCGCTGTAAACTGCATTTTCCCGGATTGTCTAAAAGCGTAGGTTTTTTGAAATTTGGCAAAATCGATTTGTCGACGGCAGATCGTCGGCCGGGGATCGTCGACGGTCAGTTTACAAGATCTTCTTCATTTCATAGAGTACGGACGGTGAAGAACAACCATACAAGCATCGACTGTTTCCAGTGGCAAAACAAACTTTGTTTAATATCTTGCTAGCCGTTTAAGTCTAAATTAGTTAAGCTTATGCTCACGATCTAAGCTTTTTGTGGGCTATGTTTAAGTATTATGGATTTGCTTAGCTTAATTTATGCTTGAATTGGTCTCCAATCGCTTTGTCACCTTCTTTTAAATGCAGAAAATCTAGACAGATGGGAAGACCGCCACGTGCAAATGTTAATATGTTGCTGGAAGGAAAACAAATCGTTCTGTGGTAACGAAAAAAGTACAAAAAAGGAAGTATCTGCAAAGATCGCCACCGACTTCAATGCACAGACAGATTTAAAAGTGTCTGGTATCCAGTGCCTAAGGAAATGGGCGAAATTAGAGGCTAGACAAAAGGAGATTGTCGACCACAACAATAAGAGCGGAAATTGTACACGTACATGGAAATATCATGCACAGATGGAGGATTGTATTGGTGGACAATGTAGTGTCAACCCAACTTTCACTCTCGAATCATCTTCCTCTTTAGTCATTTCTGATTATGGAGAGAGCTCTTCTAGATCTGAAGACGACGGAAATTTATGTGCAACACCCAACAAAAACAAGCACCCTCCAAACGCCCTTCAAAGAGACGCAGAAGCAGATCCTCTGCCTCCGAAATGCTTGAATTTCTCAGGGAATATCAAGGCAAAAAAGAAGAGGTTGAAAACAAAAAACTAAAAATTTTACAGGAGATGAATGAGGGAAAAAAAGGCTTTCTGGTCAAATCTCCTGGAAGTTATGAAAACTTCCAAAAAGTAAAGTAACTGGCATCATACACATTTATGCCCTTTGATTTACTTAAGGACATTTTTGAACATTTTAGATAATTGTATTTGCCCTTATCAGGATTTGCTCTGAAAGTATTTCAATTTTTGGCTATTACTTGATAGTTGGAAATGTGCTATCTAAAAAACTGTAAATTATTTACCAGCAAAGCAAACCCTTAAAGAAATAACTTCATGATATGTAAGGTCTATAGCATTGACATTGAATTGAAAACTTGTTGATCCAGTTGACCTTTGTGAGCATTGATTTTGAAATTAAAGAAAAGTGTTGTTTCAAACTTCACGCAGTTTTACCTATAAATTTTCATGTGTCTATTGACACCTTTGGTCACAGAACTATAACTTTATACCCTGAAATTAATTATTTTAATAATATATCTACTGGTAAATTAGTTCAGGGGGTGGGTTTGGGGAGTTTCCCATATAAGCTATAATATAAATCACAGACTGAGTTAGAGAAAGGTTTTGCTACCAACAATAGCTATGTGGAACAATCTGACATCATATGCAAATGCTAAAAGACAGGAAGAAAAAGCAAATGAATATTTGTTTTTAATACGCAGTCACTAACAATTTTCTGAAGCCCAGACGAGATAGGTATTAATTAAAACTATTAACCTCCATCCCTTAATTTTTAATGGTCCAACCTTATGCTAATGATCAGATGATAGTTTAACATCATGGTCAAAAATGTGTGCACGTACATGTCCATGAGTAATCACAACTATAACAAAATTCTCAAATCGTATTGGTTATCAACAGCTCGATTTGAACACTACTAGAACAGTGTACACACCATGCTTGTAATTGCACAGTGTAATAAGACAGCCATCACGTCATATATCATGCAGTATGTGTCATTAATATGCACTGTTAACGTGCATTTTGCCAAGTATACTATTATGTTATAATTCGTAAAGACATTTAACTGATGGTTAGTTAACTCTCTACTCTATTGGCACGGGGAAAGGGGGTACTCCTTTATATGGCCTATGTAGGTATTTGTGGCCCCTTCACCCGTTTCGGTCATAAATAGGGTATTGGCTTTAGTCTTTTTTTTAAGTCATTTTTATGGGAGGCGTGGTGGCCTCATGGTTAGTGCGCTCCTCTCCAAATCAAGCGGTTCGGGTTCGAGCCCTGGCCGGGGACATTGTGTTGTGTACTTGGGCAAGACACTTTACTCTCACAGTGCCTCTCTCTACCCAGGTGTATAAATGGGCACTGGCCAACTTAACGTTGGGGGTAACCCGGGATGGACCAGCATCCCATCCAGGGGGGAGTAGGAATACTCCTAGTCCCTTCATGCTACGGAAACCGGGAAAAGCTCCGGCCTGATGGGACACTTGGCTCGTACACAGACTTTACCTTAAGTCATTTTGATCATTAACAGGGTATGAGTTTTGCTGACTCTAGTCTTGATTGGCATTTTTTTAGAAGAAGAATTTTTTTAGAAGAATTTTTCTCGGAGTACCCCCCCCCCCGGGTCTATCAGTAACAGGACTTGAAGCAAACGAAATGAATCAAACTCGTCAGCTTTCATAACACACAGATGTGACCTTACATTATGCCTCACTGGAAGTCTCCTGATGTGATTATTGACAGCAGCAAAAAATGTACCCTTGGACTGAGTAGAGTTAGCATGTTATAAAAGGTAATTATTTTAAAAACATACATCCTCAATTAAAATGAATAATAGGGTCAACCAGCAAACAGATTAAGGAAATGTTGGCGCTTTTGTTCCGCTGGTCTGTTTCGAGGGAAGCTATCACATCCACTGAAATCATCATCATCATTATCATCGTCATCTTCAAGAAAGTAGCTTTCATCAAAGTCATCATGGACAAGAGCGAAGTTGTGCAGGACACAAGCTCCCATGATTATCTTTGTCATCAGCTTCAAACTGGAGTGGTTTAGGTGGGTTAGCTTTCTCCAACTCCCTTTTAAAAGACTTATTGAACGTTTCACTATCTGTCTGCATAATGACAGAACTTTGTTGAACCTTATCTGATTTGCCAGTAGGTGGCCATTATTACGAAAATTAAGGTGTCATCAACCGTCTGTAATGATATTAACAGGTACATATCATTAGAAATGTGTAACCTTCATTCACTTTATTTATTTTTAAGTTCTGGCAACCATGACCAAATCAGACTAAAGTAATAAAAGTCTTAACCACTGAAGTCATGATGGTTATTAAAAACCAATTACAGGCATATTCTGATGCATGCTCAATTGAAGTGTAAAAAATAATAATTTTAATGTGTTTCTTTTACAGCTGAGGAGATATAATATTGATATCAGACACTATTTGTCTGAAAATATAGCTCAAAAGTGGGTAACCTCCATCACCAATTAGATGATAATCACAGGGAAATTTGTTCCCTGAAGTTGCGAACAGTTCCGAATTTCTCAAGACTCTTGAGTCATCTACCGAACCAGGCCAGCCTGCTAAGACATCTGTCAGCACCATGTTATTGTCACAAACAATCTGTGAAGGCATGGGAAATATGCAATTTTTATTTTATTTTATATATTTTTTATAACACTTATTAGTAAATAGTATCTGACAGAAAAAAACAATTTATATTTTTTATCGCAGTCTGACTATTAAAAAAAATTCACCTGCAACTGCAGAGCATAAAACTCTTTCGGCAGTTGTAAGATTCTGGATCCACAATAGGTGCCTTGATCTTTATGAATGTTCCATCCACTGCACCTTAATATCGAACAACAATGAAACTATTATTGCTGTTTTCTATTTAGCTCTCTTTAGTAGATTTATTTACTCCATTAAAGTAATCTATTACTTTATTTTTGAAATAATAAACACATTTTTTTGTTAAGTATCTCTCACCCAGGGCAAATTGTCGACAAGGTGGATGTTTATCATTATGTAAACCCTCGTATATCCAACTTTTCTTTCAAAATTAATAGTAAAACTATTAAAACTATTTACTGTTAATAGTAAAACTATTTGGAGGACGCAGCGTGGCCGAGTGTTTAGGGCGCTGGTGTTGTAATCCGGGGGTCCCGGGTTCAAGGCCTCCACCCTGCCACTAGCGGGATTTGTTTCTCGGTAGTCCCGAGTTCAAATCCTTGGTCGCTTTGTAAATAGCCAACTGGTCTGCCTCCTGCCAGTTGGGATTTTTAACTATGTTTCGTTTATTTAAAATATTTGTTTCCTTTGTTTCAGAAGCATGCCTGTAAACTAGCTACCGATTAGTGCTTGTATAGCTGAGTGCATGATCACTATAAATAGGATTTACTCTTCTTTTTACATTTTACAAAACTAAGTTAAATGGAATGTCTGACTGTTTTTCTATAAGTCACATTTGCCTCCACGATATTTTTGGGTGTTGCTGGTCCCTTGCTGGTCCCTTGCTTATTATTATATTTTATATATATATTTATTTTAGTATTACTATTATTATTTTGAAAGTTTTAACTCTAAAGTATCACAAATTCCATGTTTGTATCATCTGAACGTGTTATGAGAAACTACACTCATGGGTGGCTTCAAACCGCCAAAAAAAACAAACATTATGTTCACGCATAATGTTATTTATGTCGAGCCATGACGGTCACGCAATGGTCCGTAGGTCTGGTTTGTGTCAAGTATCACCCCAGGGGAGAGAGGGGGCGTTCCCTCAAGGATAAAAGATATTTCTCTCGAGCAATTCGGCCTTCTTCCCTTGGCCCTCGTACCCTCGGTATCTCGCAAGGAAAATTTTTTTCTACACTACCTCCAAGAATTTTCAGGCAAGTAACTCTTCTCATTTTCGACTCTTCAGTTCCCTCTTTAGATCTTAGTTTACAACATTGTGTTCCAAGCGGTCAAATGACGGTAATACGTGTTTTGATACTTGGTCATTCCTTTATTCGCCGTTTACGCGAATATGTAGGGCGGAGTACCGATCTAGATGCTAATTTGCATATTCGCGAAGGCATAGAGTTAAAATGGCACGGGGTCGGGGGAAGAACAGTACTCACGACCGTCCAATTTGATTTTTCTGTGGTTGAATCGTTCAAGCCCGACATAGTTATATTACAGGTAAGCACTAACGACTTAAGCCATCTTTCCCCAGTGAACGTTGGCTCAGCAATTGAAGACCTTACCCGGTCCCTCCATGAATCGCTAAACGTGAAATGTGTCTGTGTTTGTCAAGCTATTTATCGAACAGGGGCTCCTACGTTCAACAAGAACGTGATCCTCTTAAATCGGTATTTAAAAGTAGTGCCAGAGCCCATCCCTTATGTAATTTTCTGGAGCCGTAAAGGGTTCTGGAGGGCAAAAACTAATTTTATGGCCCGTGACGGGGTACATTTAAATGGTCCTGGTCAGCACAAGCTCCATCGTAGTTTAAGGGGGGCAGTTCTACATTGCCTAAAATCGCTATAGCCGCAAATCGGGTATATGAAGCAAATTTGAAACATCCTCTCATTTATCTATACTGCCCGCCTTGCCCAGGCATTTTATGATTTTCATTTTATTGTCTTAAGATTTGCCAGTTCCCTTTATGTTTTAAGCCAAGCCGACTTGTCAGTTGATGTTTGTTTTCACAGCCCCTGGTTGTTTGCCGTTGGGTTTTACTCCCACGAGCAATGGCTGTGCTTGTTCGGTTCATTGGAACCATGGTTCGCACGTCCAACGTGCATTTATGGCTTTGGCGATGATTTATTTTCTGCTTACCCCTGCCGTATGAGTGTACAATCTTTTGACCGCCTCTTTACGAGTGGTCCAATGCTCTCGGCACTGGCGGTAATGCATTGTTTTGGGAACTTGGCCTCTGTTATCTTTTTAATCCGGTTACGTATCGTTGCTTATGAACCAGAGAACCTGTGGAGCTTCCCACCTCAACTGCGACCAAAAAATTTATGATGGAATTTTATCTTGTCATTTTGAGTCGTATTCCTTCTTATCAATTTTGTCTCGAAATTGCATTGCATTCCATCGTATTTAATTACCTAATTTAATCTATTATCAATAATTCATGCCTCCTCAACTGCGACTAAAAAATTTAGTTTGGAATTTTATCTTGTCATTTTGAGTTGTATTTCTTCTTATCAATTTTGTTTCGAAATCACATTGCATTCCATCGTATTTAATTACCTAATTTTATCTATTATCGATAAGTCATGTCTCCTAGAAAGCATGCGGGACAGCCATCAAGGATAGGCCGCCAAACACGTTCTAAGCGAGTGCGAACATCAGAGCTGACAGCAGCGGACCCACTTGTACCTCAACCAGCTATTACCAATCCCGGTTTGGTCTCCTTGGACGTAAACGCTCTCTCCGCAACCATATCGACGGCCATATCAGAAGCGGTGAAAACAGCATTGTCTAAGGACCGTCTAACTGAGATCCTGGGACAAAACGCCGTTGAAGACGGCACGTCGATTGAAGCCACATTAGCAGGGCAGTCTCAAGCCGACCTGTCATCGGACAGCGTGACCACAGCTGTGAGCAACCATATCAATAACCTCACCGGTGCAGGTACAAGAGATGATTCTTTGCTTTTGGGTCCCGACAATGTTCAACCTAAACAAATTTTTACTAGCGTCTCTGTAAATCTTAGTTCCCGGATGGGTTCGAAAATTAAAGCTAAAATCTGGGCTAACGAATATGTGGAATTTGGGGCTCTATTAGCATCCACCCCTCAAATCGATAAGTATGCGTTATCTATGACACCCTCCACTGGATCATCATAGCAACCGCGGCTGACTCTTGAGCCGTATCACACACCTAAGAGGGTTTCCAACATACAACAGTGGGTTTCAGCATTTAACATTTTTGTCTCGATTTATAATGAGCGATACCAGAGTGAAACCCCGCAGTTGATGAAGTATTGCGAGGTAGTCCATGACATAGCTTTATCGCACAGGGATTGGCTCTGGTATGACCAACAATTTCATTGTCTGAGGCAATCTGCACCCGATAAATATCCATGGGATCTAATACATTGGGAACTTTGGTTAAGGGCCTCAGCTAATTTTCGGAAATCACAGCCGATCACCAATAAGCCCCAAGCTTCAACACGCCAGCGTTTTCGTCCAAGTTTTTCCCCCGAGGAACGTGTTGGGCATTTCATGCCGGAGAACACTGCCAAAGGTGTCAGTTTGAACACGTTTGCTATAAATGTGGAGCAAAGCACCCAGCAATTCAGTGCTCTGTACCAACCCCTCAACAGCGATCTGGTGGAGTTAAACCAAAAGGAAACTCTAGTCAAGTATCAGGCCCTTCACACCCCGCCAATAACCCCCGTAAGGGTGGAACGGCTTGAATGCCTCTTACACTGTTATTATGAGCAAAACAAAAAGCAATTCCTTGTCGATGGTTTCCGTTGTGGCTTTCGTGTTAATTTTGTTGGTGATCGGCTTCCTTTTGAATCTCCTAATCTTAAGAGTGTCCTAGACCAACCGGAAATTGCTAGAATGAAATTGCGCAAGGAATGCGACGCAGGCCGCATAGTGGGTCCTTTTAGAACTCCCCCTTTTGCGAGCTTTCGTACCTCTCCTTTGGGCGTTGTACCCAAGAAAGACCCGTCCGAATTTCGTTTGATTCATCATTTATCCTATCCAAAAGGAAATTCTGTTAATGATGCTATTCCTGACTATTGTTCCTCTGTCAAATACGCATCCGTTAGTGATGCGATCACAGCCATTAAAGCCACCGGAGAGGGTTGTTTTCTAGCTAAAACGGACATTAAATCGGCTTTTCGTATTATACCAATTCATCCTGCAGACTATTCCTTGCTAGGTATGAAGTTCGATAATTTGTATTACTTTGAACGGTGCCTACCCATGGGGCTTTCTTCTTCATACAACATTTTTGAAGCTTTTAGTACCGCATTGGAATGGTTGGCTATTCATCGTCTGGGGGCCTCATCTCTTTTGCACATATTAGACGATTTTTTGTTTCTTGCAAAGACCAAAGACCGGTGCGAGGCCGACTTGGGCAACTTTATTTCTCTACGCCATCATCTCGGAGTACCCCTAGCCCCGGAAAAAACCGTCGGCCCTGATTCAGTATTGCAATATGCAGGCATTACTCTCGATTCGGTGAGAAGAGAAGCGCGACTACCAAACGAAAGGCTTCAAAAATGCCGCATGCTCTTGCACAATTTTTATAAACGTCGCACAGTCAAGCTAAAAGAACTTCAGTCTTTAATAGGCTTACTAAATTTTACTTGTCAAGTTATTGTCCCGGGCTGTACTTTTCTTCGCCGCCTGATCGATCTTACCAAGGGCGTACGAAAGCCACACCATCATATCCGTTTATGTAAAAGCTTGAAACAGGATCTCCTTTTGTGGATTCGGTTTTTAGACGAGTTCAACGGCAAATCATTTTTTCTCGACGATGCATGGGAAACGTCGCATACCCTTGAACTTTATACCGATACAGCGGGCTTAATAGGCTTCGGGGCTGTCTTTGGTAAGCACTGGTTCGGCGGCGAATGGCCGCTTTCGTGCAAATCTTATAACATTGCAGTTTTAGGGCGCAATCCATTCAACCAAAATTTCCAGAAATTTCGGTCTAAAAATGAATGGATCGGTTCGGTCCAACCGGAAAAGTTTCGAAAAAATCGGCCCACCTTTCGAGGTGGACCACTTTTCTCGGTTGGACCGGTCCGATCGAAATGGACCGGTTCCATTCGACCATTCCAACCCATACTCAATCCCAGTACCTCGCTGTTCGGTATTGTCCATGTACAACATGGAGGAAAACACTTATTATGCAGCTTTTAGGGATTGTTAACAGCGGATCCATCGGTGTTACTCGTACTTCCACGTGCAGTTACAACAGCTCTGGAGCTGCTTCGCAAGCCAAGTGTATGTTTTGGCTGTTAACGGTTCTTTAAGACGATTTATTTCCTGAGAGAGTTTGGAATATTCTTTTCGTCATTCGAAAGTGGTGTTTGAACTCATATGGCAAATATCTGGGAATCTGGTAACGGTCCGCTCAAAATAATACTACGCTTGAAACACTTAACAGCTCACACAATAATCCCATTGATATCACCGTCGAAATCGTCGTCTAGCTCTAGTACGAGCAACAGTGATCAAACTCGTTTTGCGAGTGGAATGGACTGAGACTGTCCGGACGCGTCGCGATCCATTCGACACCAAGAAATTTTCGAACCTCAGCCCGGAAATTTTGGTTGAATGGATTGCGCCCTTAGAGTTATATCCTATTGTCCTCGCGACGCATATTTGGGGACATTTAATGGCTGATAAGTGTGTAATACTCTTTACCGATAACGCTGCCGTTGTTGACGTTATCAACAAGCAGACGTCCAAACATCGGAGTATTATGGTGTTGATCAGGGATTTAGTGTCAAGTTGCCTCAGATACAATGTATTATTTCACGCGAAACACATTCCCGGTTTTTACAATACTCGAGCCGATTACATTTCACGTTCTCAGGTAGCAAAGTTCAAGGAACTCTCACCGGATGTAGACGAGAATCCAACCACAGTACCTGACAACCTACTGCCCAAGAGTTGGTCTCTAACTTGAGTGGCTTGAGCTCAGCATTAAATATAACTGAAGGAACCCGGAGATCGTATCAACGCGCGTGGGTCATCTTTCGACAATTTTATGCTCAATTTTACGGGTCCTCTAACCCCACGTTGCCATTATCCCCTGTCTGTCTTCCCCTTCATATTTCATATCTTTCCTTTCGCAAATTGGCTTTTTCTACGATAACTTTACATCTTTCTGCCATTTCTTACGCTCACAAACTCGGAGGATTTTGTGACCCAACCAAATCGTTTTTAATACAGAAATTACTGACAGCATTAAGTCGTCAAAGACACTCAGATATTCGTTTGCCCATTACAAGACCAGTTTTGCATGAGCGCGGCCGGTCCCTCGAATACACTAACTCTTCGGCTTTCCAATGCACTCTATTTTGCGCCATGTTTCTTACTGCTTTCTATGGACTTTTCCGAATTGGCGAGCTTTCGGCCAAGAGCACTCGCTTTGCGTGTTCAGTTGTCCAATATCGTAATCTGCAAATTTTATCGCGTGAAGGCGACCCATGCACGGCTAAGATCACTATCACTGATTATAAACACAATTCTGACCACCAGCCATTTGATATCCTAATCAGTCGGGATGATTCTGTCCCCTTTTTCCCGGTTAAAACCCTTCTTAATTACTGCAAACTTCGAAGTAATAGAGCTGGCCCTCTTTTTTGTAATTCTGATCTGTCACCTATGACTGTGTATCAATTTAACACCGCGCTCCAGCGTTGCCTCCAATATTGTGGCTTAGACATAAGTCGATACAAAAACCACAGTTTTCGCATCGGGGGGGGGGGGGGGGGGGAGGGGGGCGTGTCATGCTGCCGACCATGGTCGATGGAAATCCGACGCCTTTAAGGTTTACCTTAGATCAGAAAGTATCAATGCGAATTGATTTCATTTGATAGTCCTTCTTTTCCTGTATTTAGTACGTCCTGACAGCTTCGTAGGTCAGACAAGGGCTGCTATGTTGCTGTCCATCATTGTATGGCCGCTAGGGTAGGTCAGTCAGGGGCTGCTACTTTACGGCCTATTTTGATTTCAGTATACAGCCTCTTCTAACAGTATATCGAGATTTATAAGAGGGTGCTATAATATTACTTTTACCATTAGCAATATTCAGAACTGGGGGTTTACTGAAGTCGGTCAGACAGGAGCTGCGACTTCCCTCTTATTCTTTCATCCTTATATCACCTGTTGAATTTTCGATTAAATTAATTCTGTGAGACGTAAAAGAACCCACACACTGATCGAAAAGAGTAGGGGACGTAGTTCCCGGTGTGGTGGTCTATCTCTCATCTGATGGTTAAATGCTCGGAGATATTTGCTGCATAAGCTACTCTGAAATCCGAGAGTAAATAAAGTGATGTATGTACGTATATGTTTCCTTTGTCCGAGCCGTCGTCTTTTGGTGAAGTCGGTCAGACAGGGGCTGCGGCTTTACTAGCTCCCCTAGGTCCTTAAGTAATCTACCTTCTATGATTTATTCTTCCACAGAATAATTAGTGGAACGTACTCTTTAATTTTTCATTGGAGCCGGTCAGGCAAGAGCTGCGGTTTCACGCTTGCCTGTTAAGATTAAACAGGCCTACTGCTAGCAATCTCTTTATATCATTAAGCACAACAGAGAGAGTAAGTCTCGTGTTATTCGACTTATTCCGCCACGCTAACTCTGCTTTTGTCTTGGTGGGGGTGCCACAACCGGTGGCATGTGGCGTCTTTTTCGCCCCACCTTTGCTGAACAATGGAAATCCTGTAGATGTGTTGCTACAATTTAAGTGTCCTGGATCAAATTAAACTTGCCACATTTCTGGCCAAATTCATCCAATCCATGTGTTTAGTTTTATTGCGCATTCTTCAGCAAACTAGTGCGACTTCAAGCAGAGTTAGCGTTCCGTAGAGTCATGCATGGATATAAAATAATTTTAAAGTTTGTCATTTTAAATTTCCTGTCATGTTAAAAGCACTGGGCAGCAATGAAATTCAGTACCTATTGTTCCTGGCATCCCTTCATCCTCAAAATTCTGGGCAATCTCTTGCATTTCATTCACTGAAAACAGTACAGTAATAGCCATTTCAAGTTACATGAGGAAAATAGAACGTTATATGTTCTCTGCGTTTGTTGTTGTGGTTTAATCCAATTTCTTGAAAGGTTGAGAAAACAAACAAGCAAACAGACAGTATGTCAATTACAACGTGTGAATGATATAACAAGCACAAACTTTACTGAACTATTTCATTGGCAGGCACAAAAGCCTATCTTTTGCCAGCATTACCTCAAAGGACTGCAGAAATTACCTAAATTAAGAACAAAAAGAATATGAATTCCTAAATTACTCGAGAGCGAAGAAAAGGGAAGCGATCGCAAGAAAACGAGGAAATATACACAGTAATTAAAGCTTTTAATGTAATGATCGATTTTTTTTTCTAACTTCCTTCGAATGAATACATACAACTATACAAATACGCAATTTTTGTTGTCATCTTCCAAACTGAATGTATGTATGTAAAGGATAAAAACAATTGTCTTACCATTTGGCCATTCAATGTAGCGCTAGCGCATCGACAAAACAGCAGAGTTTACTCTTTGCAGGACTCTGCCGCAACTGCTCATCGTGATGTTAAATCGATCTGCTACTTGTCGCGTTGTTTCACTGCCGTTTGCCATCATCCACAAATAAACTAAAACTTGTTTTTCTGGCGGGATAGGGGCCCTGTCAAATGCGTTTCCTACATTTATCACACCGGACGCTAAAATTTCTCGTGCGAGTAACTTACAAGTGTTACGAGTTAAACGAAAGTGG
The DNA here is from genome assembly GCF_964199315.1 of Orbicella franksi. Classification (NCBI taxonomy): domain Eukaryota; kingdom Metazoa; phylum Cnidaria; class Anthozoa; order Scleractinia; family Merulinidae; genus Orbicella; species Orbicella franksi. Next base: position 27,848,587 of record NC_138147.1, read on the forward strand.
TTTTTAAACTCGTCGCCAAAATAGGACGGAACCGGCTGTGACTTCAAAGTAGCTGCCAATACGGTTCAGACTTCGTCTTGTATACGTTGAGGCTACAGAGAGGATAAAAACGTCGTCTTCGTCATCCAAAAGGTCAGAAACGTCTAACTCATCTAAAATGGCTAACAAAGAGCGTTGTTGCGCCATTTTGTTTACCTCTTAATTGGTATCTCGCGTCGACTGTTGCCACAGTAGCAAAGTAAGTCAACCGCTTTCAGCTCTTAATGGGGGCACAAGTTTCCGTTCGGATCGCTGCTGAAGGTTCACAACCCGCTGCTCTGTTCTATTCGGGTGGAAAATTGATTACCATTGACAGGCAATTCTCCAACCGGGTGGTTTAATGTAAATGGTAAGCACCCTAAATTTTCTAAGGTATGGGTCTCCGCTCGCGCGCCTTCAGCGAGCAGGAGCTCTGCTATTACATACAACTTTCCCATCTTGCGCCACGCGTAAAAAGCAGTGATAGTGTGTTGACCAATAGTTATGGAACGCTTTCACGTGGTATGCCATGGAAGTAAACAAATAAAATATCTACATTGCGAAAATAAAACACCAGATATTTATACACCAGATACAACTACGCTTTTCTAGAATTGATAAATGAGCGCGCGAGCCAAAACAGGCAACGAAATTTATACAGGAAGTCCTAACAGGCAGCCTTGATGAACAAAGAATGTGTGCATATCCTGTTATTGAACAAGCGTATGCTAAATCTGGCCATTGTATTCAAATTAACAACTGCATTTACCTCTTCGAAGCACTTTGCAGTTAATTTTGAATATCAATTGATCGATTCGACTCGGACGAAGGTGGCTCACCTCGATCTTTCGATCAACCACCATCCCTAATTTAATCATTTTAAGATTCACAGCATCAACTGTTTATACAAATGGCACGGATGATATAACTATTCTGACTAGCGTAACTTAGGGTGGACAGCTTCAAAAATAAATGATCAAATTTCTCGCAAAAATACTTTCTGTTTACCATTCCAACAACCTTAACGCCATATTTCTCCAACACATGTATCTCATCCTTGGTTTAATAAGCCCCAGACGTAAATTAAGTCTACATTTACCTAAGAGTAAAGTTTTGCTCAATAAATAGACGCTTCAATTTGCATTTAAGACAGACAAGCTGTCTCGAAAGAAAGATAATTGCATCGGAAACCGTTTATAATGGAACGGTTTGAGAAGTTCAACATGAACGCTCGTCACGATTACCTGAATTCAATTCTCGAATTCTTAACTGACCAAGTTCAAAGACTCAGGAGCGCGTAGCTTCGAAATTTCATGTTCATTGTAAAATACTGCTTCACATATAAGCACATTCCACCTGTCGATTTTAAGTTCAGTATGCCATTAGTTAACTCATGTGCCCTTGCAGCTGCAGAAATATGCGCCATCTACAAAACAAAATTGCAAAAATTTGCATATTCTAAGAAAATAAAATTCAGCTTAAGCCTCAATGAAGACTTGAGGCATAATTTTCGAATAATTCCCACTTGAGTGTTAGCTGCGCATCCCACAGTATCCTTGTTTTATTCTACAAATGCATAATAAATCATTTTGTGAATATTCTTTGGGCTTCTGAACTAAAGATGAATCATGTAAACACAAACTCTGAACTCAAGGCGGTTGATAAATTTAGAGCACAATTTCTGTGTTATTTCGTAAACGACTTTTCGTGTCATAATAACACACCCATCTCATATCGCATGAAAACTCAGCGCTTTCTGGCTCTCTTATGAGCGAAAAAAACATCAAAGCCTTCTTACTGTTTAACTTCATAACTGTATTTTGTCAAGAGTCTAATCTCTTTTTATTGTGCGTGATGTAGTCCACTCGAAGAGAGATGGCAATTTATTATTTTCCATGTTTATTCACTGTTGCATGGTAAAATTACATTTTAGAACAATTTTTATATTTCTTTACAACAATGATGAAAACTTTCTCAATAGCTATCTTATTGCTGGGAAAGTATTTCATACTGATAAAATAAAATGAGTAAGCACCAAATTTAATGTTAGGCAACGGTTACGAGGACTTCTAAAATCTAAGTGGTAATACATCATTAGCCCTGTTCATCGTATTGGTCTACAAGAACTAACTTGTTAAACAATGGCAAAGCACTTGTCTCATTATGTCCTTTACTGCTTGTCTAACTTCATCTAGCTTCCAACAGTAAAGAATCGGGTTTAAAGACGAGTTTAAGAAAATTAAAGTGGTTGTATAAATCTTAGCGTGATAAACAGATACAGATAGTCCACTTTTAGCCCTCAAAGCGGTCATTCCACCATGAGGTAAATAACAAGCGACCAGCGTCAGTTGCAACCATATTGCAGTGGAAACGGCCTTTTTGTATCGTGCTATGTTCAGTTGATTTGTTTGGTGTAGTCGTTGAACATTGCGGTTGTGAATCTGGGTGTTATGATGACGGAGGGTGAGGAAAATCTTTGTGTAAGAGAAGATCGAGATTATAAGACACAGAGGTATAGCTATGGTGCCATACCATATGGTTATTACGGGATTCCAAAATACTATGCCTGAAAAGACAGCGACAATAACCCAAGTGGTAATAACGACGAGCGAGGTTCGCTTTAAAGTTACAACTTGTCTGTATCTCAGTCCCAACAACAGGGAAAGAAGTCTGTCCACGCTTAGTTCAGTCAGAGTTGCGACCGACACTCCACACAAGATATAACCTATTAGAAAACTTGCCACCGATAGGTGAGGACAAATATTCCAACGTTCATTCACCACAGACATCCAATAGCCAACAGAGAGAGGCTCTACAAATAGACCAACACAGAGATCAGTTGTTGCAAGACTGCGAAGCAAGAGTTTGGACGGCGGATGAAGTGAAGACTCCTTGTGAAGAGCAATTAAGATCAGAGCATTCCCAAGAAATGCGGTAACGGACAGAAATATGTTTAACACTGAAACAAATTTCAACTGGCCGTGTAGTCCAGCAGTTAAATCTGGCGAACAAGTTAAGTCTTCGATTGTTTTCTGTTCTCCATCTCCAGTAAAGTTAGGTGCTGTCATACCGATCTGCAAGATAGCTATTTGTAGTTTATCCACAAGCTGGAATCACTAGCGAAACTTCTCAGTGTAGTAAATTACGAAGCTGGTTGTTACCACAGCAATTGACAAACAGTGGAAATGCCTTTCATGACACTTGTTATCTCCTGAAACATGTCAGTACATGGATGATAATTGACAGTTTGGAAAGAAAACTTAACTTGCCAAGCAGCTGGCTTACTCTCAGACTCTGAAGGCAGACTGACAAGAGAAACGACATGTGTATAACTACATGTTAGTAAGAGAGTAAGGGTAAGTAAGAGCAAGTCTTTATCAAAGTGACTGAGTCTTAGCTAGATAGAAAGCTACTTCAAAGTTCTAGTCACAACATAAATAAGAAATAAAATAAATTACACTGAATAAGATCAAAAATGCATAAATTCTGTTAAAATCGATGAAATATAAAAGTACTTCTACCGTTTTTTCTATAAAAGAGAAGTACTATTGAAATAGTCCTATGTGATTTCTGATTTTCGATATTCAAACCCTCAGGAAACTGTTTTGTCTTAGGTTTTTCACATTACGGATATTTGTAGTTTTAGCTGCAGGGTGTGAACAGAGATCATTAGGTACCACTGAAGGTTTTTAGCAATTGCTAAACTATCCCTGCCCTACCCTACAAGGGTCTGGATCCTGCAGAGAGGGCGAATTTCGTGAGAATGCCAGATCGCTAAGTTAACTCCAATTTCTGTGGGGAAACGTCATGTTTTATTTATTAAGAGCTGTAACAAAATGGAAGAAGCTACTCTGTATCGATCATGAAAGATCTATGTAGCCTTACTGACAGAAAGTGAGCCTTTCCATACTCAGTTTATTATTTAAGAGGGCCTTCCGGGGACAGGGACTAAATGTTTCTTTTATTCCTTTTAGTCTTCCATTTTCTCCATCAAAAAAGTTCGACTTATAATTAATGGCAAAGATAGAGAGAGGATGATCTCTTGTGAACGGTTTATAGAGCTGTTCCCTCAGAATGATTCAGAAATGTCCTTTGTCCCTGAAAGAGATGGCCGTCCATGTTTAAATATTCTCAGGGAGGCCCTCATTTGGCTTACGCGAGGCAAAAATGCCTTGCCTAAATTAATCATCATGTTTTCCCTGAAAATGGAAACTTTCCACAAGTATCTTTAATTCCGCCAGCTTCCAAACCACTGTCTACTAACTGCTGTTCATGTTATGGAAGACAATTTTAATTTACGGTTTCTTTTTTTGAGTTAAGATGAAATGACTGACAAGTTTCGTTTCCTGTCACTTCGGCTGACAAGACCAGCTCTCCTTTATTTACTTTGCAAATGAATATAAGCCCAAAATATGATATATGCAAAGAACACACAGAAGTGAATACTAGCTTTAATTGTCCTAATTTACATTAAGGAAGGTTAAATTAAATTTTCGAGAAATTAAAACCTGCTTCCTGTGTTCCAACAACTTATACCTACTGATATCTTTATTTGACTTCATGGATGTAGGCTACAATGACAGATCTTGGTTTCGCTGGTATTCTAGATCACAAAATGTACAAAACAAAACAAAAACAAAAAACAGGCTCTTTTTCCCAGGAAAGGTTAAGCTGCAGTCTTTTGAAAGATGATATTTCATTTGTCAGTTTATTAAAGCAGTGACGACATTTTGCTAAACTTCATTATCTTGGAAAATCTCCTTTTCTGGTCAGTTTCAATTAATTATATATAGCTTGACCCTATTTCGGCGTCAGGCGTGTACCAACTAGCCTCGTAGCTTTCAATCCATTTTTAAATCAAACTGCATTGAAGCTATTGTGGTCAAAGTTTGTGATTTTTCCTAGGAACTATTACTGAACATTTCGTAGCGTCAACTATTTAGTCACATGACTTGACGTTTTATTTGTCAACCTTATATTTCAAAGGGATTTTACTCAGATTTGGTGTTCATATTTAAGTTTGTATTCCGTTCTTGTTCTAATTAAGATTTTATAATCGTTTTATTTTAGACTTTTTTTTTTGATCCTTCTTGTTTTTCTTAATTTCTTCTAAATGAGGCAAAGTAGTGATTGAAAATAACGTATCAGTTTTGGAACTATCTATATTACATCAAGAGGACTGGGTCTATTTCACCTCTTTTACCTCATTATCTAAATGTGATCACAATACAGCGTAATGAAAGAATTGGTTGAGTTGGTAATTGACTAATCAAAAGTGAATACGTGAATGATTCGTAAACCGCATCTCATCAGTCAGCCCAGACTGACAAGGAATGCTTGCATTGAGTCGGTAACCAGGCAACCCTAATAAAAACACGGGCGAAGAGACATGTACTATAAACATGAGCGGCGGATCGAAATAAGGCGCCAGTATGGTGATACCAAATCATACAGACCCCTCAGACTGGTAAGCAAACAACCGAGACACAGAAGACGAACAAAATATCTACACGGTGAAAAATAAAACACCATATTTATATACACCAAGTACAACTTTATTTCTCTTGAACTGGTAAAGAAGCGCGCAAGCCAAAGCATACAACCCAGAAACATTAACACGCGAGAAAAAACAAGGAGTTGATAAATAACATATATACCTCGTTCAATTAACACCAGGCGAGAAAGAACAAAACAATGAACAAATATTGTTTAATTTTTCTTTTATTGCAAATTTACCTAACAGTTCAAACGGGCGGCCGTGATAAATAAAGAGCGCGTGCATACCCTGTGATGTTATTGAACAAGCGTATGCTGAATCTGGCTACTGTATTTCGATTCATGAGTGTATTCACTCTTCGAAACACTTTACAGTTAATTTTGAACGTGAAATGGGTCGATTCAACTCAGACGAAGGTGGCTCACCTCGATCTTTCGAGCGCCTACCATCGCTACTTTAAACTGTTAATGATTCACAGCATCCACCGTTTATACCAATGTAATTATTTTGAACACCGTATCCGTAGGGTGGACAGTTCTAAAAAAAGTGTTTTTTAAAAAGAATTGTGCATTTCAATTCATCGCTCGTACATTTTTTTGGCTAATCTAACAACTTCAGTTTTCTCGATGAAAATGACTAATTTAAAAGTCAATTTTTCCTTCCTTTATTTAGAATAACTTCCCACGCCAAATAAACATTTATGCCAAGAAATATGAACATTGCTAACAAGGAAGTCCTAAACTTTTTCCGTTTGAATAAATTTGTCGAAAAAATATTTTCTGTTTTCCATTCCAATAACTTTATCGCCATTTTTCTACGATACATTTATCTCATCTTTGGTCTAATACGCCATTTATTTATTTTAAGTTTAACAGTCGAACTTAGTTCAATAAATAATAATAAATTCTTCAATAAATAACGCTTCAAACACGGAAGAGCTGTCTCGAACGAAAGATGTTTAGAACAGAAACCACAACATTAATCTGAGCACGATTTTAAAAGTTTGACAAGAATGTCGGCGCCACCCTTACCTCAGTTAAATTCTTAAATTCTAATCCAACATAAGTTAAATTACTCAATAAAGCGTAGCTTTGAAATATTATGTTCATTATAAATTACGGCTGGCGTTTCACATAAAAGCACATTCCACTGTCGATTTTAATTTTAGTATGATATTAGTTAACTTATTTTGCTCTCGCAGCTGCAGAAATATGCGCCATCTATAAAACAAAATTGCAAAAAATTTGCATATCCGAAAAAAATAAAATTTAACTTAAGCCTTAATGAAGACTTGAGTCATAATTTTCGAATAATTCCCGGCTGAGTGTTAACTACGTAACCCACAGTTTCCTTGCTTTCTTCTATAAATGCGCAATAAATCATTTTGTGAATATTCGTTGGGTTTCTGAACTTGAGACGAATCATGGAAACACAAACTCTGAACTTAAGGCGGTTATTAAAAAAATTTAGTGCACAATTTCTGTGTTAATATCGTTAACGACTTTTCCTGTCATAATAACACACCCATCTCATATCGCATAAAAACGCCGCGCTTTCTGCATGTTTTATGAGCGAAAACAACATCAAAACCTTCTTATTGTTTAACTTAATGACTGTATTTTGTCAAGAGTCTAATCTCTTTTAATTATGCGTGATGTAGTCCACACGAAGAAAAATGGCAATTTATTGTTTTTCATCTTTATTCACTGTTGCATGGTAAACTTACATTTTAGAACAATTTTTATATTTCTTTACAACAATGATGAAAACTTTCTCAATGGCTATCTTATTGCTGGAAAAAACATTTCATACTGATATATTAAAATGAGTAAGCACCACTTTTAATCTTAGGCAATGGTTAGGAGAACTTCTAAAATCTTAGTCGTAAAACATCATTAACCCTTTTCATCGTATTGGTCTACAAGAACTAACTTGTAAAACAATGGCAAAGCACTTGTCTCATTGTGGCCTTCACTGCTTGTCTAACTTCATCTAGCTTCCAACAGTAAAGAATCGGGTTTAAAGACGAGTTTAAGAAAATTAAAGTGGTTGTATAAATCCTAGCGTGATAAACAGATACAGATAGTCCACTCTTAGCCCTCAAAGCAGTCACTACACCATGAGGTAGATAACAAGCGACCAGCGTCAGTTGCAACCATATTACAGTGGAAACGGCCTTTTTGTATCGCGCTATGTTCAGTTGATTTGCTTGGCTCGGTTGTTGAACATTGCGGCTGTGAATCTGAGTGTTATGTTGACGGAGGGTGAGGAAAATCTTTGTGTAAGAGAAGATCGAGATTATAAGATATAGGGGTATAGCTATGGTGCCATACCATATGGTTATTACGGGATTCCAAAATACCATTCCTGAAAAGGCAGCGGCAATAACCCAAGTGGTGATAACGATCAGGTACATTCGCTTTAAAGTTACAACTTGTCTGTGCCTCAGTCCCAACAACAAGGCGAGAAGTCTGTCCACGCTTAGTTCAGTCAGAGTTGCGACCGACACTCCACACAAGATATAACCTATTAGAAAACTTGCCGCCGATAGGTGAGGACAAATATTCCAATGTTCATTCACCTCAGACATCCAATAGCCAACAGAGAGAGGCTCTACAAATAGACCAACACAGAGATCAGTTGTTGCAAGACTGCGAAGCAAGAGTTTGGACGGCGGATGAAGTGAAGACTCCTTGTGAAGAGCAATTAAGATTAGAGCATTTCCAAGAAATGCAGTAACGGACAGAAAAGTGTTTAAAACTGAAATAAATGTCAACTGGCCGTGTAGTCCAGCGGTTAATCCTGCGGAACACACGAGTTGCTCAACTGGTTTCTGCTGTCCATCTCCAGTAAAGTTTGCTGCTGCCATTTAGTTGGTAAGATGATATGGCTGTTTGTAGCAGCTGTATTCGATCAGCTCTCTGTGGAAACGTTTCACTGTAGAAAAGTTACAAAGCGGCTTCTCAACTGACGAATAATTCCTTTTTCAAGTTTGCTTAAACATAAATTTGGAAGACAATTAAATTTAGCGGGTAGCCAATTAGCTGGGTAAATAAATAAAGATAAAATAAAAACTATTAAAATAACATTGTCAAACTATTGGTTTTGAAGGCTATGTCTTAAACTGCAGGAAATATTTCGAAAATTCTGAAAATTCTTCCTGTTATTCTAAATTAGAATTTCTCCCTCGATCACGCATCAAACTAATTGTTAGTCATGTAAGTCATATTGTTTACAAAGATAGTGTCTGAAACAGTGCGGGTGGCAATGTATCACACATTTTAAAACGGAAATAGTGTGAATTCTATTTTTTTTTTTTCAGTTTGGGAGAATGTTAGGGTGGATTATTTTATTGCTGCCATTACTCTGCCTCCATTCGTGTTCTTCATTTGAAGCGAACGGTGTTCACGTAGGGCTAGCCTTTTAAAGGTCAACTGAACCATAATTCAGGGCGAGGAAATGTTAAAAAAAAAAAAAAAAACATTTAAGAGGAAACTCATGCGGAATTTTTCTTTCTGAACCGTGAAAAGGAGTAAAGAAGTTAAAAGTACGAATACAGCCGATGGCCTCGTGAAAACGTTTCTAAAATGACCGCGCACTTTAACGGAAGGAATGGAATTGAGACTCTGCTTTGTAACGTCATTGTTGTCTTGAACACTGCAGCGTTTTTGCGTCAGTGAGTCGTTCGTGGGGAAGGTTTTGGATCTAAAAACAAACCGTATTTTGCTTGGGAAATGACCGAGACCGGTACGCCCGCTATTCGGCAGGCATTATTCGCTTGTTTTTCGTAGTTTTGCTACCTTGTAAAATATTTATTATTTTCCACGTTGTAGTTGTGAAGCGATTTCACCCCATATCTCTCAGCCTTCACTCCTTCACTTCCCGTATGACATTTGGAAACCATTTGGAAACCGGGGGGGGGGGGACTCCCACATGAAAAGGCAATGAATGCTCGACGGAAAATTTAAATTTAACTCCTAAGGGAGACTGATGTGGACGTTGCTTGAGCTTCCATTAGACCCCTTAAAGATACCACTTAAAACGTAATAGGTTAAATTTCTAGCCACTGTTTAAGGAGAGATTTTGCGCGCGCACTTGTAGACCCGACTCGCGTATTTGAGAGATCAGAAGAAATCAAGCCTGAAAACAGAAATTAAATGAGAGCGTTTCTTTTATTATTGTTTTCTTGAGTGCACTCTAAAGGATACTTTGACAGTTAAAAATGGTGACCTTTCGTCATCAACACCCTAAGTGAGACCAGAATCCTTGATTCGTACCCGAGACTACAAGCATCCCCGACCTTTTCATATAGGAGTTCCCCCCGGGTTTCGAACATCAGTCGTTTAAGGCCGTTTTACACTCGCTTGCAGCGTGTCAAGTCAGTTATTTTCGAGAGGTAGAAGGTGTAACGGTTTTTTCATTGTAAGGAAAATACTTATGGTTTTTCCTTAGCGATTTGATTCAGGGAAAGTCTTCGTGGTATTTCCTTTACACACCTACGTGATATTGTGAGTTCGAAAGACATCGATATAAACGAATGATTAAACGCTCCAGACGATTATTTTAACACAAGAAAGGGGAAGACAAACGCTACCTTTCGGTAAATGGTTTTTTGACAGCAAAGAATAAAGAATGAAGAAGAAAAGGAAAAATAATCAGTGGTCACCACTGGGAGACGAACTCCCAATATCTCGCACGGCAAGGCAGCGCTTATCACACTAAGTTACTTGTACATTTAACAAATTGACGTCAGTTTTTCATGCGTCTGTCCCGTTACTGATCATGAATTTCGTCATTTCATTGTCAAAGGAGCTGTAGATCCACGAAGCGATAGCCGAGTGCATCCGCAGACTACTTTGACAATGTTATGACAATATTCATTGTCAATAACAGGACAGACGCATTAAAAACTGACGTCAATTTGTTTTTACGATAACAAATTGTCAAATTGTCCGCTCTCGCTCGTTGACGTATCGCATAATTTATAAATTCATCTGTCTGTCCGCTTATTGACGATAAAAATTAGCCAATGAGCGCGCGAGAATTTCTACAGTTATTGTAAAAAAGTTACTGGAAGGTGAAAGTATTAATGTTTTATTTACGCACCGCAGGCTCAAGTGTTTCGCTCAGTCTATACCTCACTTTTGACCAAACAAAATGATCTTGCCATTTTTGACTACAGCACCAGGAAGACATCCACAGATACATGTAATATAAAACGTGTAGGCAGGCCCGAGTAACAAACAGTTCCTTAACGTTGACTTTTTTCGTTTTTCAAAACCCTAAGTGGAAAAAGGCTTTACGGGCTTTTTCGAAAGCTAGACTGCCCTCACATCACAGTAGTTCGATTTCTTAATGAGCACTGCCCCATAACACCCACTCAAAATTTATTTTCTAAGTTCAGTGGCTCACAGCCACTTTGATTTGTCTTGCAACTTTCCACAGTGAAGTTAAGAATCGTCGGTACTGCGTCTTTCTAGACTACAAATTGATGAGGCATGAAAGAAGGTCCCAACAAACTCCTCACCGCAATATTTTGTTCAAAGCTGTCTTCGGTAAAGTGTTCTGCACAAAAGGGCGAATGCTTCTAGGGCGTAAAGCATTCCTTTTCATTTTCATAAGCCATTATCAAGCATAAAAAACAGTGATTTTAACATTCCAATATCTCCGCAATGCCTCGTCCAATTCGTTTGAAACTTCAGAATATGTTTATTTTATATTTAATGAACATATTGGACTCCAATTAAAAAAATGCCTAAATTATGGTTCATTTGATCTTCAACTTTCTTTTGGGATGCGTATTTATTTTAATTTTGTTGTCGCCGATGTGTTCACCGTTGCATTTTTTTACTCTATTATCAATTTTGACGTCTAGTCATTTGTATTATCTCTTTTTTTTGTTTTTAATTTTTATTATGATTTACAGGGCCCCACTAAAAACCACGAAGGCGAGTGGGCTCCCTGAAGAAATATTATTATTATTATTATTATTAGTAGTAGTAGTAGTAGTAGTAGTAGTAGCAGTAGTAGTAATAGTAGTAGTACTACTGGTAGTGCTAGTATTAGTATTAGTATTATTACTAGTATTAGTATTAGAATTAGTATTAGCATTAGCATTAGCATTAGTATTAGCATTAGTATTAGCATTAGTATTAGCATTAGTATTAGCATTAGTATTAGTATTAGAATTAGTATTAGTATTAGCATTTACATTAGCATTAGTATTAGCATTAGCATTAGCATTAGCATGAGCATTAACATTAGTATTAGTATTAGTATTAGCATTAGCATTAGCATGCGCATTAGCATTAGCATGGGCATTAGCATTAGCATTAGCATTAGCATTAGTATTAGAATTAGCATTAGTATTAGTATTAGTATTAGTATTAGAATTAGTATTAGTATTAGTATTAGCATTAGAATTAGCATTGCATTAGCATTAGCATGAGCATTAGCATTAGCATTAGGATTAGGATTAGCATTAGCATTAGTATTAGCATTAGCCTTAGCATTAGTATTAGTATTAGAATTAGTATTAGTATTAGCATTAGCATTAGAATTAGCATTAGCATGAGCATGAGCATTAGCATTAGCATTAGCATTAGTATTAGTATTAGAATTAGTATTAGTATTAGCATTAGCATTAGTATTAGCATTAGCATTAGCATGAGCATTAACATTAGTATTAGTATTAGTATTAGCATTAGCAGTAGAATTAGCATTAGCATGAGCATGAGCATTAGCATTAGCATTAGCATTAGTATTAGTATTAGTATTAGAATTAGTATTAGTATTAGCATTAGCATTAGTATTAGCATTAGCATTAGCATGAGCATTAACATTAGTATTAGTATTAGCATTAGCATTAGCATTAGAATGAGCATTAACATTAGTATTAGTATTAGCATTAGCATTAGCATTAGTATTAGTATTAGAATTAGTATTAGTATTAGCATTAGCATTAGTATTAGTATTAGTATTAGTATTAGTATTAGTATTAGTATTAGTATTAGTATTAGCATTAGCATTAGCATTAGTATTAGTATTAGCATTAGCATTAGTATTAGTATTAGTATTAGAATTAGTATTAGCATTAGCATTAGCATTAGTATTAGCATTAGCATTAGCATGAGCATTAACATTAGTATTAGCATTAGCATTAGCATTAGCATTAGTATTAGCATTAGTATTAGTATTAGCATTAGCATTAGCATTAGTATTAGTATTAGTATTAGTATTAGAATTAGTATTAGTATTAGTATTAGCATTAGCATTAGCATTGTATTAGTATTAGCATTAGCATTAGTATTAGCATTAGCATTAGTATTAGTATTAGCATTAGCATTAGCATTAGTATTAGTATTAGTATTAGAATTAGTATTAGTATCAGTATTAGCATTAGCATTAGTATTAGTATTAGTATTAGCATTAGCATTAGTATTAGTATTAGTATTAGAATTAGTATTAGTATTAGTATTAGCATTAGAATTGGCATTAGCATTAGCATTAGCATTAGCATGAGCATTAGCATTAGCATTAGCATTAGCACTAGCATTAGCATTAGCATTAGCATTAGCATTAGCATTAGGATTAGCATTAGCATTACCATTAGTATTAGTATTAGAATTAGTATTAGTATTAGCATTAGCATTAGAATTAGCATTAGCATGAGCATGAGCATTAGCATTAGCATTAGCATTAGCATTAGTATTAGTATTAGAATTAGTATTAGTATTAGCATTAGCATTAGCATTAGTATTAGCATTAGCATTAGCATTAGTATTAGTATTAGTATTAGTATTAGCATTATTATTAGCATTAGCATTAGCATTAGCATTAGCATTAGCATTAGTATTAGCATTAGCATTAGCATTAGTATTAGTATTAGTATTAGAATTAGTATTACTATTAGTATTAATATTAGCATTAGAATTAGCATTAGCATTAGCATTAGCATTAGCATTAGCATTAGCATTAGTATTAGTATTAGAATTAGTATTAGTATTAGCATTAGCATTAGAATTAGCATTAGCATGAGCATGAGCATTAGCATTAGCATTAGCATTAGAATTAGTATTAGTATTAGTATTAGCATTAGAATTAGCATTAGCATGAGCATTAGTATAAGTATTAGAATTAGAATTAGTATTAGTATTAGCATTAGCATTAGTATTAGTATTAGAATTAGTATTAGTATTAGTATTAGTATTGGTATTACTATTAGCATTAGTATTAACATTAGCATTAGCATTAGCATTAGCATTAGTATTAGCATTAACATTACCATTAGTTTTAGTATTAGTATTAGTATTAGCATTAGCATTAGTATTAGTATTAGAATTAGCATTAGTATTAGCATTAGTATTAGCATTAGCATTAGTATTAGCATTAGCATTAGTATTAGCATGAGAATTAGCATTAGCATTAGTATTAGCATTAGCATGCGCATTAGTATTAATATTAGTATTAGTATTAGTATTAGTATTAGTATTAGCATTAGCATTAGTATTAGTATTAGTATTAGTATTAGCATTAGCATTAGTATTAGAATTAGCATTAGTATTAGCATTAGTATTAGCATTAGCATTAGCATTAGCATAAGCATTAGCATTAGCATTAGCATTAGCATTAGCATTAGCATTAGCATTAGCATTAGCATTAGCATTAGTATTAGAATTAGCATTAGTATTAGCATTAGCATTAGTATTAGCATTAGCATTAGCATTAGTATTAGTATTAGAATTAGTATTAGTATTAGCATTAGCATTAGTATTAGTATTAAAATTAGTATTAGTATTAGTATTATTATTAGCAGTAGTATTAGCATTAGTATTAGCATTAGCATTAGCATTAGCATTAGCATTAGCATTAGCATTAGCATTAGCATTAGCATTAGCATTAGTATTAGTATTAGAATTAGTATTAGTATTAGCATTAGTATTAGTATTAGCATTAGTATTGACATTAGTAGAATTAGCATTAGTATTGACATTAGCATTAGCATTAGCATTAGCATTAGCATTAGCATTAGCATTAGCATTAGTATTAGAATTAGCATTAGTATTAGCATTAGCATTAGTATTAGCATTAGCATTAGCATTAGTATTAGTATTAGAATTAGTATTAGTATTAGCATTAGCATTAGTGTTAGTATTAAAATTAGTATTAGTATTAGTATTATTATTAGCAGTAGTATTAGCATTAGTATTAGCATTAGCATTAGCATTAGTATTAGTATAAGTATTAGCATTAGCATTAGTTTTAGTATTAGAATTAGCATTAGTAGTAGCATTAGGATTAGCATTAGCATTAGCATTAGTATTAGCATTAGCATTAGCATTAGTATTAGTATTAGAATTAGTATTAGTATTAGCATTAGCATTAGTATTAGTATTAAAATTAGTATTAGTATTAGTATTATTATTAGCAGTAATAATAGCATTACTAATAATAATAGCATTAGCATTAGCATGAGCATTAGCATTAGTATTAGTAGTAGCATTAGGATTAGCATTAGCATTAGCATTAGCATTAGTATTAGCATTAGCATTAGCATTAGTATTAGTATAAGTATTAGCATTAGCATTAGTTTTAGTATTAGAATTAGCATTAGTAGTAGCATTAGGATTAGCATTAGCATTAGCATTAGTATTAGCATTAGCATTAGCATTAGTATTAGTATTAGAATTAGTATTAGTATTAGCATTAGCATTAGTATTAGTATTAAAATTAGTATTAGTATTAGTATTATTATTAGCAGTAGTATTAGCATTAGTATTAGCATTAGCATTAGCATTAGCATTAGCATTAGCATTAGCATTAGCATTAGCATTAGTATTAGTATTAGAATTAGTATTAGTGTTAGCATTAGTATTAGTATTAGCATTAGTATTGACATTAGCATTAGCATTAGTATTAGCATTAGTGTTAGTATTAGTATTAGCATTAGCATTAGCATTAGCATGAGCATTAGCATTAGTATTAGTATTAGTATTAGTATTAGCATTAGAATTAGCATTAGCATTAGCATTAGCATGAGCATTAGCATTAGCATTAGAATTAGCATTAACATTAGTATTAGCATTAGCATTAGCATTAGCATTAGTATTAGAATTAGTATTAGTATTAGCATTAGCATTAGAATTAGCATTAGCATTAGCATTAGCATGAGCATTAGTATAAGTATTAGAATTAGAATTAGTATTAGTATTAGCATTAGCATTAGTATTAGTATTAGAATTAGTGTTAGTATTAGTATTAGTATTGGTATTAGTATTAGCATTAGTATTAGCATTAGTATTAGCATTAGCATTAGTATTAGAATTAGCATTAGTATTAGCATTAGTATTAGCAGTAGCATTAGTATTAGCATTAGCATGAGCATTAGCATTAGTATTAGTAGTAGCATTAGGATTAGCATTAGCATTAGCATTAGCATTAGTATTAGCATTAGCATTAGCATTAGTATTAGTATAAGTATTAGCATTAGCATTAGTTTTAGTATTAGAATTAGCATTAGTAGTAGCATTAGGATTAGCATTAGCATTAGCATTAGTATTAGCATTAGCATTAGCATTAGTATTAGTATTAGAATTAGTATTAGTATTAGCATTAGCATTAGTATTAGTATTAAAATTAGTATTAGTATTAGTATTATTATTAGCAGTAGTATTAGCATTAGTATTAGCGTTAGCATTAGCATTAGCATTAGCATTAGCATTAGCATTAGCATTAGCATTAGCATTAGCATTAGTATTAGTATTAGAATTAGTATTAGTATTAGCATTAGTATTAGTATTAGCATTAGTATTGACATTAGCATTAGCATTAGTATTAGCATTAGTGTTAGTATTAGTATTAGCATTAGCATTAGCATGAGCATTAGCATTAGTATTAGCATTAGCATTAGCATTAGCATTAGCATTAGCATTAGTATTAGCATTAGCATGCGCATTAGTATTAATATTAGTATTAGTATTAGCATTAGCATTAGCATGAGCATTAGCATTAGTATTAGCATTAGCATGCGCATTAGTATTAATATTAGTATTAGTATTAGTATTAGCATTAGCATTAGCATGAGCATTAGCATTAGTATTAGTAGTAGCATTAGGATTAGCATTAGCATTAGCATTAGCATTAGTATTAGCATTAGCATTAGCATTAGTATTAGTATAAGTATTAGCATTAGCATTAGTTTTAGTATTAGAATTAGCATTAGTAGTAGCATTAGGATTAGCATTAGCATTAGCATTAGTATTAGCATTAGCATTAGCATTAGTATTAGTATTAGAATTAGTATTAGTATTAGCATTAGCATTAGTATTAGTATTAAAATTAGTATTAGTATTAGTATTATTATTAGCAGTAGTATTAGCATTAGTATTAGCGTTAGCATTAGCATTAGCATTAGCATTAGCATTAGCATTAGCATTAGTATTAGTATTAGTATTAGTATTAGTATTAGCATTAGCATTAGTATTAGTATTAGAATTAGCATTAGTATTAGCATTAGTATTAGCATTAGCATTAGTATTAGCATTAGCATTAGTATTAGCATTAGCATTAGTATTAGCATTAGAATTAGCATTAGCATTAGTATTAGCATTAGCATGCGCATTAGTATTAATATTAGTATTAGTATTAGTATTAGCATTAGCATTAGTATTAGTAGTAGTATTAGTATTAGTATTAGTATTAGTATTAGTATTAGCATTAGTATTAGTATTAGTATTAGCATTAACATTAGTATTAGAATTAGCATTAGTATTAGCATTAGTATTAGCATTAGCATTAGTATTAGCATTAGCATTAGCATTAGCATTAGCATTAGCATTAGTATTAGAATTAGCATTAGTATTAGCATTAGTATTAGCATTAGCATTAGTATTAGCATTAGCATTAACATTACCATTAGTATTAGCATTAGTATTAGTATTAGCATTAGCATTAGTATTAGTATTAGAATTAGCATTAGTATTAGCATTAGTATTAGCATTGGCATTAGTATTAGCATTAGCATTAGTATTAGCATTAGAATTAGCATTAGCATTAGTATTAGCATTAGCATGCGCATTAGTATTAATATTAGTATTAGTATTAGTATTAGTATTAGCATTAGCATTAGTATTAGTATTAGTATTAGTATTAGTATTAGTATTAGTATTAGCATTAGCATTAGTATTAGAATTAGCATTAGTATTAGCATTAGTATTAGCATTAGCATTAGTATTAGCATTAGCATTAGCATTAGCATTAGCATTAGTATTAGCATTAGCATGTGCATTAGTATTAATATTAGTATTAGTATTAGCATTAGCATGAGCATTAGCATTAGCATGCGCATTAGTATTAATATTAGTATTAGTATTAGTATTAGCATTAGCATTAGCATGAGCATTAGCATTAGTATTAGTAGTAGCATTAGGATTAGCATTAGCATTAGCATTAGCATTAGTATTAGCATTAGCATTAGCATTAGTATTAGTATTAGTATTAGCATTAGCATTAGTATTAGTATTAGAATTAGCATTAGCATGAGCATTAGCATTAGCATGCGCATTAGTATTAATATTAGTATTAGTATTAGCATTAGCATTAGCATGAGCATTAGCATTAGCATGCGCATTAGTATTAATATTAGTATTAGTATTAGTATTAGCATTAGCATTAGCATGAGCATTAGCATTAGTATTAGTAGTAGCATTAGGATTAGCATTAGCATTAGCATTAGCATTAGTATTAGCATTAGCATTAGCATTAGTATTAGTATTAGAATTAGCATTAGTAGTAGCATTAGGATTAGCATTAGCATTAGCATTAGTATTAGCATTAGCAGTAGCATTAGTATTAGTATTAGAATAAGTATTAGTATTAGCATTAGCATTAGTATTAGTATTAGAATTAGTATTAGTATTAGTATTATTATTAGCAGTAGTATTAGCATTAGTATTAGCATTAGCATTAGCATTAGCATTAGCATTAGTATTAGTATTAGTATTAGAATTAGTATTAGTATTAGCATTAGTATTAGTATTAGCATTAGTATTGACATTAGCATTAGCATTAGTATTAGCATTAGTGTTAGTATTAGTATTAGCATTAGCATTAGCATGAGCATTAGCATTAGTATTAGTATTAGCATTAGCATTAGCATTAGCATTAGGATTAGCATTAGCATTAGCATTAGCATTAGCATTAGCATGCGCATTAGTATTAATATTAGTATTAGTATTAGCATTAGCATTAGCATGAGTATTAGTATTAGTATTAGCATTAGCATTAGCATGAGCATTAGTATTAGTATTAGTATTAGTATTAGTATTAGCATTAGCATTAGTATAAGCATTAGCATTAGCATTAGCATTAGCATTAGCATTAGCATTACTATTAGTATTAGAATTAGTATTAGTATTAGCATTAGTATTAGTATTAGCATTAGTATTGACATTAGCATTAGCATTAGCATTAGTGTTAGTATTAGTATTAGCATTAGCATTAGCATTAGCATTAGTATTAGTATTAGCATTAGCATTAGCATTAGTATTAGCATTAGTATTAGCATTAGCATTAGCATTAGTATTAGCATTAGTGTTAGTATTAGTATTAGCATTAGCATTAGCATGAGCATTAGCATTAGTATTAGTATTAGTATTAGTATTAGCATTAGAATTAGCATTAGCATTAGCATTAGCATGAGCATTAGCATTAGCATTAGAATTAGCATTAGCATTAACATTAGTATTAGCATTAACATTAGCATTAGCATTAGTATTAGAATTAGTATTAGTATTAGCATTAGCATTAGAATTAGCATTAGCATTAGCATTAGCATTAGCATGAGCATTAGTATAAGTATTAGAATTAGAATTAGTATTAGTATTAGCATTAGCATTAGTATTAGTATTAGAATTAGTGTTAGTATTAGTATTAGTATTGGTATTAGTATTAGCATTAGTATTAGCATTAGTATTAGCATTAGCATTAGTATTAGTATTAGTATTAGTATTGGTATTGGTATTAGCATTAGTATTAGTATTAGTATTAGTATTAGCATTAGCATTAGCATTAGTATTAGTATTAGTATTAGCATTAGCATTAGCATTAGCATTAGCATTAGTGTTAGCGTTAACATTACCATTAGTATTAGTATTAGTATTAGTATTAGCATTAGCATTAGTATTAGTATTAGAATTAGCATTAGTATTAGCATTAGTATTAGCATTAGCATTAGTATTAGCATTAGCATTAGTATTAGCATTAGCATTAGTATTAGCATTAGAATTAGCATTAGCATTAGTATTAGCATTAGCATGCGCATTAGTATTAATATTAGTATTAGTATTAGTATTAGCATTAGCATTAGCATTAGTATTAGTATTAGTATTAGTATTAGTATTAGTATTAGTATTAGTATTAGTATTAGTATTAGTATTAGTATTAGTATTAGCATTAGCATTAGTATTAGAATTAGCATTAGTATTAGCATTAGTATTAGCATTAGCATTAGTATTAGCATTAGCATTAGCATTAGCATTAGCATTAGCATTAGTATTAGAATTAGCATTAGTATTAGCATTAGTATTAGCATTAGCATGCGCATTAGTATTAATATTAGTATTAGTATTAGTATTAGCATTAGCATTAGCATGAGCATTAGCATTAGTATTAGTAGTAGCATTAGGATTAGCATTAGCATTAGCATTAGCATTAGTATTAGCATTAGCATTAGCATTAGTATTAGTATTAGAATTAGCATTAGTAGTAGCATTAGGATTAGCATTAGCATTAGCATTAGTATTAGCATTAGCAGTAGCATTAGTATTAGTATTAGAATAAGTATTAGTATTAGCATTAGCATTAGTATTAGTATTAGAATTAGTATTAGTATTAGTATTATTATTAGCAGTAGTATTAGCATTAGTATTAGCATTAGCATTAGCATTAGTATTAGTATTAGAATTAGTATTAGTATTAGCATTAGTATTAGTATTAGCATTAGTATTGACATTAGCATTAGCATTAGTATTAGCATTAGTGTTAGTATTAGTATTAGCATTAGCATTAGCATGAGCATTAGCATTAGTATTAGTATTAGCATTAGCATTAGCATTAGCATTAGGATTAGCATTAGCATTAGCATTAGCATTAGCATGCGCATTAGTATTAATATTAGTATTAGTATTAGCATTAGCATTAGCATGAGTATTAGTATTAGTATTAGCATTAGCATTAGCATTAGTATTAGCATTAGCATTAGTATTAGCATTAGCATTAGCATGAGCATTAGTATTAGTATTAGTATTAGTATTAGTATTAGCATTAGCATTAGTATAAGCATTAGCATTAGCATTAGCATTAGCATTAGCATTAGCATTAGCATTAGTATTAGTATTAGAATTAGTATTAGTATTAGCATTAGTATTAGTATTAGCATTAGTATTGACATTAGCATTAGCATTAGCATTAGTGTTAGTATTAGTATTAGCATTAGCATTAGCATTAGCATTAGTATTAGTATTAGCATTAGCATTAGCATTAGTATTAGCATTAGTATTAGCATTAGCATTAGCATTAGTATTAGCATTAGTGTTAGTATTAGTATTAGCATTAGCATTAGCATGAGCATTAGCATTAGTATTAGTATTAGTATTAGTATTAGCATTAGAATTAGCATTGGCATTAGCATTAGCATGAGCATTAGCATTAGCATTAGCATTAGAATTAGCATTAGCATTAACATTAGTATTAGCATTAACATTAGCATTAGCATTAGTATTAGAATTAGTATTAGTATTAGCATTAGCATTAGCATTAGCATTAGCATTAGCATGAGCATTAGTATAAGTATTAGAATTAGAATTAGTATTAGTATTAGCATTAGCATTAGTATTAGTATTAGAATTAGTGTTAGTATTAGTATTAGTATTGGTATTAGTATTAGCATTAGTATTAGCATTAGTATTAGCATTAGCATCAGTATTAGTATTAGTATTAGTATTGGTATTGGTATTAGCATTAGTATTAGTATTAGTATTAGTATTAGCATTAGCATTAGCATTAGTATTAGTATTAGTATTAGCATTAGCATTAGCATTAGCATTAGCATTAGTGTTAGCATTAACATTACCATTAGTATTAGTATTAGTATTAGTATTAGCATTAGCATTAGTATTAGTATTAGAATTAGCATTAGTATTAGCATTAGTATTAGCATTAGCATTAGTATTAGCATTAGCATTAGTATTAGCATTAGCATTAGTATTAGCATTAGCATTAGTATTAGCATTAGAATTAGCATTAGCATTAGTATTAGCATTAGCATGCGCATTAGTATTAATATTAGTATTAGTATTAGTATTAGTATTAGCATTAGCATTAGTATTAGTATTAGTATTAGTATTAGTATTAGTATTAGTATTAGTATTAGTATTAGTATTAGTATTAGTATTAGCATTAGCATTAGTATTAGAATTAGCATTAGTATTAGCATTAGTATTAGCATTAGCATTAGTATTAGCATTAGCATTAGCATTAGCATTAGCATTAGCATTAGCATTAGTATTAGAATTAGCATTAGTATTAGCATTAGTATTAGCATTAGCATTAGTATTAGCATTAGCATTAGCATTAGCATTAGCATTAGCATTAGTATTAGAATTAGCATTAGTATTAGCATTAGTATTAGCATTAGCATTAGTATTAGCATTAGCATTAACATTACCATTAGTATTAGCATTAGTATTAGTATTAGCATTAGCATTAGTATTAGTATTAGAATTAGCATTAGTATTAGCATTAGTATTAGCATTAGCATTAGTATTAGTATTAGCATTAGTATTAGCATTAGAATTAGCATTAGCATTAGTATTAGCATTAGCATGCGCATTAGTATTAATATTAGTATTAGTATTAGTATTAGTATTAGCATTAGCATTAGTATTAGTATTAGTATTAGTATTAGTATTAGTATTAGTATTAGTATTAGTATTAGCATTAGCATTAGTATTAGAATTAGCATTAGTATTAGCATTAGTATTAGCATTAGCATTAGTATTAGCATTAGCATGTTGTTACTTCAGAAGTGGGGGGAACGAAAACATACAAACAAAACTATTGTCCTGTACCAGAAAGAAGCCTATATGGCAAGAAATCAGCGCATTTCTACGGGCGGCGGGCTACGAGGACAGGGACGAAGACGCCTGTAAAACAAGAATACACACTTTGGTAAGCGCGTATCGTTCCTACAAAGATGAATGCAGGAAGACAGGAAACGGAACTCCGAAGAAGAAGCCGGCGTTCTTCGATGAAGTCGATGAATTCTTATCAGCAAAGCCCTACACGAAGCCAAAGAGTGTTGTTACTTCTTCCCAAATTGTCATTGGGGATGGTACACAGGTCTGTGAAGAAGAA